>NC_061088.1:40910636-40923521 GCF_015104395.2 Macrobrachium nipponense | reverse complement strand
CCACTTGGAAAAAACCCAACCCATTCTTTCCATTCTCCCTTTTTTCTCTTGAAAAAGCTATCTCTTCTCCCATTGGTGCTTGCAATTACCCCCTGCAGAGCACCACTTCAAAAGGCCTGGAAAGCAGCAACCCAGTCCTCAGAAGAACACCAGACCTAGGCCAGATAAGAGCCTTGCTCCTTACAGACGCCACTGCCCCCACCCCCCTCCTCCTGGGCCTGGCTTTCCCATGCTTTGGAAGCCCCAAGTATATCTTAAAGTCCATAGTGTGAGACATCAAGGAGAAGACGACCAGCATCCATAGGTACTGTAGGGAAATTCCATTTCAACCAGGGAATTGTTTTTACTTTTGTCTGTATTTCATTTCCACCCTTTTTCCAGGGCGACTTGTGCATGTTTCTCCCCCCCCCCCCCCCCATCCCCCCCCCCCCCCCCCCCCCCCGGCCTTTGGACTCAATTCTGTATTACTCCCCTGTGATGCTAGTAACATCCCCCTAGTGAACTAAGCCACCAAATATTTTTTTCTGCTGTGTAAATTTCCCAGTCATTTCATTCCCCCCATGAGTTGGCTTTTGATTACTAGAAAGTAGCGAGTAACGTTCGCCATTGTGTGCCCTCCCGCTTTATGCCTGTGTCGTCTATTTGCAGACAAACGCTGTGCGTGCTGTGGTAGGAATTGAAATCCTTTGAAGCTTGCAATTTTGATCCGTTGCGCAATTTTCTAAATGCCGTGGCTGAACTGCTCCCGCCACATGTTCGGTTGGATTGAAAGGTGGTCCCCCTACCCCTTGTGTTCCTGGACCTCTGTAAATTCAAGTAAATATAGTGCTTTTAAAACTAGAGTCCAGCTTTTTATGTAAATTCCTCCCTCCTTAGTAAAATCGACCTTATGCCTCAGAAGTTTAGTTTGTTTTTTTTTTGTTTTTTTTGTTTTTTTTTGTTATAACCCTTCGTCCTCCAGTCAGGCCTAAATTTTCAGTGAAATTATATTTCTGGGAGGAATCGAGGTGGAATTTTGAATAATATATATATATATATATATATATATATATATATATCATATATGTATGTATATGTATATAATGTAAATTCAGAAACCCCAATGCCCACTTAACTTCTCGAATTCTTGATATTCTTCGGATGTGCCTCCAACTACCAAGCCTCATAGCCAAATGAAAGGATATTGAAAAAAAATTTTTGACGTCATAGTTTACGTCAGAATTTCTTGATAAATATCTGATTGTATATAATATATATATATATATATATATATATATATATATATATATATATATATGTAATAGCCTCGTTAGACCACACACACTAGGTCTTCAGGACCATAAATAACCAAAATACACACCACATATATATATATATATATATATATATATATATATATATATATATATATATATATGTATATAAACTGCTCGTTTCCTCCTTGAAAATGACGGCCGATATTGCTGAAAAGAAGGAATTTACATAAACTCTACACTTAGTTTAAATGAACTATATTACATTTAAATTATGTGTAGGTCCAGAAATTCATGGAAGGTGGTTAACTGCAGGTGCACCAGGAACACGGGGCTGGGAAATGACCCAGACCCAGAGAATCGATTTGTGCAAAGCAGGTTATTTAAATGCAAGCATCATAACCAAGTCCCAATATTTTCTCTCATAATCAGGCATGATCTTTGTCTGCAAAGAGATTGCATTCTAACATCAGTACTAAGGCAATGGATACGTGGGAGAACATTACATAGTACTTGCTCTTAGCATTGCATGCTAAAGCTCACTCAATGGCTGGGAACTTATACAGAAAGGAATACTACATTGCTAGAGTAACTAGGGGGATGTTTAATATCATTGCTAGCATCTCAAGGGGAATTAATCACAGCATTGAACCAAAATTGGGGTGTGAGAAGCTGAACCAAAAAGGGGAAAAAGTCGCCTTGGAACGATGAGACGAAATGCAGACAAGAGGCAAAAACGATTCACTGACTGCACTAGAAATTACTCTCAGTACCTGGAAATCCTTGGTCTTGTTGTCTTATCTGCTGATATTTCTGTGCACTATGGACAGTATAAGAACATGTGTGAGATCCCCAGAGGAAGCAGAGGAACAAAAAAGGGAGGAAGTGGCGTCTGAGTTAAGAGACGTATCTGAGAAATCTGAAAAAGTCCTGAGAGAGCGTGCTGTGGCCCTGTCTTTTTAAAATCTTGGACAAGAGAGGCTCCTCCCCATTCACGACACCTGTGGAGATTAATTCCAAAGCAGCCAATAGGAAATAAATAGGTGTGTTTAGAGAGAATGGTGGCTTTCAGTTCATAGGGGCAACTTGAGAATATGTGATATTGTTTATAAAGAGGTATTACTTTTCCTTGGTTCTGGCTTAAATCCTGAACAATATACACACACACACACACACACACACACACACACACATATATATATATATATAATATATATATATATATATATATATATATATACATACATATATATATATATATATATATATATATATATATATATATATATATATATCTATATATATATATATATATATATATATATATATATATATATATATATATATATCTATATATATATATTATATATATATATATATATCATACATATATATCTATATATATATATATATATATATATATATCATACATATATATATATATATATATATATATATGTTGTGTGTGTGTGTGTGTGTGTATACTATATATATATATATATATATATATATATATATATATATATATATATATATATATATATATATATAAGCGAATACCACAGGAAAATTATGTCAGAAATCAAAGCACCTTAGTCTTTACTAAGACATTGTCAAGAACAAATGAAATACAATTGGAGAGAAAGGTCTCAGGTACACAACAAAATCAAGATACCAGATGATTAATTGTCAAAAGGGTAAAAATTAAAGAGATAATCCATTATTATCGGATATCACACGGTCACAAACCTAAACAGATTTAACCCTAACAATTACAAAGTATCCTTACAGTCCCAAAACATGTAAAAACTGAATATATTAATTTTGTTGCTTATATTGATCTACAGCTTTTTTTCATTATGAAGGCATCAAGTTTTAAATAAACCAAGACTTAAATTTAGAAAATTTTCATTATTTGACTTGAGGAAACAAGATTCAGTGATATTCCTTTTAACTGTGCCATTACATGGGATTAAGGCTCTTGCTTGACTCCAGTTAATAGGATGATCTAAATCTCTCATATGTACAAATAATGCATTCGATATTTGCCCAGTTCTCACAGAATATTGGTGCTGTTTGAGACGTTGTGAAAGAGATTTACTGGTCTGTCCGTAATGGACAATTTCATAGTAAAGACGAAAGCGCTTGGATTTCTGACTATCATTTTCCTGTGGCATTCACATATTTAATGAAGTCACGTGCATCTACAGTGATTTTTCAAGCATACATACATACATACATATATATATATATATATATATATATATATATATATATATATATATATATGTGATATCACACACACACAAACATCACACAAACATTCGTCGTCTCTTGGGCTCGAACCAGCACCCAGAGAGCTGAGGAGAAATCAGGACTCCAGTGACATTATTGACTTGGCCAACAAGGGAGGCATAAGTTAATACCGACTCCGACCTTACAAATCTCTGCCGAACTCTGTCAATTTGGAATTAAAGGACACTTGTAGCTCGATGTATGTATATGAATCACGGTGATGTAATAAAAATTCATAAAAAAAATGGCTATGTGAGGTAAACATTCGACTTGGTTAACATGGCAGAGGGGGTTGGATATCGATTCTAATTACAAATACCTGAGTTCTACAGAGATTTGTAAGGTCGGAGTCAATATCAACTTATGCCCCACTTGTTGGCCGAGTCGATAATGTCACTCTTGATTTCTCCTCAGCTATCTGGGCGCTGGTTCGAGAGGAAGAAATTATTATCAACTAAAAATTCCCCTTCGGTTAACACATGAAAATATATTAAAAGACATTTGTAGCTTGATGAATGTATATGAATAACATTGATGTGATACAAATTCATAAAAAATGGCTACTTGCAGCAAACATTCGACTTGGTTAACATAGCAGAGGGGGTTGGATATCGATTCTAATTACAAATACCTGAGTTCGACAGAGATTTGTAAGGCCGGAGTCAGTATTAACTTATGCCTCACTAGTTGGCCGAGTCGATAATGTCACTGGAGTCCTGATTTTTCCTCAGCTCTCTGGGCACTGGTTTGAACCCAACTAAAAATTCACCTTTGGTTAATATAATATGAAAAATATATTAATTCTGAGGTAGAGTGAATTGGATATTAAAGGAATTTTGTAGCTCAATGAATATATATATATATATATATATATATATATATATATATATATATATATATATATATATATATATATATTAGGATTTTTGTTTTTTTAAGGTCAAATGACATTCATTTAAACAAAATGAAACAAAACAACTAACTGGCAACTTAACCTACCTACCCTTGTTCCATTCCATATCCCTCTTGTTGGGAGTTGGCTGAAAGACAGACTAGGCAAAAAATACTCTCGTAGTTGCAAAATATACTTTTTATTCCCAAAATTAGCTAAAATTAAAATGGAATAAAATTAATTAACTCTGACCCAAAGAAAACATTAAACTATTATATTCCTCTCAAAATCATATTCAAGTAAGTACCCACTCTTCCCTTAAGTGTTCACACATTAATAGTTTATTAATAGTCAAAATGAGTCATAGAGTAAACCCATTGGTTACTTCAAATCCATCTGAAATAAAGAGACCATAATTATGACATCACATAAATATTAAAGTTAGTCAGTAAAGAATGTATACAGCACCCCACTTTTCTTTCTCCAGACATAAATTGTCGCTTCAAAGGTTAACTTTTCCAAGTTCTCTCTTAAGTTACCTTGTCCGACAGACCTGCAACACCTCTTCCAGGCATGTTACCACACTCTGTCAATCACAATCAGTGAGTCCCCCTTGAGCACTTGTTCTCTAAGATTATGTTTATTTTCTGTTCGTGTTTTTACGACGCACACACACACTGATTGGCACACAATAGGTATGCTGGCTTCATGCCTGAAACTCATGATCTTCGAGGCGTCATTGACCACAAAGTGCACTGGTAAGCTATCCTGTCTGTTTTTCATTTCAGCATCTTATATATATATATATATATATATATATATATATATATATATATATATATATATATATATCTATACATACTATATATATATATATATATATATATATATATATGATATATATATATATATATATATACGCATTAAGCTACAAATGTCCTTTAATATCCAATTCACTTCTACCTCAGAAATAATATATTTCTTAATATGTTAAGCGAAGGGGAATTTTTTAGTTGATCCTGAATTCTTCTCTATGAGCTGGTTCGATCACATGAGACGACGAACTTATCATCTTCTTTATCTTCAGCTTTTCCCATCTTTATATGGGGTCGTTGTTTATTATTAGTCTTCTCCATCTCCATCTTCTGCAATCATGTACCATTAACTCACTCACGTTCCTCTCCTCCTAGTTCCGGGTACTTCCATGTTCATGATTCTTTTACATTCAGAATCCTCCTCTCCTCTCATAACATGCCAAACAATTGCAATCGTCTCTGTTGCAGCTTCTTTGTATTTTGTATTGATAATTTTAGTGCTTTTTCTGTAACCTCATGCCCTACATGATCCTGTAGGATAAGTGATTGCTTGCAACTTGGTGGTGTTTTTGCACTGATATTGAGAACAGTAGAAATAAAATCGCAAGTGCCACGAGCCAGACAATCTTCTGATTGCCCCTTTTAGAGATTATATTAATTAGGGAACAGAATACTTGTTATATTCATTCCTTATTTTGGAAAGTAATTCTGGCTGTTCTAATAAGGGCTTATTCTCATTTTCTGTTCATAGTCTGCATGGCATTAGGCAGTAAAAGCCGAATGCGCACGAGGAATAATTTTGAAAACTCCAAAATTTTGGATTTTGTAGTTTTGCTTTAATCAGGCAATGCACCTTTGACAATATAAATATATATATATATATATATATATATATATATATATATCTATATATATATATATATAGTATATATATATTGTCGTAGGTGCATTGCCTGATTAAAGCAAAAATACAAAATCCAAATTTTGGAGTTTTCAAAATTATTCCTCGTGCACAATCTAGGCTTTTACTGACTAATGCCATGCAGACTATGAACAGAAAATGAGAAAAAGCCCTTATTAGAACAGCCAGAATTACTTTCCAAAATAAGGAATGAATATAACACGTAATCTGTTCCCTAATTAATATAGTTTCTAAAAGGGGCAATCAGGAGATTGTCTGGCTCATGGCACTTGTGACTTTATTTCTACTGTTCTCAATATCAATGCAAAAGCACCACCAAGTTACAAGCAATCACTTATCTACAGGATCACATAGGGCATGAGGTCACAGAAAAAGCACTAAAATTATCAATACAAAATAACATTATGCAATGGAACACTGTTGATCTACAGGGGCGGGCACATAACGGGACAGTCTACATGACTCTACACAGTTTTCTAAAATGCAATACTGGTATTTTCAAATGTAAATCTACACAGCAAAATGTAAGATTTCTTAGAAGATCAATTCTTCGATATTACATGAAATGCATTGAGCATAACTCGGTTTAAAGTAGCAAAGTACAATCACTGATAACGTTATTCACACAAAAATCACTCACTAGGTCTCATAGGGAGATGGGAATTATAGGAATGGGAATAACAGGAGAAAACTCAGCTAGAAATGAGAATGAATACTAGGAACAGGAGGTGAGGGCCGACAGAACAAATGCTTACTTTCAGTTGCCTTAGTCTGTGGTGTGTCGTGCGTAGATCTGTACCAGGGCATCGGCTGAAGAGCGTGAGTCGCTTGCAGGGCTTCACCAAAGAGTTGAAAAGACGATGCTCATCAATCAAGAACCAAGCTAGGGAGCGGCTGTCAGTCAGACTCATAGGCAGAGTCCCGATGCACAGTGGGTGGTTTCTTGAATTTACTAGCCACTTCAGCTTCCAGATGGTGGCTAAGGAGAGTGGCAGGCCAGGTCGTCTGGTATGGGACCACTTCCAGGTTTGATGTAGTGCAGCAGGGATAATAGTTAATGAGCAGGGCAGACTGCCATGAGTACTCAGTCACTGATCAAGACAATGTGCCTTCAGTTATTGGCTAAAGCAAAATTCCATGTGTTACTGGCTTTGAACAAATGCGATTTGATGGCCCAGGTCAGGCCATATATATACCCAAGTTGGACAACTGGAATCATCCTGCCCAAACTGGATATTGTTGTTCTTAAAACCAAGATCGAGTTTCTTGAGGAGGCGATTCATCTCAGATCCTTCATCTCTGCCACTAATCTTCCACAGAAGCCTGAAAAAAACACTGAATGCCAGCAGAGGTGCGAAAATAGCAAGAACAGTGGAAATACACGTGGGTCAAGAGAGATGAGGGTTGTGCATGTGTGAGGAGGTGGAGTCGGGTGGGACACAAGGGTCCGATGTCAAGCATGAGGGACTAGGTCAGGTAAAAAGGGGCGAGATCAGGTAGGTATTTTGTGGGTTTCTTTTTCCATCTGCACGATTGTATATCATCATCATCAATATCAAGAAACTTTAAATTCGTTGGACTTACTGCCTTTTGGAAGAAAACATTTTCATTAGCTTTCACATTGTCTCGAGATACATTATATATACACACACACACACACATATATATATATATATATATATATATATATATATATATATATATAGTTTACTTTGTAACCGAATACGATGAGCTCATCGTATTCGGACTCAGTTTTTTCAGTTATCCTTATAGTACTTATATATTCATGCGGCACACTCCCGGTGAGAATTCTCTTTTGTAGCTGATGATACCTAAGGTAGCGGTGTTCATTGCTTCCCGCGATTCTGGTGTACCAGCATAAGTAAATTCCATTCACTGATGTCAGTAATCGGAGAGTGAGAGAGAGAGAGAGAGAGAGAGAGAGAGAGAGAGAGAGAGAGAGAGAAAACTAAATTTGCTTTTGTATATATTCTTCAGCAATTTGGCAGGAAAACAATATCACATTAAAAAGTTTGGCGTTTAACTATCTTACATGACTAATTTGTGTACCACGACACATACATATTTTATATATATATATATATATATATATATATATATATCTACATCTATATATATATATATATATATATATATATATATATATATATATATATATATATATATATATATACATACATATATATAATATATATAATATATATATATCCATATCTATATATATATATATATATATATATATATATATATATACACACATATATAGATAGATATTATAGATAGATATAGATATATATATATATATATATATATATAGATAGATAGATAGATATATAGATATCTTCTATTCATAATGCCAAGTTTATGGGAAGACTTGCACAGACATTCGGGGAGGAACGGCGAAGCCATGATTGGCATATGCCAAAGTGTTTTTATTTATCATGAGTGATATTCCGGTTGGAGAATGGACAAGATTAACATTGGTGATAATTTTTGTACTGATACGTGATGATTTTTGATGATAGCAATTTTTTTTTTTTGGTGATTTTGTGATAATGATATTTCTGATACTGTTTTTTTTTTTTTTTTTTTTTTATACTAATACGTGGGTGTTTTAATGCTATCAAGGGAGGTGAAAATCTTTTGTGATTATGGGAAGAAAACGACAACACATTGTTTTAGTTTTTTTTTCTTTTTTTTTATGAGTTCAGCAGATAATTGCTTGATATCTGGTGAGTTACGGGAGATAGTTAATGGTGCCGTTGATTTTTCTTTTCTCCTTTTTTGGAAATTAGCCATCGCTGACACAAGTTTTTTTTACCAAGGGTGAATTTGAATTTGTTTTTTCTCTCCAGTTGGTGTGGATACTTTTTAATTGTCTCAGTTCTTCATGACTTAGAGTCATTGTTCGGGACGAGTTCGTGTTTTGCTATTTGATGCTATAGAGTAATATAGGGGAGAATTTCTTGCATGTTTTGAATGCATACGTAATGACACTACTTTTTTTCTCTGGATGTTGTTCCAGAAATTGTGAGTTTTCTTGCACAATACCCTTGTTGTATTTGTGACAACTTTGTGAGAGATAGGAAACTTGGTTAAGTTTTCTAATGGCTATGTCGTAGTGCATATGGGGAAGTCTTTGCTTAGACACTGTGAATTTGGAGTTCTGTTATAATGACTTGTGGCACATTGGTGGTTTTTTTCTAGAATTTTCTAGACAGTTTTATTTGCCGAGTTTTTTTGCCCTTTTTTCCCTTTTTTAGCAGTTATGCTAAATGGAGTGAGTTTTTATAGTTTTACTATAACATTGATTATTCTCTGGAGAATTGGAGTTATAATTGAGATATAATTGAGTTATAATTGAGATATATTATATTTGGAGAGATAATTGGAGGTATATATTATTTTGGAGTTATATTTGAGATATAATATATGGGAGATATATTTTTGGCCATTTTTGATATTTGCCAATGTGGTATGAGCTATGTTTAGTTCAATTATTTTGCAGCCATCTTTGTTGCAAATGGAGACACATATTTGGAGATTATGGGCAATATTTGGGAGTGTGTGAGTTAGATGCCTTGAGTGCACATTTTTTGGTTTGGAGATATATTTTTTGGAGCCTTGTTTTGCCTTCCACATGGAGTTATTGTGGAAATAGAGGTAAATATTTTGTATTTTGCCGAATAGAGGTGATTATTCTCTATTCCTGGAGTGTGTCTTTTTTTTTTTACTGACATGTGGCTTTGGAGAAATAAGAGAATATATAGGGTGTTGGTTATTAACCAAATGGAGGAAATATTTTTATAACCGGAGGGCGTTATTATTGATATGATGTCTCATATGAGTTGGAATTAATCTTGGGCGGGTAACCCTTTTTTTTTTGTTGTGGTTTATGGAGTTTTTTGAGCAAAGAGAAGATTTCTGAGGTTCTCTCTTTTTTTTTTATTTCGTGTCTATTTAGAGAGAAGTGGCATTACTGCATTACGAGTTATTTGGAGATGTGTGTGCATTTTTCATGTTCACAATGTGTTGTTATTCTTGGAGAAATATAATTTGGGGAAAAAAAAGTCATGTTGAGAGAATAAGTCTTCGAGACAATTTTTGAACACATTAGTCATATCCTGGAGTTAATTCTGTGAAATGTGTCAGTTAGACCTTTTCTTGAGAATCATGAGTTTCCAAACTTATGTGTCTGACTAGACAATTTTTGTGCTGTTTGTTTGAGCATGCGTCCGCAGGCGATTTTTCTGCTGACAAGCGATGTGATGAGCCGTGTGCTGAGCGTGTGCTGATTCTTTTCCTCTGATGGTGATAGATCAGAATTTTTGCAATATCTGGAAATCTAGCTATAGCATTTCACGAAAGCGCATGTATGAGGAGTTTGCTTTCTGGCAAATTCCATAACTTTACATGGAGCATTTCTTTGGGAAAACGCGGAGTTATGCATATTATACATGTATTATGTATTTTGTGATTGGGGAAATCTACTTGTGATTATTCTTTTTTTTTTATTTTATTTTTATTTTTCTTCCTTTTCCTATGAGAGATATGATTTGGGGATTGAGCTTAAGTAGCATTTCTTTTTTGGACGGGAGATGTGATTTTTTTGGGGGGTTGCTGTTTACGTAAATGGGAAGTTTTGACATTAAGTGTCATTGTGATTAATTATTGAGCAGTAAAGGGGTTTTTGCTGTTAAAAGTTGGAGATTTTTGCTGGTTTTGTGGGAGTTTGAGAGAATATTTTTGGGTCTGGGTGTTACGTGATTCTTTTCTTTCTTGGGCTCGTTGCGAATTTTTTCTTTTTTTGTGTGTGAGCACATTCGAGTTCGAAATGTGAGTGCAGAATTCCGTGGAGTTGCTGTGATTTCTGAGTTGTGTGTGTGCTGATGTGTGAGTTTGGGAGAATTGAATTTGGAGAACTTGATGTTTTTTTTTTCTTAGAGAGTTTGTGATAATGACTTATCATTTTAGTAGTCATATTTAAGGGAGTTAATTGGGAAGACGTCAGTTAGTATTTCTGACCTTTTTGAGATCGTTGTTTGATAGAGGTAGTATGTTTGGGTTAATTTCTTAGATTGACCAAAGACCTGACTGACATACTAACGCCCAAAAGTCGTTCCCGACCCACCAGCAAGACGTCCACAGCCGTGCAGAGAGGTTGCTGCCATGTTGTCCAGGGTGATTACAAGTATTTCCACGTGGGTGATCGAAAGAGAATTCTACAGCGTGTTTTTTGGGGATCTACAAGAAGCCGTGAGAGTCTTCTACGATGAGGGAGGCATTCCGTCTTCCTACCGTTGCTACAGCCTGTTATAGCCTGTTGCTGTCTGTGCAGCTACTTGCAGACAAACGAAGAGGGATTTATTCAAGAATCCTAATGCAGAAAATATGAGAGAAAATGCGTTTTTTGTATTATTGGGAGATTTAAAGCGTGATAAGACTTTATTTTATAATGCCAGAGACGTGCAGTTTTACTTATTTTATTTTAAGCCGGCCAGTGTTTTGTATGTAAGCAATTCTGCTAGGCGGGAGCTAGCATATAGGTGCGAGGCCGAGCAATCTGTAAGACATCGGGTTTTAAAAAAAAGGGTTTTGATTAATTATATTGTTCGTGCATTCTCTGTAACCTGTGGAATGTGGAGGACAGTGCAGAGATAACGACCTGAGAATAGCGATGAATGAGTTTCTAGGGGATGGCGTGAGATAAAAAGCTTAGTTCAGGAAGTCAACGTACGACAGTTTATGAACTCTTCCCAAAGTGCCTTTGTGAAACTAGATGCAGCTAGAACCGCGAGGCGCTAGCGAACTGTGGTGTTCGTATGTGCGTGTGCGCCTCTTTCTGTTAAAAAGCGTTCATACCCAAACCTATGGGAGGGATTTTGACAGAGGGCTTCGAGTCATAGGCAAAGATGCCGTGGCATTCGCCGGGGAGTTTTTTGTGACAGTGTTTAGTGTCCGGTTGGGAATGGGTAAGTGTTACCTTTACTTTAGCCAAAGGGGTGGCTTGTTTGATATCTGTAAGATGTTCCATTTTATTAACTTTGTCTTTAAACTTGTGTGTGTACTTACCGGAATGTGTTTCTGTATCTTTGGCAGACGGTTCTGGATTTCGGTGGGACAGAGTTCCCAGGGAAGGTGTGACCTTTTGGGTGACTTGACAATGAGTTGTTTTAAGTTAGTCTGTAAGACTGGATTACTTAGTTAATTGATTTAGTTATTGTAAATAAACGTTATGTTATGATGCAACTCTCTCATTTTCATTACCTGTTATGGAAGGAGAGAGAGGAGGAGAGAGAGAGAGATGTGGGGTGATTGCCGAGAGAGGATAGAGAAGAGAGAGAGGCTGTGTATGTAAATGGAGTTATGGCGTCTGCCTTCCGTTTCGTGTCCACGCTTACCGTATGAATACATGGCGGTTTTCCCCATGTTAATATATATATATATATATATATATATATATATATATTATATATGTGTGTGTGTGTGTGTGTGCATACGCATATGTGTGCATACGCACATGTGTGCATGCAAAAATGTGTGCGTACGCCACTCAGTTTAAGAGAGCGTAATTTCATATCAAAGTTAAGAGGGATCAACAGAGGACTTATGGTTCTTGATCAGGACTAATGACGGAGATATACCGGGTTGACCGGCAGTCCATTAGCTAGAGATCAGGTTTCTGGT
>NC_061088.1:40880636-40908136 GCF_015104395.2 Macrobrachium nipponense | reverse complement strand
ACTACATTTACTTAATTATTTAATGCACATGTGCATAGTAGACCTGATTTGGACGATGTTGCCAAGTACACTTATGTCTGAGCAGGTCCCTGTTAGATCATGGCATGTTATTAAGTCTTGTTAATCAGAAGTTGTTGCAAGGACAAGTCTATTCAAAGTAGTTGAATATCTGCATAAATGTGATTTATCATTGAACGAGTTGTTCAAAGCACTGTGGACTTCATTATAAGATCAATGGAGGATAATACGTTGCAGAGGGGAAAGGAATTGTTATCAACCGCTCGAAAGAAGGGATCCAAAGAAATGCAATCCGTGCAACCGCTTGCCAATCAGCAACGGCAATCACACTGCGTACAATTGTGTAAAGTATTCTACCATGGCGGCTAAAAATCATCAGTTGGTTTTGAATAAAAAGTGTTTCAAACTGCCTAGCATCAGGACACGCCAGTAGGCAATGTAATTGTAAAGTTAAATTATAAGTTATGTATGGACAACGTCACAGTTTGATCTGTGAGAGACCACCTGCAACCCAGATCTGTCGCGCCCACCAACATCTCTAATTATCAGTACTCCTCAAAGACATCCCAAGTAGTCTTGCTGCCTGTGAAGAACCCAGGCACCAACCGAAAGAACGCAGCCAAGAGCCAAAGATGAGAAACCGTGTGTAACTGCAAAGATGGTCAAGGACGAGCCTTCGACCGAGCCGCCGACTACCCTATTACCAACAGCTACAGCTACCGTGTATTTCCATAGCAAGCCTTTTTCTACCAGAGTATTTTTGGATACCGGTAGCCAACACAGTTTCATTTCAAGTTGGCTTTCGAAGAAGTTAAATGCGTTCCATTAAATATTGCACCATTCGGCTCGCAGATTGTGCAAGGTGAGTACGATGTCGCTTCGTGTCAAATACACATGGGTGCCAGAGCAATCCGCATTTGACTCATTGTTCCTGATGATCTAAACACCTCTATTCATAATTTTGGCCTCTCTAATGTAAAAGTGCACTATAGCCAAAGGTCAAATTAATGGCGATCTTCTTACTAGTATTAATATCTTGGTTCGGGCAGATTATTTCAGTTTGTTCATCCTCGGTATGGAAAAGATAGACGGAGTGAGTTTGTTGTGACCAACATAAAAAAAAAAAAAAACAGTTGTAACGCCAATATTGGTCGCGTTCCACAGTGGGCCCTGGAAGGGTAGGTGTATCTGTTGTCTGCACATTACAAGTTTTTGTGGAGTCCCCCAGAGATCACAACGTTGATATGTTGTTAGAGATTAGATACAGTAGGCATCGCTCCCCCACGAACAGTAAACCACCTCAGAGCATGCTGCTATGAATAAAGGTCCAGAATAGTACTGTAAGTACCAATCGATGGTACCAAGTAAGATTACCATTCCACTGGCAGAATGCCCAGATTCAAAATTAATCGTAATGCATTCGCTCAATTGAACTCATTAGAGATGCAACTTATGAAAGACCCTGATTACCGCCGAGACATATAACGTCTTCAGACCTATCTCGACGCCAGGTTCATTTCTGAAGTAACTGACTTTAAGATTGAGGAATATTACTCGCCCCACTTTAGAGTCAAGAAGCAGTCTCACGACTCCTTTACGTATCGCTTTCAAACGCATCATCTAAGATCAAGGGAGAACTGTCCTCTAAATGAATGACTTAATTCGGTCCCAACTTAGTAGAAATGCTATATGATTTGCTCCTTAAGTTCAGACATATAGAAAAGCTTTTTTCCCACCGAGTATTGCTGCTTCCCGACGATGCTAAATATGCATGTTTTTTTCGGCAACGAGAGCCGAAATGAATGGGAACATACGCCTTTAATGTTGTAGTTTTTGGCATAACTAGTAGTCCTTATCTTTTGCAACAAGTGCTCAAAACCCACCTCCAAGAGTGGGGACGGGAAGATGTCATCAAATCGTTCTATGCAGATAATTATCTCCAGACCTACATAGCTAGGGAACTGATGGAAAGAGATTATTGCCAAGGTCAAATCCGTGCTGGACGAGGCTCACATGCCATTGACAGAGTGGGTGAGTAATTGTAGGGAGTTTGATCAGCCAGAAGTGAGTGTTCTGGGAATGAATTGGAATAGACAGGAAGATAAGTTAAGTTTAAGGCCTAAGAATGGCCAGAGCTGTAGGATTAGTCCCAATCACCTTACCAAACGAAAGTTAATGTCCCTTTTAGTAGCCAATTTTGACCCCTTAGGGGTAGTCAGTCCCCTTTTCGTACGGGAAAAAATTCTCCTTCAGGAATTGTGGGAAGACGGGGTGGGTTGGGACGATGTGTTGTCAGATGATCATCAATTAGAAGCTAGCCAACTGCTCTTAACTTCTAAAATGAGAGTCACGCCTCGCAGCAAGCGAAACTAACTATTCCAAAATTAGAGTTACTAGCTTTGTTGTTAAGCTTTAGATTGGGGGAAAACATGTAAGTTGCTTAGCATTACAACCATAGTGCTCTGGGACTGATAGCAAAGTAGCTATTGCCTGGGTAGGAAGCCACACAGGAAATAAAAACACGTTCATTTCTAATAGAGTGGGGGAAATGTTTTCGATCCAACAGGAGTGTGACATCGAGTTGAAGTACGTCCCCACCAAGCAGAATCTAACTAACATCTTGACATGAGGTTCAACGTTGCAAAACAATTGAAAGCCAACGCCTGTGCATGTGGACTGCCCTCCCTGTGCATTAAGGGTACCCCTGAACTATATGCGAAGAAAGAGAATCTCCAATCCGACAAAGTGTGATCACGGTTGCCCTGAGAGAGCTCAGGGAAGAAGGAACTCTGACTCTGCCCACTGAACAATGAAAGTTGCAGGGGAGTATTGTAGATTTCACATGACTTATGAGAGTCATGTCTTACGTTTTGAAATTTGGGAACTGCCAGGCAGACCCTTTCTTAAAACTAGTTTATTTAGAACAGAGACATCACCTTTCTATGGTGTGTAGGAAGTTATAGAGTGGTGTGCCAGTACCAACTCACATTAGCAATTTTGTTCATCAGCTTAGCCTAGTCATGTGCAATGGCATATTTTTTACCCAGAATAGATTAGTTAATGCTACCAATACTAAGAATGAGTTAGTGTTGTTGCCCTCCAAGGTACTTTAGTATCATTATATTTCACCCATCTCCATGTAACTCACATGCATTGTGGGGTTAATATTCTAATAACCCTTTTCCGGCAGGAATGTTGGAGCCAGGATTGAGGGCTACTGCCAAGAGAGTAGTGGGGAGATGTAGGGCATGCATGTTAGTCTTCAGACCTCTTCTCCAACAGCCACCAGCTACACCCCTCCCAACCGATAGAGCACTCATGATCCATCCCTTCGACATGGAAGGAGTAGACCACATGGGCCCCATTCCCATAGAAGGAGGAGTGGGGCACATTCTCATCATCACCTGTTTGGCAAGCCATGCAATGTATCTCAATTACTGCACGGCTTGGACCCTGATGCCTTTGTTTTGCTGCTTAGATGCTTTGCAGCTACCCATAGTGCTCGTATGACCATCTACAGCACAGGGCTGCAAGCACCTTTCTGCAGGAGGTAAACGCCCACAACGACAAGCGACAGGAAAAAGATGTCCAGGATGACAAGATTGAAGAAAACATAGGTAATGGTGGGGCAGAGGTAGACATTAGTGATGAAGTGAATTGACAAACTGATGAACTCGACGAAGGTGGTCATGACATAAATAGTGTTAGGAGTGAGATAAGTGAGACAGTACATGATGCAGATATCTAACCGAAAAGGAAGGCTGCAAAGAAACAGAGAAAAAGGATGTCAGAGGGTGTAAGTGACGATCTAATCTAGAGTAATGTAAGTGTTTGCTGATCCTAAAGAGGTGAATTCTGAAAGTGTGCTCGTTGGGAAGGGCTTTGAAGGAGTTAGGGCCTGAGATTTCGTTTTCTGTATTTGCGTTTTCTGTAGAGACGTTGAGTGAGAGCCAATTCAGTGGTCCATGAACGGGCTCAGCAGAGAGAGTTGTGTGTTCATTTGTGAACTACATATTTTGTAACTCTTGCATTGCACTGGAGGAGCTCTCACCATATGAAACTCTTGTACGAGTGTTTTTGGCATCTGTATTCAAGACAAATGAAACATTTGAACTTGTGGGTCATAACGATCCCTCTATGTAAGTGATCTTCTGTTGCTATTCTTGCCTTAATTGGCTGGTCTCGTGACATATTTTTCCACCATTTACGATTGCTATATATACCATCCGGGTATATAAAACACCTGCTGCCACCTCTCACTCTTTTTCTTCTAACAGACCTGTTCCAAATCTAAACTCTTACAGGCAGAGTAAGGGCTACACACACGTCTGAACACATCCGCAAGGGGAAGTTGCGAGTGACGCCATGTGACCATGAAATTCTAGAAGTAAAGAAAATCGTTCTTTATTTTAGCTATCGTTGGGCTAGTGTTCTGGAATCGTGATAATCATTGTTTAGTGAACTTTTTGGAATGTGTCCCTAGTTGATTTGCCAAATTCTATTATATTTTGAGTGATTTGTCATTTTAAGTGGTCACGTGACCACTCTGTGTTTTTTGTATTAGTTTAGGGGTAGGGGTAACATCCCCCATTATTCATGTGTCACTGTTTTGTCATATTTCAATTCATAAAGTTTTATTTTTGTAATAAAATTGTCAAAACCTCGTTGACTATTACTCCTGTTACCCTCGTGCAAGGGTTGGTACTTAGCCCTTCAGGCAGGTTTGTCTGTCTCACAACATCGAGGCCTTACCGGTGTTCTAGTCGTGGATCTATTCACGACAGTAACTCATGTAGTCCATTTACAGATGTGTGTGCTATTAGCACATTTATTTTTACCAAGGTTTATCTTATATAAGAGAAAAATAATTTGGTAAAAACAGTATTCTCCCTTAGAATACATGGAAAATGTTTTTTTTTTTTTAATAAAAAATAATTATAGAAAGGATTCACGAAGAACATTTTTAGACTCATTTGCACATTTATAAGCTTTATACAGAAGAGTACTTATGATTGCCTATGAGGACAATGTATTGCTTAATCGGCTTTTAAAAAAAATGAAAAAACGTTTTGCTGCGGGAAAGCACCAATAGTTTAATACCGGGGGTTGAGAAAGAGCCCCATTACTTTGGAGGAAAACTTATTAACTTGTGAATGCAAGCTCAGCAATGATTTTTATTCCATAAGAAACTCACATAAACCTTCTAAGAATTAAGCTTGTGTAACATTAAGGGTTACCCTAGAAGTCGCTTTGATCTCTGCACTCAGTGACGTCACTGTTGCTTCATAATCATGCAGTAACGAGGTCAAAATATCTACGCGGTCCGTTCCTTGGAGCAACCTTTGTATTACAAATGAGACTCATGATACTGAGATTTACTGTATGGTGCTCTATCATTAAAGATCACGCAATCATCCTCTCTCTCTCTCTCTCTCTCTCTCTCGCATCTCTCTCTCGTCTCTCTCTCTCTCTCTCTCTCCAGATTCCAGAATGTTGAAAATTTTAGATTTTTTGACGGACTAAAAACACCGCCAATATTATTTTAAATAGATGACTTGTCGAAAACTAAGGTATAAGCAACAACAAAAACGCTCATTAATAATTCTTTTTGGCGCCCTGACACTTTGTGGGTGTCTGTGAAATTCTGGCACTTAATTAGTCTTTCTTGTGCTTTCACTTCCACAAATCTTCCCGATCTTCTTATTTGTGGGTCTTTCAGTCGGTTACTCTGGTTTCAGTGAAGTTGGTCTATGCCAGCATGAGCTTTTGGCCTAAGCATGGCAAGGTCTGAAAGGGGTTACGAAGCCTGATATGGCCCTCAGGATTTCATCCGGCCAACGGAGTACTGAGTCCTACAATACCTCCAGTGCTCATAGGAACCAAACTGATGACATCACGTACTTTTCTCCCAGGGGTTGTGTGAAGGACATATTTAAGCCGTCTCCATCTCCCTTTCATCATTATTTCATCTCCATTATACTGGAGCTTCTGTAATTTCCCATGCTGAATCTCATCTATCCTGCCGTCTGATATTCTCCATAAAGCTCTACATCCCATGAACAAACTCTTTGAAATGCAGGCTCAACAATATACAATGGAACATGTCTTGCATAGGAATATAAATCGTACTAGACTTAAGAATTATCTTATTTTCATATACTATTTTATTCTTAGTCTGGGAGCCACAATGAAAAAGCGCCTTAAATTTTGAGTTGGTTCAGGATCTTTTGCCCAATTTGATAACTATTATTAATTCACTCAAGGGACCTTTATGACCTATAATTTCTGGGCTGTCACCTTCCTAGTTGGTGCAGGAATATTTTATCAGCACATTTGAGAAATCACCCGGACCAGCTATCAAATTTATTCAATTGACCGTAACTGTACATAGAATTGTATATACACATATATTTAAAGTTGTATTAAGTTTCTGGGCTTGAGAATCAAGGGAATTATTCACAAACCTCTCCTGTATATACACATACGATAAAAAAAATTTATATATATATATATATATATATATATATATATATATATATATATATATATATATATATATATATATATATTGTTATGAAGTGCCAAGTATCTGGTTACCATTTATCAATTATTACCTCACCAAAAGCCAGACACCTGAACCCTCATAACACGTTTAAACGACTGAATACTCTAAAGGCAACAGTGATCCCTTAACACTTACCAGTATTGCAGAAAAATCAGACTAAGTTCATCAAAACAGGTGTGAGGTAATCTTGTAAGTAATTAAATTAATCAAAGGGCATCACTCCATCAGCCACTTTAAAAGTTAAAGTATTTCCCTGATCTCAGAAGTCTAAGTACTTCCCTGGTTCTAATTCACTTCAAATAAATTGAAGGAAAGCAAATCAATTACCACTCTATGTTTCTACCTATCATCAATATAATCAAAATTAAATATAAATATACTGGTATAAAAACAAACACTTATAAAAATTTTAAATATAAAAATTTATTATTAAACTCAAAATTTATAAGTGAAATTCACAATATCAGGGAAAATTACTGTTACTTGAAAACAAAGTAAAGTTTAATTAATTCTTGAATCAAATTAGGTAAAATTAAATCAAAATTAATTTATCACAAAATTCAAGAAAATTAATTCAATCAAAATTCAAAAGTGTTAGGCAATAATTGAAAATCTGAAATTAATTCACAAGTGCTAAACAACAATAAATCTTGAAAAGAATTCTAAGTAAATGCAAATTAATTCACAAGTGTTAAATTTAATCAAATGTGCAATGATTAAGCAATGAAAATAACTAAGTCAATTAAATTGTGAATGCAAATGAAAATATAAAATAAAAAAACACACTTAAATAAGAAAATGAAATAGTGCACAAACAATGGAACAATCACAAACACAAAAATCAGCAATGTGTAAAAGTGTAAATGTTTTCACTCAAAACATCAGATTTTACCAAACCTTCGTAAACACCTGTTATTAGTTAAACACAATTCCTATCCGTTATTAGTTATTAGTTAACCACAGTTCCTAACAATTATTAGTTAACCACACTCCCTATCCATTATTAGTTAAATACAATTCCTATCCATTATTAGTTATTAGTTAACCAAACACTTTTCCCATTAACTTTTAGTTATTAGTTGCAACTAATGAAAATATAACACTTTACCAACTTCTTAACTTGCTGCAGTCTTGTCTTACACAATTTCACAAAAACCAGGCGCCGTTACGATATAATGTTTGTTCAGATTCCACAAAAGAAACTAGATAATAATAAATAAACTCTAAGAAATATCAAATATTAAATTCTCACAAGTTACGAGTGACCAAATTTACGTTACGTTAATATAATCTCAGTGATTTCGAGTGAGAGAGAGAGAGAGAGAGAGAGAGCGAGAGAGAGAGAACTGACTGCCTCGAGGTCTCAAGATAGAATGTAATCTTCTCATGCGAAACTGGACAGAGCAGATATGATACAAAACGTTCTTGTCACGAATGCTTCCAGTAAGTTGGAAATCTGACGCAATCTTCATAAAGAGATGAGTAACATTCACGTGGCTTTGATCTAAGACATACGCGTACGAGTCCAGTCTGTTAAAAAAAAAAAAAGAAAGGCGTACCTGATTGAAACGGAGTCTAAGCGATAATTAAGATTGACATGTTTTGATAACAACGCAAGACTCCAGCTCGCTTGCTATCACACGTGTTGAAAGATTAGGAAAGCAAACGGAGATCTCTCTCTTTTTACGTTATATATATATTCTTTTATAACACGTAATGCAAAATCTGAACACACATTTTAAAACATCCTATTCTAAGCTATCTAGGAATCTGAAAAAATGTTACACAATCTACAAGACATTTCAAAGAGGGGAAATATGCATTTTGAAAGTAGCAATATATAATAATATATATACGTAAATTTTTTATGCCATAAATACTATCCTTATTGTCCTACTGAAATGCAAGAAAACAACAATAAAATTTGAACAACAAGAAACTGTAGTAACATTTGACGAAGCATTGTATTGTAAAGCCAAAGAATTAGTATGAGACAACCCACTGCAACTGAGTGGTATAGCAGCTCAACTAGATGGGTTCCACATATTATAGAGAACTTTCTGGGTGTCATTGGTAAGCACATGGAAAAATCTGGTTTATTTGAGGTGCTACTGGAAAGTGATGTCTTTAATGACAGCATTGCAGAGAGTATCTTGGCTGGAAAATCCTGGAATAGAGCTGTCCATGCTCATAAGCTTAATCCTGGAATAGAGCTGTCCATGCTCATAAGCTTATGTTTGAAGCACTCATATGGTTGTTAATAAAAAGTTTTCGGACCTGGCAGGACAGGAATGGCAAAGAAAGTTACAACAGCCTTTGTTGTGAAGCACCCAAGTTAACAGCAGCATTTAATATGCATGGTTCAAACTGTATAAAAAAGGGCCAGGTCGCATTACAAAGCTTCAGACAGAAAGTGGAAGAGTTTTCATCTGATATGAAAGATTATTTGGATGAGAAATAATCACATTCTACCTATTTTTGTTGGAAGGGGTACATAGATCTTCTTCCCAGCTGGTTCCCCTTTTTATATGGGGTCACCATTTCAGATGAATTTCCATCTATTTCTATCATGCACTTTTGCCTCATCAATTCCCTTCTCATGTAAGTCTCCTCTCACACAGTCCTTCCATCTCTTTCTTGGTCTCCCTCTTCTTCTTTTTCCTTGGACCTCATCCCCATAGTATGTCTCCCAGCGTGGTCCTCATCTCTCCTCAACAGGTGTCCATACCATCTCAGCCTCCCCTTTTACAATTTCTTTGATATTTCCACCACCTTAGTCGACCCCCTTATGTAGTCATTTCTGATTCTATCCTCTCTTGTCACCCCAGACATTCTCATTTCTGCCACATCCATCTTCTTCTCCACTGTCTTTCTCATGTTGTTGTTTCCGTACCATTACAGCACTGCTGTTCTTACCACCATCTTGTGAAATTTTCCTTTTAACCTTAGTGGTACTCTTTAGTCACAAAGAACTCCAGTGGCCGCTCTCCAGATGTTCCAGCCTGCCTGTACCCAATGTTTTACTTCTTCCATACTTACTCCAGCATTAACAAAGGATCCCAAATACTTAAACTTATCAATTATCTTTATTTGTTCTCCAACAAGCTTAATACTTTCGCTATCATTATCCCTCATTGGTGGCACATATATTCTGTCTTAGATCTACTTATTCTCATTCCTCTGTCCTCCAGTACTTGTTTCCATCTTTCCAATTTAATTTCCAGATCTTCCCTGCTCTCTGTGCACAGAACAGTATCATCCGCATACAATATGTTCCATGGTTCTGCCTACCTTACTTCCTCTATTATAACGTCCATCACTATGTCAAAGATAAATGGGCTCAGAGCCGACCACTGGTGTAATCCTACACTCACCTCAAAACCCTCTGTCTCCCCAACACTGCTCCTTACTCTGGTAAATACATTCTGGTACATCTCTTGTATCAATCACATGTACTTCTCTGGCACCATCTTCTCCCTCAGACTCCTCCATACCTCTTGTCTCAGGACTTGGTCATACACCTTTTCAAGGTCAATGAATACCATGTGTAAGTCCCTTTGCTTTCCCCCAAATTTCTTCATTAGTTGTCTTAGACAAAATATACCATCTGTTGTTCCCCTTCCCTTCATGAATCCCATCTGCTCTTTACCTATTTCTACTTCTTCTCTTAGTCTGGTGTATATCATCCTTTCCAGTATCTTCAAAGTGTGGGACATCAATTTAATACTCCTATAATTACCACACTCTTGGACATTGTCTTTCCCTTTAAAAAATTGGGATCAATATACTCCCACGCTACTCATTTGGGTACATAGATATGGTCCACTTATTCTTATTATTCATTCGTGCAGAACCTGTGGTTAATTGGCTGTTGCACTTAGATAGAATGAAGGAAATGCTACAATTGATTACAATATATGATCACACTAACTACATGAGATGGGCTGTGATATATATGGCTGATATGCTTCAGCTGCAACAGAATGCTCCCAATGTATACCGAGAATTTTTGGCCCTTTCAATCAAGTCCATACTGATATGATTTAGACATGTCAACAAACTGTAAGGTAGATGGTGTTATTGTTGGAATAAGTAAGAATAAGCCGGCTCTAGATAGATGGATGTTGTCCTGTTGTGATTTGTCCAGACTAGCTGAAGACATGTGCGATTTGGTTGATGTGTCAGCTGACACTTCTCAAACACAGAAAGACCCAAGTGAAAAACGTGTCAGCAGAGATGAAGATGTTGTGAGCAAATTAATGGAACAGCTTCAGGAATTTTGTCCAATTGAAAGAGACTCCAAGGAGATCGTATGTATATCAACCAATGATGTAGCTCCACCAGAAATTCAAGATAATCTAGTAACTGCTCAAAAACGTGAAAAAGACATACTCATAACTTTTGTGCAGACATGACTGGGCAGAGATGCCACCGCGCAGTTCTGCTGACTAACCATATCTCTCTTATATTATTGCAGATGGCCATATAATGAATGCGATCCCATACTCTGATTATGAATCTTCTGTAATAATTGATGCAGTGACTGATACAACGCATAGGAAAACTGGCAACAGGTACTAACTTCAGTGATCTGGCTGATGGTATTGTCAGTGTTCAGTCTAGTCACTTCACAGTTACATGTTCCACAGTTGACATAATCTTTGACACCTACAGAACTGCAGCAATCAAGGGTGGTACTAGAGATCATCATACCATCAAGGGACAGAAGATTAGACGAATTCTCGAATCACATCAGTTTCACTACCTCCTTACTGGGACATTTCTTATGCCATACTGTCAGCAGTAGCAGTTGTTCAGTGGTTCGTTTTTTTTGGTAAGGTAGAGTGTTCGAGTTATATGATTGCTTACCTGCTTCTTCTTCTTGATAATTTGTTCTACAGTCTGGTCCTATGTTTAACTTTATGCTTCTTCTTAATGTTAGTTCTGGATTAGTAATCTTTCTAGGCTAAGTCTCTCAGGAGAAGTTTGAATGAGACGAACGGCAGAGTTTCTTTCTTTACTTGTGCAAAGAATCAGAGTTACAAGTACAAGTACAAAACTTATAAATCTATTGTTAGACCCTGGCAATATTTCTGCTTCTGTACTCAACAACGGCTGCCAGTCCTCTCTGGCTTCTGTCAATCTCAACTTGAGCCACCCTCAGTTCGAATTCGGCACCACCTCCTTAGGCGGTGTAGATCTTGGTTCTCCACCCAACTGGATTCTTGATTCGTGGAGTGGTGTTTCCTTATATTTTCCCCATCCCCTTTTAGATGGGATTAACATGTTAATTCCTCCCTTTCCAGGCGGAGTAAATAATTTAACATGTTAATACCTCCTCCGGGAGGCGGAGCTGCATTCTTGCTAGAAGCTGAGCAAGTTTGGTGAGAGGTCACAGGTCAAAAATTTTATGACAAACTTAAGATTTTAATTGCAATGGTTTATGGTTCAACTTCCTGTGACTAAGGTTTTGTTGAAAAAATTCTGGCTCACACACCAAAGCTCAATTCTCTCTCTCTCTCTCTTCTCTTTCTCTTACTTGTTATTTTCACTGTATATACTCTGATTATTCTCTCTCCTTCTCCTTCTCTTTCTCTTTCTCATTATTTTCACTATACTTTGAATATTCTCTATCTCTCTCTGTTTTTATGCTACCCTATCTATTATTAATAGTTATAGCTATCATTACACAGTCACATGATAAAATCTTGTTCTGTCAGACAGGCAATGTCATGTGCAGCCTTTATATGCATTTTGTCATGTAGTCCATGCCATAAAATCCAATATATATATATATATATATATATATATATATATATATATATATATATATATATACATATATATGCTACAGTGACCAGACGTCCCCTGAAACCTGTTTTCAGTGACCTGTCGCCAGCTACTGCTGTCCCCAGTCTGAAATTGGAATACAAAAGAAAAACGAAAATGTTGACCAAACTTGTAAAGACCTTCTTTACCCATTAATCATGTATCTCATCTAGCAAAGCAACAAGATCCACATGTATATATTTGTATGTAGAATTTCCTGGCCTTTTCATCAATATATAATTCATAAATGTGTGACCATTATGTCTTTTGCTATTATTATTTGATTAACTGCCATGAACCACAAATTCTCATCTGTCTGTATGCGGGTAGCGATGGGTTTGGCACTCCATTTCCATCTGCACACTGCTATGTATACTGTGTGCCCAGGTAATAAATCAGTTAGTACTCAGTTTCGGTGTCTTTTCTTTCGACCTCACACTGGTGACCCGAGGAGTGATGGTAAACAGTGGTTTTGGCTTCGCCATTAACAGACTCACTATGGCTGCGTTTACCTTCACTTTAACAGAACCATATAACGACAAAGCCTAGGCTTCTGAAAGCTCCTTCCTCAGACAACCACCCATGCCACTAATGGACTAATCACGGCGTACCTCCTCAGGTACATTCTGGCATGTTTGAATAGTTTGGCCCGGCCATTTACAATTCACTTTGACCGTATTCAGAGAGTTATTACGGAACCATACGGCATTAATGTACTAGAAAGTCAATCCGAGGACTCACAGATCCTCTGCATCGCCCTCTCACCTTCGAAAACTGCGATTTCTCAGGTGCTCAAACTGCTGCCATTTTCACGGCAAAATACCATGTCATGGTTCCTGCGGGCCGACGTACACTTCTGCGTGGCCAAAGTCACAGATGAAGAAACCAAACTATACAACGCTGCCAGAGGCAGTTTTTAATTAAACCATCCCATGGCTAGATGCACAGACAGAAAAAACCAAATACGAAAACCTCGGCAAAAAGCTCATCGAGATATACTCCATGCCCGTCCCAGAGAGAGCCCCTGGTGGACACATCACCTGTGGATGCCTGGAACGAACTATGAGGTCTCCTGATGCTGCCAGACTATGACGAAAATGGAAAAGAATGGAGAGCAGCCTATTGCGAGAAATATTCCTACAGCGCTTTCCTCAGGAGGTGAGGGCATAAATTATGGAGGTGGACACACTTCCAATGGACAAATTGGTGAGTATCATGCATCAACTCAACGAGGCAACCAAGGCCTTCAAACACACCGCAGCACCCGCAGCCTGCAGCCTGATAGAAGAGAGGGTCAAAGAGGGGGACACACACATGATATACAATAAAAAGACGCAGCCACAGCAGCGTGTAGATTGTGTGAGAACTGAACACTAGACACAGTAACTTCTGAAAAAAAAGGTATTTACATAAATGTATCTATTAGATTATAATTTTAAAAATAACTACTTGAATCCTTTATCATAACCACAAATCATCACATTTGATTATAACTCAACGTTGAGCAGGTGGTTCAAATTCAGGTTGTCGTAGGTCTACCTCAAATTCTTCCTTCGTGTGGACCCCAGCTTGGAGATGCACGTCCAACTGAGGCTAGAAACAAAACGGTTTGTTCCTTGCTCGTCCAGCCCAGTAATGCACATGACGCCACCCATGCTCATGCGCCATGTGGGGCCACTCGTATTTGAATTATGGCAGTTGATCGAGAAGCACAAAACGCTTGGCCGTGTTGGATGCACGTGACGGATTCGGTGGGGCCTTAGCCTAAAGCTGCACATTCACTAGCAGCTAGGCCTCTATGTTCAGGCCTTGGTAGGCAGCACTTCAAAATCCTAATTGCCCATTAACGATGAGGCGAGGCCCCCTTAAAACAGGCATTTGCGTGTTAACAGCCAATGAGTGAGGACCATGTCTCTCTTGATCAACAACAACAAATTAATTCTACACCTTAGCATTTTTCCCTGTTGTGTATGTTAAGAAATGACTATTAGCAAAGGAAAATTTTTTTCTTGCCAATTTATTAGAGGAACTGCAATGCGACTCTGTAGACTGGCAAAATCACATGAGGATGGATAAAGGTGGTCATTTTACTTATTATTACAAAAGGTGACACCGTTCATTAAGAAGAAAGGAATTTTTGTTTCATGTTGTCTACACACAATTCATATGCTTTCCCTTTGTGTGTCCTGTCACAATAGCTCGGCCTCCGAATATTCCACAAACATTCGTTATCTTTATGTAACTGAATAAAGTCTGCCCAAAAAGACTTGTAAATCCAAATATCAGCCATATGTAATGTCTGTTCAAAAGTTTCTGATGTGGAATTTGCCTACTGAATGAATTACGTTCCCAAAAGTCTGGCCAAAGTAAATTCCATTCATGCACAAACTAGCAGTCACGATCGAAAAGGGTCGGGACATAATGTGAATGACCTGTTTAGGCCCCACCAAACAGCCTAACTGCACAGCTTGGACGATGAGGCCAGAACAAGCGAGAAACACTGCCACTGACACCCTCTAAACCTCAGAATCCTGGCACAAAATGAATGGGTAGCGTTAGAGCAAGAGAGAGGGCTAGCTGAACTGTTTATTGATAAATGAAACAAGGCTAAGGATGTCTTGAAGCATTTCACATAAATAAATGGCATCATGAAACAGGCGACAGTGTCATTTACAGGGGACAGTATAGTACATAGTACAGCCGGCCACAGGAATAAGTACACACATCTCAGCCACAAGGGCTGCATGTGATCTGGTAACACTGGAACTGTGCATCCAGACGCACGATGAAACCCGCACCTCCACACGTCTTCCCCAACATTTTTCCCTCCATCCTTCACTCCCACCCTTTCAAGCACACGTTTATAACTTCCACTCCCTTTCTCTAATTTCTCCTTTAAGGAAAATAATATAACTGAATCTATTCTGTAGGTTTATTTTCTCGTCATGGAGGTGAGAAAACCTGTCTGTTCAACTTTTGTCGTAATAATATTATTACTTGCTGTTACTGACAGAAGAATTAACTTGGTTTTCGTGGAGCTCTCTTGTAATAATGGGATTTAGCTATCTACCAATAAAAGCCTTATCTATCAAATAACAGCATACCTACTACTCTTTAAGTATAATTGTAATATCAACAGCTTATTCCAAATTTTTATTATTACAAAGACAACTAGCATCAGATCGTGTAGGACCTTACATAACTCAAATTAAGCATGAAGAAATAAAGAAGGCATAAGTTAAGGAGAGAAAGACCTCCATAGGCCTAGAGGACACTGAAGGAGGAGGAACAAAGAGACATTTATAAGAGAGAGGACAACAGCAAAAGGAGGGCAGACGGAAAAGGAGACAGTGTATAGAGCTGAGAGTGTGGCTGGTGTCAGAAGGGGCGCCATTACCCTCTTAAATATAATGGGGGCATAGGTCTTGACTTGTCATAGGGTTTATTATGGAAGTCGATTCTTCCTTATGGTTCGACGTTTGTTTGGTCACAACCGACAATCATTGGATCAAATTCTCGTATTTTTGTGCATGATTTTAACTGCTCGGCATACGTCTACATTTATCGATGGCAAGCATGTGCGTTTCTTTTTGTTTGTGTTCGTTCTGCAGGTGTGAATTCCCACGTTTAAGAATGTATCAAGTAATAATGAGATTATCCTTATATATATATATATATATATATATATATATATATATATATATATATATATATATGTATGTATATATATGGATATCAATCTTATATATATATATATATATATATATATATATATATATATATATGTATATATATGGATATAATCTTTTATATATATATATATATATATATATATATATATATATATATATATTATATATATATATATATATATATATATATATCAAACCTGATATTAGTAACATTTTAACGTATACGTAATTAAGGGACAAATATTACAGCACCCTCTTATTAAGGATAGACAATAGATTGAAAAATAACCATTTATTATAAAATATGTTATATAGTAAGATATGACCAAAAACAAACTATTGCTTAGTCTCAATGAAAGCACATTACACTTCAACCAACAACAATATCTTAGTTTTATCAAGATTTTCTGAACAAATTCATCCCACTACCAAAAACATTGCCTCCCTTCTGTTTCAGTATCAGTATTTAGTCCATCCACCATCGTTGGCGATGACATCTTGTAGTCTACTGGGGACGGAGGCTACATGATTGTAGACAGTGTTGATTTTTCCTGAATATCTCCTATTCGGACATGGTGTGCTGGAGGAGCTGCCTTGATGATCGGCCTAAATGATCGCTCTGCTCTTAGCCTGGGATCCAAGAGTTGACGACGGTCCCCCAGCAATTTTCCAAGGGATTCATATCACACCCCTTACTTGGCCAGTCCAGCAGGCCAATGTCTCGTTGCTCCTCAAACCATCACCCTTTCGAAAAATGACAACACATATGATACTTGCATATCATATATATATATATATATATATATATATATATATATATATATATATATATATATGTAATAAATACATTTTAGAATTACATAATCTGTAAATAAAAACCCATGACCTGAGGTCATTGGCATTAGGAGGGTCCTACGTGACCAAGGCAGAACTAGATTACGCTATGCGATGTCTGCAGTAGCCTGGTTTAGGTTTGTATTGATATGTCATCATGTTGTATATTGTCAACCTTTTACAAACACCTTCCATGGGAAGCGGGTGACCTGTTAACCTACGCCGGAAACTTGTAACTTCCGAGCCGGCGGACTGCGTATGTTTTTATGTGAATCGCTGAGCTAGCTAATGTTTCGCTATCACGTGATTGCTCTAATATGGCAGTTCATTCCTATCGATCAAACGTAACGGTCTCACGACCGAACTGTCTCTCTTGTTATGGAGTTACAGAATAAAGTTGTTGTACTAATTCCAACTTATCCGTTTGAATCATCTTTAATTTAAGAAGAACCACTCTACTAAGATATCACATAGGAGAAAGAAGGGACCAGAAATACTTACAAATGACAGTCGTAAGGAAAAAAACAGTCTTTCGCAAAAGCGAAAAGACTAAAATTTGGTGGCAGCTATTGACGAAGAATAAGATTAACAAGACCCATATCAGATGACCGAAGAACTGCAATAACCAACTTCTACCTATAAATCAATACTAAACAGAGGAAACGGGATCTTCAATCAACGCAACATTTTATGAAGACTAAGATATGTCCTTCATCGAGAAGAATACAAGCATCAACATCGACGATTGAGTGACTGTTGTCACATATCTCCGAGAATCAACACCGAACGAGAGCAGCATCGAACATCAACAGAAAGAAGAAAACACATAAAGAAAACAACGCGCGATCACTAGCAAGGACGCAAAGAGTAGGCCAAGAGGAAGCAACGCGGAAGGAAGGCGGGTGTGACGTCATCAATCTTGGACTTCTTCATGCAACGTGAGGCAGAGAGGAGACCGTGACGTCATCACGACTTCCGACGCGAGGACGAGAAGAAACAGTGACGTCATCAGATGTCAACAATCTATCCCCATATAAATCACAGCTAAGTACAATTTTATCTATTCAGGTTTTTTTCTCAGTGAAGTGTTGTTCATCAGGAGTCGATCGTCCATTATCCTGGGGTGAGTTGTTCGCCATCTTAATCTTCATTCATTACAGAATCAATCTTCAACTACGAGTTCTCGCCCGCAGACTATTTTTTTTTTTTTTTCTCGTTGTTGCTAATCGTTTTCTTGCAGGTATTCTCCGTATAATATCTTTATCAAATTATCTGTCCTTATAAGATCTTTTTTGTGGGTTTTTCCTATTATTTGCAACACATTTTTATTTTATATTGAATATGCGTTTGCGCAGTGGACGTTCGTATCTGTACAGTGCTAGTGAAACAGTTAGGATACGTATCAGTCGGAAAAAACACACATACAGAGGAACACCTATAAAACCAAAAATCCAGAGTAAAACTAACTTGGTTCAGGACACTAATTTTCCTGTTCAAGTCCTGGAGGTAAATATCGTTATGGGTTCTCGAGTTCTACACGTAAACAAGCTTCTATGGCTCGCCTAGTGTTGTAGGACGGGAGGCAGTAATTGCCGACCAGTTAAATGAACATCAGGAAAAAACTTACGTAACTCCACGTGGGTTACAAGATCCAATATTGCAGTGAATTGTTTTCATACACTTGATATATTTAATCTGTATGGCAGTCATGTTGCCTGTAGCTTTGGTGCGGTATTGTGTTAAAAAGCTAACGCCTGACAGTACGAAACTAGGTGTGTATAAACAGATAAAAGCACACATGTCTAAATGTACTGACCTTGATCCCTTGCTTACTCAAGCTTTTGCAAAAAATGAGGATAAGCCACAACAAGTAGACGCAGTTAATCATAATCAAGTAGCAGGGATGACTTGTTACAATTACAATAGGCCAGGTCAGTAACGTCAGGCTGTCGGACGCGTTTTTGTTCAATTCATACAGTACCACACATTCATATATCGTTTTGCTACTCGCGGAATCAACGGCAGAATCCAAAAAACATGCAAACAGTTGCCTATGTAACAAAAAGGAAGGTCCTCAGTACTATAAAAACAAACAAGCAAACAGGAATGCTGCTCAACAGCAGGAACAAACAAATCGTGCTTCAGGTACCTCTGTTCCTGGGCCGTCTAGCCAGAACTTGCAAGGTCAAGCGAATTTTCAAGGAGTGCTAAACAAAGCAAATACCACGTAGTTCGCTCCAAGGGGGGAGAGGACGATGTTGGGTCATCAATATCAACATCTTTTGTATCAAATAATCAGTTTAATCATTTATCAGATCATTGTGAGGCAATCGCTTTGATTTTCTATGAAAACACACGGCCGAATCCAAAAAATCTGTGCAGGTTCCCATAGATTTGCAACAAATTCATGCCATTATTAGTCAAGCCGAGTTAGACCAACCTTACATGCAGTAAATTTGGACCATAAGTCATTTACTTTGTTCTTTGATTCTGGTAGTCCACGAATATCATGGGATTTAAGGACTCATCATTTACTCTTTTCAAACTTCCCTATAGAGAAGGTCCGGAATAAAGAACTCTCGGGCATAGGAAAATAATGAATTAATGTGGTAGGAGTAACTCATTTTGTTCAGTACAAGGTCGGTAAGCGCACGTTTTCCGATACCTTTATCGTTGTACAAAACATTAATATGTATCCCGCAGTAATTATCGGATACCTCTATGGGCACTCAAAATATTACCTTAGCACCTGCAAAACACCCCCCGGCGTGTATATCAAAGGAAAGGAAATTCTATAAGTCTCTAATACCCTTAAAATCAGTTTTAGATAATGAGACAGACAGAGTAGTCACTTATTATCGAAGAAACCAATCACTTGTCTCATGGAACCAAGAAATAATACATGCGACCCCCCCCAACAGAACTCTCGCTCGCCCCGTTAAATATCAGCTTGCACGCACTCTCGAGCCGAACGTAACTTCGAACATATTAGTACGTGTAAAGAAAACCTTCCTGCCAGGATCTGAAATGTTAATCCTTTCCGACACTCTGAAAACACACGGATTATCCTCACACAAGCCATTTATACAGTCGGCTCACAACAACAATGTCACATCGAAGTCTGTAATCATTTGAATACCACTTTAGTAATCCACAAAAAAACAATCAACATATCTTGGATGCGGAAGTTTTATCAAAACATCGCATTCTTACCGTAGCTGAGAAAAATCACGCTCAATCAGTTGCGGATGAATCCCTTTTGCAATCTATAAAGAACAAAATCAATAAGGACATTCAAGAAGAAGAAATTCAGCAGAAATTTTTGAATCTTTTAACTGAATATCATGATGTTTTTTCCACTACGGATGGAACCTTAGGAAAAACGGATGTCATCGAGCATCAAATAAGGCTCAAGGACAAACAGAAAGTAATCTATGTACCTTCGTACCGACTTCCTATGAAATTTCAGAATGAGATAACTGAGGAAGTAGGTAAAATAAAAGCTTAAAAGAAGGAGTCATTAGGAAAATCCAAACAGCCCTTATAATTTTTCCGTTAATAGTAGTACCGAAAAAAGATCGAACTTGGCGGATATGCGTCGATTTTCGTCGCTTAAATGAGGAAACAATCCCTGACCGATTCCAGTACCATGTACTGACGATATTCTATCTCTACTAGGTCAGAACAAATATTTCACCAGCTTGGACCTTCTAAAAGGCTTTCATCAGATTCCGTTGGAAGAAGAGAGTATCCCATACACTGCCTTCAGCACAGCCAGGGGACATTATGAATTTTTGCGTATGCCTTTTGGTTTACGTTGTGCTCCTATAACTTTACTAGAATGATAAACATTGTGTTTGGAGACTTGTTAGGAGATATCCTACATGCCTACATGGACGACCTAGTAATCTTTTCCAATACCTTAGAAGAACATCTACGTAAATTAGAGTTAGTGCTACAAAGACTAAGGCAGCATAATTTAAGGGTAAAGATAAGTAAGTGTGAATTTTTTAAAACAGAACTAGTCTATTTAGGTTTTCACGGTGTCTAGTGAAGGTCTTAAAGTAGTCCATGATAGGTATCGCTATCCGTAATTTCCGTTTACGATACCTACTAACGTCAAGGGAACACAGCAATTTTTAGGTTGTAGCAGATATATAGGAGGTTCATTAGGAACTACTCCATCATAGCCGCTCCCCTAACCGATCTTATAAAAAAGGCGTAGATTTCATAGGTCTGAAAATCATCAACAGGCGTTCGATAAATTGAAAGATGAACTGTGTAGTTCTCCTATCTTGAAATTTCCTGACTTCGGTAAGGAATTCTTTATAGCAACAGACGCCTCAGACCTAGGAGTAGGTAGGGTATTGCTTCAACAATATGATAAACAGTTTTTCCCTATAGCTTTTTATTCACGTAAACTGAGACCTTCCGAGAGTAAATATGCAGTAATAGACAAGGAAGGGCTCGCTATTGTTAATTCACTCGTGCATTTAATTTATAATATACGGTTATCCCGTCAAGGTTCTCACTGATCATAAGCCCCTAACCGACTTCTTTAAAGGCTTTAGTCACAGCCCTAAGCGAACTCGGTGGCACATGATCATCCAGGACTTTGGGCTCGAGGATCGGGTATTTACCTGGGGAAGCAAATATCATTGCTGACGCATTATCACGCAACCCCTCTTCATCTTGTACCAGCCATTAGCTGAATTAATAGATATCTCAACCTCCACACGCCCATTGTTAAAACTATATCTGAACAGGAAGATCTGGGCTGGAGTGCTGAACTATTACAGATGGAACAAAGAAAAGATCCGCAAATAGAAAAAATCATCATTGCGTTAACGGAAATCCGAAGAAAAGGAATGTATAAAGTATAAGCAGCAGAATTTAATATAATCAAAGATAATATCCTGTGTAGATCCGTGACGAGGAAAACCCGCAAACACACCACAGTTGAATAACAACCAGGTGGTGGTACCTATCTCACTCTACCCACTGTCCTTAAAATGGTTGCATGAAAATCCACTGCATGGACACCCGGGTTATTCCCTAATGTCACAGAAAGCCAAAATCCTTATTTTATTGGCATACGATGCTTACAGATATAAAAAGCACATAGCAAATTGTCGCACTTGTCAAGAATACAAAGGGCACACGAAGACACCTGTCAGCCTAGGGCTTACCCCGTGCCAAATCAACCCTTTGAAAGAGACACTTAGATTTATTAACAGGATTTTACGAGTCAGACAGAGGAAATAAGCACCTCCTAGTAATCATAGATGCTTTGACTCGATATACAGAACTGATAGCGCTTAAAACAAAAAACCGCAGTCGAGTGCGCTAGAAAGTTTTACGAGTGCTACATTTGTAAACATGGAATTCCACACACCATTATATCAGACTCGGGCAGGGAGTTCAATAATCATTTCCCTTAACTCCTTGTGCGAATTCCTTTGCATAAAGAAAATCAATACCATGATCTATCACCCAGAGTCTAATCGGGTAGTGGAAAGGGCAAATCGTAAGGTTTTAAACATTTTAAGGGTCACCTTAGGGGGGCAGACCCCAACGGGGACATTGCCATACCTGCGGGACTAAGCACACTTAATCACTCGTATCATGTGTCTATTAAAATGACACCGCACGAGGCACTGTACGGTATCCCAGCTAGAACACCTTTCCATGTATTAACGCCTACAACTAATTTATCAAATCCTCTAAAGGATGTTATGGATGCACGCATAAGTCGATATAATATACTTCGTAAGAATCTAGAAGAAGCACAAATTATAATGAAAAGAAATCATGATAAAATAGCTAAGCCAACTAGAACATATGCCATGGGCGATCAGGTATACATACAAGTATACGTACTAAAGGTTTTAAATTAAAATAAACTGACACCTAAGTTTGAAGGCCCGTTTAACATTTTAGAAACTAACGGCCAATAGATTTAGGGTTCAAAATGTATCCAAACACGATATGAGAATTCCATTGGCACATATCAGAATCTAAAGAAAGGTAGATGGAGTGAGGGAAAAATGGTTGCATTTATGAAACTTGTATAATAATTTATATATATATATATTATATATATATATATATATATATATATATATCAATCATATTTGTATGTAAACATATTCTTTACACGAGTTATTAACATATATTTTACTCATTGCAGGTTTCAAAATGAATCTGTTATTGTTGGGAGTGATATTGTGTGTTCAGACATCTTTGTTGTATGGAAAGAGCGCTAAGACGAAAGAAATAGAATTTAATCATGGCTCGATATCGAGAGAACAGAAGACATTTTTATGGTGTCGAGTAATATAGTCATAGAAGTTGGATATGCAGGCCATATTTTTGCCTGAAGATGACGTCCTTAACTTAAAGAATGACCTGATGAGGTTTGCCATTTCGCTTAAGGAAATGCACCAACGTAATTTTCATGCTAACTCAGAGATTTCGCTAGCTCAAACCCTAAGCGTCGCGGAAATGATTGTCTTATGACATACAAAATAAAACTGCTGAGGCAGAGGAACTTGCTCGTGACTTGCTGATGTGGTCTGTGCGGCACAATAATCTTGAACGCCGCAACGCTTCTTATTCTGGCTGGACTAAACATCTTTGGGATCTGTTGCGAATCTAGGCTTAGGAATTTCAAATCGCCTTAAGATAAATAATCAAAATAAAAGAATTGAGTTTTTTGCAACACAAACCGAATTAGCTTTGTCTGAACTTCGCAGCCAGTTATCCTCAATCAATCAAATAATGAGTTTGGTAAACGACCATTCAAATAATATCGATCAGATTATGGAAGTTCAACATTTGCTGGCTACGTTAGCTTACTATAGTTCGAAAATAGATCATATCCGTGTGAAAATATCACATTTTATTGAGAAATCAAAAGACTATGTAGAAGCTATTACGTTAGCGACAAAGGGTGTGTTATCTCCACACTCATGCCTATTAAAGATCTGACGTTAACTTTGGAGAACGGACGGGAGAAACTAGGTTATATTCCCTTTATTAGACGCCCATAAAGTAGAGTTTCTATTATAGCCTAATATCAGTCAGCGTTGAATTATTATAGGATTATGATCACCATACCTTTTGATTCTTCCGATGCTTGGCAATTATACAAAAATAGCACCATTTCCTACTTTCATGACGAATAACTCAAGTCCCAGATAATGTCCAATTTGACGGGGCATGTTCTGATTTCTTCTGATAGGAAATCATTTACAGTCATTAAAGACTTAGATAAACTCACTCACTGTTCAGAAGCCACGAATAATAAAAATTTGTACAGCTGACTCTTTTGAATTCTATCCTATATCAACGGATTCAAGTGAGTTAGGCATAGTGCTAAACAGCTCTCTCTCTCATACACGCGAAGGTTGTCTGAGGAAAATTTATCCCTTTGCAGTAATAAATTCAATTACAGAATGAATAATGGCTCCTGGATCCGATACGACAAAGACGGTTTCCACGTCGTATGCCCGGACGGGACCACCGCCCATTCCCCAATCTTTGTAGCAGCTGATGGTTGTACGGGGACATCTACAAACTACACCGTCAGAGGGGTCAACACGATAATACGTGAGAAGGCGTATTTTGCGAACTATACTTGGGCGTCTACAATTATCGCATCACTACCTCTCCCATAACAACGCGCGGGTGGTGGCTCATCGTTTGAACGCAACTGGCTGAGATGAACCACGCGTCACCGACTTATGCAGGGTGGAGAAAATCTTCGTTATACGTTCTGCTGGCCGTGTTCAGCGTGACGGCCATATTGGTTATCGCCGTCAACATCTTTGCTTGGCGTAGGCTGAGGCGTACACAGAAGGATCTCCAAGGAAACGTATTGTCCCGTCCAGATGACGTACCCATTACACTCAAGGCGTTTGAGTTCAGGGCCGCTTGAAACTGGCCATTTCATTTGGTGCCTAGGAAAATTGTCTGGAATTGTGTTGTGTGTGAAAAGCGGTCTGTATGCTGGCAAAATGTAGGACAAGAAAGACTCACGCCTTTGCATTTGAACAGTTTTAAAGTTATCTCCCGGGCACCTAATAAAATATTATAGCCCAAATATATATACATTAATATACTCCTAAAGGTATTTTTCGGGCACTTAATAAAATATACCAGCCCTATATATTAATCTGTGCACAATTATACAATTATACAATTGTACCATTATATTTACCTATTACAAAGAGTGACAAGTACTCTTTAACAATTATCCATGATCATGTTTGTAATCTATCAGTAACCGCTATTCTTAATCAGGTTACCTATTACCATAATCTATCAGTAACCGCTATTCTTAATCAGGTTACCTATTACCATAATCTACCAGTAACCACTATTCTTAATCAGGTTACCTATTATCATAATAATCATGTATACATGTTAACCTTTTGATTTTTACCTTTTGATTATTTTTGGGTACCTAATCATTATTATTACCAAACATGGATCTAGATTTTCCATGCATTTATCTGTTTATGAATATGTCCAAAAGGGTATGTAAACAGAACCTTTTTATGCATTTAATCACTTGTTATGTTTTATACCTAAACATATGTTACGAGCACGCTCCTAAGAAACCATGTTTAAAGTAACTTTTGTTATTCAAGGCTTGAATGGTAGCTGTCCGAGCCTAATGTAATAAATACATTTCAGAATTACATAATCTGTAAATAAAAACCCATGACCTGAGGTCATTGGCATTAGGAGGGTCCTACGTGACCAAGGCAGATCTAGATTACGCTATGCGATGTCTGCAGTAGCCTGGTTTAGGTTTGTTTTGATATGTCATCATGTTGTATATTGTCAACCTTTTACAAACACCTTCCATGGGAAGCGGTTGACCTGTTAACCTACGCCGGAAACTTGTAACTTCCGAGCCGGCGGACTACGTATGTTTTTATGTGAATCGCTGAGATAGCTAATGTTTCGCTATCAACGTGATGCTCTAATATGGCAGTTCATTCCTATCGATCAAACGTAACGGTCTCACGACCGAACTGTCTCTCTTGTTATGGAGTTACAGATAAAGTTGTTGTACTAATTCCAACTTATCCGTTGAATCATCTCCTTTAATTTAAGAAGAACCACTCTACTAAGACATCACATAGGAGAAAGAAGGAACCAGAAATACTTACGAATGACAGTCGTAAGGAAAAAAACAAACAGTCTTTCGCAAAAGCGAAAAGACTAAAATATATTATAATATATATATATATATATAATATATATATATATATATAGTATATATATATATATATATATATATATATATATATACGGTCATTTGTCGGAAGGGTGAGCTGGACAGAATCTAACGTAAGGTTCTGTCTCCCAGTTCAAATATCTCCTTCCTCCTGGTTTGAAAAGCTAAGCGAAATTCCTCCTTCATCCTCTTCACGATAGACTTCAAATTCACGTGGCTTATGGCTTCGAGCTCTTTGAGAGGGGTCGAAGGTGGAATATCTCTCAGCTTTTCAAACCAGGAGAAAGGAGAGATCTAAACAGGGAGAAACAGGCAGAACCTTCAATTAAAGATTATGTCCAGCTCACCCTTCACAATTTGACGCCTCTTGTAAAAAATAATTATTTAGGCGATGGTTTTAGGAGCAACGAGACATTGACCTGCTGGACTGGCCAAGTAAGGGGTGTGATATGAATCCGTTGGAAAATTGCTTGGGGAACATCGTCAACTCTTGGATCCCAGGCCAAGAGCGATCATCAAGGCAGCTCCTCCAGCACACCATGTCCGAATAGGAGATATTCAGGAAAAATCAACACTGTCTACAATCATGTAGCCTCCGTCCCCAGTAGACTACAAGATGTCATCGCCAACGATGGTGGATGGACTAAATACTGATACTGTAACAGAAGGGAGGCAATGTTTTTGGTCGTGGGATGAATTTGGTTCATCTTGAAAATAAAACAAAAAAATAAGATATTGTTGTTGGTTGAAGTGTAATGTGCTTTCATTGAGACTAAGCAATAGTTTGATTTTGGTCATATCTTATTATATAACATATTTTATAATAAATGGTTATTTTTCAATCTATTGTCTATCCTTAATAATAGGGTGCTGTAATATTTGCCCCTTAATTACGTATACGTTAAAATGTTACTAATATCAGGTTTGGACGTCAATTATATATATATATATTACATACATACATACATATATATATATATATATATATATATATATATATATATATATATATATATATATATATATATATATATAAGGATATAATCTCATTATTACTTGATACATTCTTAACGTGGGAAATTCACACCTGCAGAACGAACAAACAAACAAAAAACGCACATGCTTGCCATCGATAAATGTAGACGTATGCCGAGCAGTTAAAACAAATCATGCACAAAAATACGAGAATTTGATCCAATGATTGTCGGTTGTGACCAAACAAACGTCCAACCATAAGGAAGAATCACCTCCCATAATAAACCCTATGACAAGTCAAGACCTTATGCCCCATTATACTTAAGAGGGTAATGGC
>NC_061088.1:40836215-40880136 GCF_015104395.2 Macrobrachium nipponense | reverse complement strand
TTAAGAGGGTAATGGCGCCCCTTCTGACACCAGCCACACTCTCAGCTCTATTACACTGTCTCCTTTCCGTCTGCCTCCTTTTTGCTGTTGTCCTCTCTCTTATAAATGTCTCTTTGTTCCTCCTCCTTCAGTGTCTTCTAGGCCTATGGAGGTCTCTCTCTCCTCAACTTATGACTTCTTTATTTCTTCATGCTTAATTTGAGTTACGTAAGGCCCTACACGATCTGATGCTGGTTGTCTTTGTAATAAAAAGAATTTGGAATGCGGCTGTTGATATTACAATTATAATTAAAGAGTAGTAGGTATGCTGTTATTCGATAGATAAGGCTTTTATTGGTAGATAGCTAAATCCCATTATTACAAGAGAGCTCCACGAAAACCAAGTTAATTCTTCTGTCGGTAACAGCAAGTAATAATATTATCAAGACAAAAATTGAACAGAAGGGTTTTCTCGCCTCCATGACGAGAAAATAAACCTACAGAATAGATTCAGTTATATTATTTTCCTTAAAGGAGAAATTAGAGAGAGGGAGCAGAAGTTATAAATGTGTGCTTGAAAGGGTGGGAGTGAAGGATGGAGGGAAAAATGTTGGGGAAGACGTGTGGAGGTGCGGGTTTCATCGTGCATCTGGATGCACAGTTCCAGTGTTACCAGATCACATCCAGCCCTTGTGGCTGAAATGTGTGTACTTATTCCTGTGGCCGACTGTACATTGGTTAGATTTTGAGGGGCAGATTGGGCGTGTATGTATTTATTTATAACGGATCTTGAATTAACTATACCCTGAGCTAATCATGATATCACTTTCTTTGATATTTGTCACCATCAAGCTGAACTAAAACATGATCATTATAGCCCTATATTTAAGTAGCTCAAAGGCAGCCATTGAAATCCCGACTCACATACGATTCAATTAAGGTCTTGTTATAATAGAACAAAAAGCAAAAAATTATTTTATGAATGGGGATTTAAAAAGGCCCTAACAAAAACTATGAACACTATTTCTTTTGCTACTTATTACAACATGGTTACAGTACCAACGTGACAAATAACGGTGAGGAAGCTTTGTAACCCAAGAAATATAAAATGTTGAAAATAAGAAATTAAATCCCACCGAAGCCGCCTTGCCTTGACTTCCTCTCAGCTCCATATCTATTTCTTCACAATTTCCAACTTTCCTTCAAATATTCGCTGAAGAAAACTTTTCAGGAGAAGACTCCGAATGCCCTCAACTTTTCCAATATATGAACAGCCACGGGTGACCTGGAGTTGTCGGTGTATTTCTCCGGGTACCTCACGTTCATTTGAAATGATGTCAACTTTGAATCATTCAAACCCAAGATTGATTGATTTTTTTTTTCTAGAATAAGTCACAAGGGCCGTTCAAGTATTCATTGGGACGTTTCATCTTCGATGAAAAATCATCAAAAAAAAGAAAACATTGACGCTAAGCGTCGGTTACTCGCTGTGAGGCATTGATATTGAAGGTATAGGGCAAATTGCAAATCACGGATGTTAGAAGAAAATGACAAATCTACAGACTTATAAACATTCACGAAAAATAGCAGTGCTGTAGAAAAGAACCACCAAAATTACCATTTTGACAAAATCTTGAACGGAGATAGGTTGTGAAAGCAAATTGCAAGGGAAAACAAATTTTCTATGAAAACTTTTATAAGGTTATGTTGTACAGGCATATAACCTAACATAAATTTTAGTCATGAAATAATGAACTAAACATTAGCTGTAATGTCATAAAACTTGATATATTAAGAAAATTAATGACAGCATTTTGGGCCTTTCGCTCTATAAAATATTGTAGTAACAGTCACATACATGACAGAATTTACTTCATACAGAAAGCACAACTGGAATGACAGTCATCTCACATCTCTAACTAGTTAGAATGACAAGCGAAAGCTCAAGGCTGCTCTTCGAAAAAAGGAAAAATAATACTAAATATTAGTTATAATTGGTTATTTCCTGGAAAGTCAGTGCATTATAATGACTGCTCTGTGTGGTTTTCTTTTTCTTTTATGTCAAGTTTCGTATACACTTGAGGTTTTATAAATCTCTATAGAAGTTAACTATCCATGTAATGTTCACTGAAATAAATATCGATGTAACGTTCACAGAAATGGATAACTGATTTTTTTTTCAGAAAAAACAGATTGCTCATGGAATATCTTAAGTGTTAACACCTTTTCATAAGGAACATTGTAACTTTTTTATGAGTAGTCTTTTGAATTTTATAGAATATAGTTGTCCTATACTTGTTTAATTATAGTAATATGGAACACACGCAAAAGGAAAACAAGGCGATTACTTAATCGTTACAGGAAACCAGCTGCCAATTTCGCCACACAAGACCATTCCAGGGTTGTGCCGGAAATACTCATTCAGTGATGCATTTTGGTTCCTGTACGAGTCTACAGCTGGCGACTTTATCTACCTTGTTTGATTGGTCTCATTTCTTGCTCCTCTTAGGAAGTCACTTTGCTTTTCGCCACCTGTTAAAAAATCTCTCAAAATGAACAAAACATTGAAGTAATTCTATTTCTTTTACTTCTTGCTTGTTTTTCTAGTAATGCTTCGCCTCAATAGAGTGAAGTCCTATCAGCTTAGCATTCATCTTGGTTTGGAGAGGCCGGTCCACACCAGACCCCTTTGCTGGCTTAGGCTGGCTTTATCGAACAAAACAAGTAGATTATCAATCAAAGGTTTAGTTACCAGTTATTTATCAGCAGCATTTACAAGTTAATCTAGGTCTAAGTTAACTACTTTGACTTTGGCTTGTATTACCAGTGAGGTGCTTTGATGATAGATGTTACCTTTTAAATGTTTTGCAGGGTTCAAATCATTTGTGCATTATCTCGCTCCATTAATGATCTTCCTTGAGATAGAAGGGAAATTTTTTTCAGTCACAAGACGTTAATTAAAGACAAATAGATATCTATCTCTCGCAAAGGCAATCATATGAAATCCTTAATTTGCAAAACTGAAAAAAAAAACTCATTCTCTCGAAGATTCGTACTTTGGATTTTATTCCTTTGTAGCCCCATTCTTTTTTAAATAAGATATTACGTGGAAGAGTATCCGGTGATTCCTAGGTGATTAAAAGGAGTCTCGTCTTATATTTTAGTATGAAAGGATAGGTGAAAGAAAAGAATAAAACTCGCGTGACATTTCAGTAAAGGTAATGAGATAATATGGGTATTCTATTACGCAGTGATGTGGTGTATTATATATATAATATAGTAGGAGGCCCTTTTGATCGAAATGAAACTACTTTATTAGTGAGAGAACAGTTTTTTTTTGTGATTTTACAACTGCATTGCCATAGCACTGCTGTTGACTAAATAGTATGAACCAAGGAATACATTTTCGTAAGTGTGACTGGTAATTGAAGGTATGATAGAGACAGAGCCGCAGCGTTGCCAGATTATCAGAAAAGTCTGGATTTCTCCTGATTTTTTTCCTACACTCAGATTAGAAAATTCTATCGTGAAAAATGGCGAAATCTTCAGATTTTTTGTTCATATCCAGAAAAAGTACTCTAAATCTCCAGAATATCAGAGAGAGAGAGAGAGAGAGAGAGAGAGAGCTTGATATGTTATATAATAACGTACTACATGGCAACTACATGTCCGTTCGAATTTCGAACTTCGTTGAAGTGACTGATTCCCTTACAAAGAGAATGACTGCAAGCATGTATCTGACTTCTGACTCGGATGAGGGTAATTAAGATAACAATAATCGATTAATCTTGCTTTTATTTTCACTAATAATTATGGTGAATTTAAAACTTACTTCATAATGTTAATGAAACTAATTATCAGAATTAATGTGTTCTGTCTGTAGTTTACATCAGCGATTTCTATAAGCATAAATCTATTAGGATATAGATTACTAACAGGTATTATGAATGGGTTAAAATGATTTTTGTTGATCCTGCATTTTTGGTGATGCTTATAGTCAAATCATGCCTTGTATAATTTTATTTGTTTTCATATGCCTAGGATACAATCATTTAAAGATTGCATTCCTTATGCAAGATTCGCCATTAAATATATAGGTAGGCTATGCCACTCATAACTGTAACTTTTAATATCCAGATTTTTTTAGGGAAAATCCAGATTTTTAAACCATTTTCCCAGATAAACGACAAAAGCGATCTGGCAACGCTGCAGCAGAGTAGCCTCTGCCGGTGAGAGTGGCTCGGTGGCGGGTTGCCTATGAAATGCTTCATATTTTTTTCAGAATGAAGAGAAGCTGTTACAGGGTTCACTTCGATTATATGAAAAAGTAAAGAACTGCCTCTATTTGAATCTTATTCACGGGTGTCGTATGTCTCGATAGTTTGATTGTGTGTTTATGAATATAGTACAGATAGGGAATTTGAGGTGAAGAACAGCCTGATTGTATACGAGCATGATGCGAGACCTCATTCAACTTTTGAGTCTCTCTCTCTCTCTCCCTTTCTCTTCATGTGTGTATTCCTGGTTAGTAATATGCATATTTTACCGCTTTCATTCATAATTTAGGAGTTTTTTTCATCAATTATAATATACAAATGGAAAGTTATGTTTAACTAAGATCAGATTAGATACAACCGAGGACTTTGAATCTGCTGAATTTTCTTTTAACGTTAAATTTAGTAGAACACTCATGAGAATAAATGCAAGTTAAATTAAGTACAGTCTGCCTTCGAAAAGATTGGAATGAAGCTCAAACGCAAAGAAGCACTTCTTAAAGCAGTTTCTTCTTCAATAGAGAGAATTTACAGTCCAAGTCCCGGGAAATTGCGCTTATATCTTGCGAACGTGGTCATGAGAGACTAGCCCACCTTAATATTTTCGCAAAAGGGGTTAAATCCCAAATTTCTGCTGTGTCAACAGTCTCTTTCTCTAAATTATGCATATGCATACACACACACACACACACACATATATATATATATATATATATATATATATGATATATATATATATAATATATATATATATATATATATATATATATATATAGCTATATATATAGTTTTTTTAATGTGTGGGGTCAGTTTGGAGGTATAAATTTTGGTTTATTAAATTATGGGGGCCAGAAGGGCCGATAACCCGATTTTCACACGTAAATAATAAACAAATGTAATTCTTAGTATGACTTAGCATGATATTACATTTATTCAAAGGGGAATGGCTGGGAAGGCCGCCTTTCAAACCAATCAGTTACGTTATAAAATTTATTTACAAATTTACAGTTAAGACTTAATATGGAAAAGGTGGTAGTTCTATATGCGAGGCACATGCAAGGAACCGTAAAATGTATAACTAATTCAGCAAATAAAAGAAACTTAATACATTATAGCCTTACAATGCGGTTATTATGAGTCTTATATCACTTAGCACAATGTATAACCTGGCCCCTGTTGACTCATGGCAGGAGTATCTTCGAGATTGATTTATTCTTCTAAGGCAATAAGTAATTCACAAGGGCAGGAGCTGAACACGAAGAGCCAGACAACAGGATTCTGGAAAAGAATTCCAGGTCAGCATTCAATTACAAGAGGACCTTATCTCCCTCGAAATTAATTATTCCCGGTGGAGGGAATTATTAATTATCAGTTAGCACTTGTTAACACGATGGTGGGAATGCTCTAATTTTTATTAAAGGACAAACTTAATGCAGGTTTGGAACAATCACGAGGGAAAATGTGCGTCCTAGGATGTTGCAACAAAGGGGCTTCGTTTAGGAGAAATGGAAGTTGAAATTACTGAAAAAAAGAGAAATTCCAGGAATAGGGAAATACCACTGGCATTACTTGCGACCTCAGGACGTACCTCATTGCATCTGTGCATGGAGCTCCTTTGCAGAGGATGAATTCAAGAGTCGAGTGGTTGGAACGAAAGCACTCAAGCGTGGGCAGTTAGAGGGGAGCAATGTCTTACTATGGAGGTTTCTAGGAGAGTGAGAGTGAGCGAAAGCACTCTCTGGTCTCTTGGAGTCTGGTGGTGGGGACACAACATACACCTCCACCTGAAAGTAGCAAATAACCACCAGTACACGGGCATAGGGAAATAGATCTTATAGTTAAAACTACATAAGGGTCCGACTAGCGGGCACTATCTAACCTGACCTGTCCTTTTTCCCTGACGGCTTTTCTTTCCCCCCAATATCGTATGATGGTGGGGATTGATGCCTGTATTCTTTCCTTCTTTAGTGGCACCTCATTCCAGGTGCCACCATAAAATCAAAATTCCTAGCTAACAGCTGGAGAGACGAACAGCTAAATACATACGAATATATATATGCATATATATATCCCCTTCGTACCCAGCCCTAAGTCTGGACACTTAATAAACAATCCTCTCAGCTGAAAAATTTGGTAGTTATGGAATATAAATATCCCATCTTCTATGAGAGATCATGCACTCCCTACCATGGAAGTTTTAGACATTCGCCTCTGAAAACATGGCGTCAGCAAGCCGCCGAGTGACCAGAAGTTCCGTTTCTTGGAAACATCTGAAGTTATGGGTAAATACATGACCTATCACGTCCTATTTATTAAAACAGCTGCTTAAAAATCTCAGTGCAGATCCCTCACACATTAGTGAGTATGACCAGGCCCACTATGTATTTTTAATAGGTGTTATAAGGAGACAGCTCTGGTTGGAGTTTGAGTGTAAGTATTCTTGACAGTGGGCTTCGAGTAATTGGAAATTGATTTAAATTTGAATAAATTGTAGACTGCTTCATCATACAAGCTTTATTTTAAACTTAGAACCTAATAGATACCTTTAAAAATTCGTCTTCTATATATCTGCAGTGATGAAATGATCATACTATCACATTTAATCTGTGAATTGTAATTTGAAGAAATGCCTTGAAGGGAAGTGTGCAGAATTTTGGACACTGGGCCTCAGTAATATTGCGATTTTCCCTTTATTAGTTGATGCTGGAAACTCATTGCAATCAACATTTTGCTATTTTTGCTTAACTTAAATTGGTTTTAATGACTCACTTGGAAGTTTCATCTATAATTACATTAACAACATCTATGTAACAAGAGTGGACGTGTTAAATTGCTCTGTTACAGAACAAAAAATTTAATTTATGACTAAGTTTTATTATCACTAAATTGACTGATTGTGTCTATTAAAACTGGCGTCAAAACATCTAGGTTATTGACACCGAAATAAATTTAAATAGGAAAAAATTAAATTTAAAATTCATTTCATATAAAGATTATTTAAATATATATGTTATAAATATATTTGTTCAAATTTATAAATTCTTAAATAGATATTCTATATATAATTAAATTTTGTTGAGGAGGCCCACCTCCCACATAAAGATATATAACTGCTCTATATTACAATCCTTTCCGAGAATTGTAGCTAGAATAAAATTACCTTCTCTGTCATGTTCCCAAGACAGGAACCTATGTCTCAAATTCCCAAGTCTGGGACATTCAACCAGCAAATGCCTCACAGTCAAACGTTTCATGTCTTCTGGCATATAGGGATATGACCAAGGAGACACTGATGACGTGATACTGCTCATTTTTTGATTAGTTAAAATATCCTCCCACTGGGACTGCAAACATCTTTTTAATTCTCTGACCTACTAAAGGATATAAATCCCGATATGGCAGTAGGTCTCTTGTGGGTTCTCGGGAGCTGACTGCCGACTTTGCAAGTTGGTCAGCTTTCTCATTCCCAACCACCCCAACATGGGAAGGCACCCAACAGAAGCAGCCATTCCAATATATCTAAAATCAGAGGGTTTAACGAGTTAAAAGATTCCAGTTACTGAAGGACACTTCTTGAGTCACAATATATAATAAAATTATTTTCATTCTGAATTAAAATTTCCTATAAAGCCTTTAAAATTGCGTATAGTTCTGCTGTAAAAATTGATGCAACAGATGATAACCTCCCCCTTCTCTCTATATCAGGGAAGGCTACACCTAAGCCAACGACAGCATCTGACTTAGAGCTATCCGTTAAAACTGCAGTGGAAGTATCATGTTGCAAGGAATGTTCTAAAAATATTGACCGCATGGCCTCACTAGACAATTCTGTCTTGGAAAAATTAAAATATCTACAGAATTTTACCTCTGGAAAGTTCCAGGGGGGACTAATTGAATATTTTTCAGGTAAAATCTCAATCCTTGGCATGTTTAATTCACTGACAATAAACTTTACTCTAAAAGCGAATGGATGAGGTTGCTTGGGGTGATTTTCATAAAACTGCCAATGCCTTTCATTTCTCATACAAATGCTGGTTAAAGACTTAGGTAGCCTCTGGAATCTACGTATACCACCTCCGAACCAGCAGACGCTTGTAATGAAGATCTAGCGGCACCTCACCAGTATCTACTAGCATGCTCTCGGTGGGAGATGATTTAAATGCTCCTGTACACATCCGTATTCCTCCATGATGATTTGAGTTGAGCATTTTAAGGCTATTTGGCTACGCAGAAGTGTACACTTCACACCCATAACTTAATTTTGAAAAGACCAAGGCTTTATATAATCTCAACATCTGGGTTCGGTCTGCACCCCACGAGGTGTGAGACAGGACTTTCAGCAAATCCATTGCTTTCAAACATTTTGCCTTAATATAGTACAGATGTGGAATCCTGGTCAGCTTTCTATCAAAAATCAAACCAAGAAACCTTGTTTCACCAACACATGGAATCCTCTGCCCATGAATGAATAGATCTGGATCAGGATGGAGTCCCCTTATACGACAAAAGTGCATAGTTATTGTTTTGCTGGCAGAAAATCTAAAACCATTAACCTCAGCCCACTTTACTACAGAGCTGAAGGCGGCGTTCGGCCACTGCCATCCTTGATGCTGCAAAGGAAATCGACAGGTCGTCAACAAAACGAGTATATGTTAGTTATATCTGGGGGACTTATTTTAGAAACCCCATTGATTGCCAAGGCGAACAAGGTTACACTTAAAACACTTCCTTGCGGTACTCCTTCTTCTTGATTGAATACATCTGACATTGTTGCTCCAACCTGAACCTGAAATAACCTATTTTTTTAAAAACCTTAATAAAGAGGGGCAAATTGCCTCTCAGGTTACATTCATAAAGGACCCTCAAAATGCCATATCGCCATATCGTATCATAAGCCTTCTCTAGATCAAAGAAAACAGTGATGTGATGCTGCTTGTCGGCAAAAGCTTCACATTTTGAAGATTCCATTCCAACCAATACATCAGTTGTGGAGTGCATACTTCGAAAACCACACACTTTCCAAGTACCACATCAAGCGTGTGTTCGCCATTTTTTCCATGATCTCACACAAACAAGATTTCAATGCAATAGGGCGATAATTTTCGGTCTTGTATGGATCTTTTCCAGGTTTCACGAATGGTAGTAATTTTAACATCTCCCAAAGCTTGGGGAAAATATGTTCTCGGTAAATTCTGTTAATAAGGCTTAATATGAAAAGTCTGGTATTTTCAGGGGTATGCTTAATCATTCAATATGTTAAATCATCCAGTCCAGGAGCTACTTCATTACATTTATTTTCACTAAATGTAAGTGTAAGCCCCAATAGCTGTTGAGTTCCTGAAGCCTTAATGTAAAGACATTGTTTGGCATTTAACTGAGAGAGAGAGAAATCTGAAATAAATTATTCTGATGGTGAATAAGAGAATTAAAGGTAAAATTGGACTTTAACAAAAGGACTATTTAAATTCTTTCCCATTCTCTCTCTCAGCACTTGAGTTATTGAAGTCTTAACGTAGACATTATTTGACATTTAACAGAGAGAAAGAGAGAAAGGTGGGGGTGGGGGAGAATTTAAGTACCTTTAATTCTCTGATTCACCATCAGAATCATTTAGTACAGATCTCTCTCTCTCTCTCTCTCTCTCTCTCTCTCTCTCTCTCTCTCTCTCTCTCTCACACACAGTTGTTGAAATCTTAAAGCAAAGGCATTATTTGGCACTTTCCTGAGAGAGAGAGAGATCTGTAATGAATGATTCTGATGGTGAATCAAAGAATTAAAGGTAAATTTGGGCTATAACAAAGGAGCTATTTAAATTCTCCCCCCATGCCAACTGGTAAATGCAAAATAATGTATTTACATTAAGGCTTCAATAACTCAACAGCTATTGAGGCTTACACTTACAATTAATTTTTTTAAACTTGGTCATAAATAAAATTATTCGGTCTCTAATAGAGCAATTTAGTATTTGCACCTGATTTATTTTTCTTGTGAGTAATTTCAGTGTAAAAAATTTAACATTCCAAGTTTTATTTACCAATGATTTTTTTAGAGGAAAAACTACAATTTGCTCTCTTAGTCGAAACTGAATTATTTGCAGTGATTTTTTCCACAATTTTAAATACAGTACAATCATCTCTAAACAAGTTTACAGCAGATAAACAGCAACATCTCAGAATATGAAAATTATTTTCCTCAAAATTTCAAGCGTTTAAGACCAATTTTTATTAGTGAAATCTTTTATGATATCTCATGATATTAGTGATTCCTCAGTTTCATTATCATTCAGATGACTAAACTATGCTATGTATATTTCGATAATCTTACCATAATCTGCGCACTGAAGCCAATGTCAAGAAATCTGGATACCATAAAAGGCTTCATAAGCCGGAAACGGGCTACATTTGATATGAGCAGTTATTAGACAGAAACTTTCCTAGGCTACGAATTTCAACAAAATCGGAGATGAAAAGATTTTTGGGTTCGAAGGATATATATATATTATAATAATATATATATATACTATATAATATATATTATATATATATATATAGATATATATATAAGTGTATAAGTTATAATATAATATATAATACAAATAATATATATATACATCGACATATATATATATATATAGTATATATAATATAGTAATATCTATATTATATATTATTATATTATATATGATATATATACTATATATATATCATTCCCAACTCAAGTTAAAGTAATGATGAAATAATAAAAAACAGAAATAACTCTCACCCGTAATAAATCTCCCTCCACTACCAGTGAGGTATCTATGACTCATCCTGTCCTTCCGAACAGGCTGTTTGCCATCTCTCTTCTTTCAGGTAAAATCCATGAGTCAGCTGGGAGATTCCGTGTGTTACTGCTGCCATCTTGAAATAAAGCACATGTTTGCCACGTGGATCATGGGGTCACCAATGCCCACTATCTAGTGGGATGCTCTAGAACTAAACCGGAGGTCATAAATGAGTGCAATGTCGGAAGAACTTTCTCAGACTGGTCTTCACCAACAGCAACACACTCACCTGAGATAACACCCCCCCCCCCCCCCCCACACCCAAAACCCCAGCACGTTCCTTCCTGTGCTTTCTCGTCCTTGCTACGATACAGTGTGATTTATCAGTGTCTATCCCATCTCCCATCGGCGCCATTGAGGAGCTCGGATCTAGTCTCGACCAAAGGTACTGTTAAGAAGTGAGTTATAGTGCAGTCTGTCTCTTTTGATTTCTTATACTGTTTTATATCTCCTTGGTTTGTGCGATCCTTCTAGTACCACCCTTTGTGAACCCGTAGCATCATGCTCTCCCCATTGTTATGTCTTAATCAATTCACCATTGTTGTTTGAGATGCTGTGAGAGCCCTTTGTGTTTGAACTATGTTTCCTTTGTGTTTTAGATAACCCATTGTGATTAGCGTTCGCTAATGTAACGTACTTGGGAAGTAATGTAAGCATTGGTAATTGTGTATCACTTCCTCCCTTAGTAAATAACGTAAGTTTCCTTTTATGTGCAGTTCAGTAATTTCATTGCCCTTTTGAGTGATCTATAATGTAAGAGCCATAATAACTGGATTGGGAGTTTTGTAATTTGGCTTCACCACACCTGATCAGCAACCACATGCATAGCACCTGTGTTTATAGAACCACCGCTCATTCCAGATATTTCATCATGTACCACTGTGGATGTTGGGTTCTCCCGTTGTGTGCTCTAGGATGGCATTTTTCTTCGTGCTCAAATCCTTTCCGCACGTCCAGTCAAGCCCTACCCTTCAGGAGTTATTTAAATCATTCACGTACTTTATGTAAATATACTTCTATTTAAACTGAACCCATAGAGTTTACATCAATTTTGCCTTATTCTGAAATAGGCCTTCAGCCGTAGAGTTTTCTTTTAAGGTCTAGTTCATGTCCAAAGCTTTCTTATGTTAAGTTAAGTATATCTTAGCTTTACCAGACCACTGAGCTGATTAACAGCTCTCCTAGTGCTGGCCCGAAGGATTAGATATATTTTAACGTTACTAGGAACCAATTGGTTACCTAGCAACGGGACCTACAGCTTATTGTGGGATCCAAACCACATTGTATCGAGAAATGAATTTCTATCACCAGAAATAAATTCCTCTGGTTCCGCGGTGGCCGAGCCGAGAATCGAACTTCGAACCACCAGAATGGTAGCCGAGTGCGAAATGCACTCGGCCAACGTGGGACTTAAGCTTTCTTATGAGTTCCAGTAAATAATTACATCTATTGTGCAGCCCTAGAGAAATAGAATCCAGTAAGTAATTACATCTATTGTGCAGACCTAGAGAAATAGAATCCAGTAAGTAATTAAATCTATTGTGCAGACCTAGAAAACTAGAACCTTAATAGTGGTGACCATTGCCAGATCTCAACTTATTGTGCAATTCCTTTACAATCACGACTATCAGCAATTAGTAATTGCTGGAAAGCTGCTCGAGAAAAGAAACGAATCTGAAAACCGAGCGCACACAAATCCCCGTACAAGTACATGGAGAGAATGCCAGTGACCAGAGCAGATAAGATTATTCATAGGTTTTTATTGTTAGGGATAAAACAAAAATTCTGACTGACATTAAGAGTTAGAATTTCGCATGCAGAGAGAGAGAGAGGAGTTAACTAACTACCTTAGCTTTTTTTTTTATTGCTACGAATGTTAGCATTAGGCGAGATTGGAAGTGATATCTAATACAAGGAAATCAGTGCCATATGTCCTTCGCAAGCTTACCTTGGTAAATTCTGTGTCTGAAAGAAATTTATTTTAGCCAGGTGTGTGTGAGAGTTTCCTACCATCAGTCGCTACTGTCATGGTAGAAGAAATAGGCAGAAATGCACTATCATTATTCCTTCGCATAAGGATTACCTCTAGCTAGGCAAATGCCCACAACATGGCAATAGGCAGAATTTCCTTTTACCCATTTGAAGAGTATTGCCTCAAAATAATAGTATGTAATATCTTAACATAACATTAACATAAATTAATAAAGAATAGCGTAATATCTAAATTGTAGTGTTCGCTATTTACAATGCTCTTTTAACCATTTTGTGAGAAGCGATACCATGGGAAAGTCCTTTGTTATTATTGTCCACCTGGGTAGGTAAAATGATGGGGCCCGTTCATTCCTTCCCATACCTTTCAAGGTCGAGGCCATCCCTTACCTGGAAGTCCATCAAATGTAAACAACCAGTCTGGACAGCCCGTCCTATTTTTAGCCACAGCTAGCCCGAGTTGCCACCACGTGAGTTATAACCATATGGCAACCTGCGCAGACAAGCTGTCGCAGTGAGTTATGCTGGGGTCACACATTCACGTATCACGACGGCGTATGCCCACGTATGTGGATCGTGGGCATCATCGCGGTGAAATGACCTTGAACAGCTGGTAAACAAGACACGGGCTAACGGACGTAAAGCCACCACCGTAAATTGCGCCGCAAATGTACGTGCAAAGAAAGCAAGGTCAGACGTCTACCTGGAACTTACGCCAATAGTGTAATGTTCTATGTACGTCAACTTCACGTCGTTACCACGCCCACCTTGTGGGGCTGTGGGGTACAAAATGGCCGGCCTCTAAACAGAGCAGACTGTAAAGTGATGGAACATGTATGAGAGAAAGTAAAAATATTGCATTCTGAAAATCCAGGTTGTAAATTCACTTTGGTAGAATTATGCATGTACTGTAAAATATTGTATATTTTCAACAAATAAAAAGAAAATTAAGTCAAACATTATAACATACATACCATTGGCAGTCCCAACAACTTGGGCTTCTTCTGACGGACGATGTGGGGCCCTGAGGAAGTAGAATATGTTCAATATCCACTTCTCCCTGTCCGTCAGTCGTCTTCTGTGTCGCTGTCATCACTCTGTATCTCATCCAACGCCGACTCCTGTAGGTGGAGGATGACATTTCCTCGACCTGAGTGTCTGCAGGAGTGGCTGTAGGAGTCTTCTCCGGGCTGAAAGAAGGTCCTGCAAGATGTGACATTGATGGTCCCTTCCTTGGTCGTTTTAGGAGGTTCGGCATCTTGAAGGGTGTTGTGGAGAGTACATGGAGGTAACTGCTGGTTTCGGGAGACGGAAACAACAGCTGACCTGAAGGTTGTTGTTGTTGTTGTATTAAGCCAACACTTCTTGTTGGCACGGGCCTTTCCCTTGTAGGCGCCGACCTGACCTTTTATACAACACTACAGCGTTGCCAAGTCATACAGGGTTGTAAATGGGCGAAATCAGTTTCCCCGTAGGCTACAGCGCAATTAGGAGGCCCACATTCTTCACGGCGGAAAGAAAACGACGACAGCAAACAATGCAGGTGACCCTAGCACTTACCCTGCGGTAGTCACCATGGGTCCCACGTGCAATGCCTGGAGCTACATCAGGTGACATTTGGCGTGACCATCCACAACTTGTTTTGAACATTTCAAAATTGGAGCAGGCTACGGCGCCCTAGTGGGTGGAGCTTAGAGCCCGGACGAGCCATCAACGTACGTCCACGATTTTACATATGTTTTACGTTACATTTATGGTTTACTGACGTAAGCTGTTGCCAACTACCTATTTCCACTCATGCGTGGGCGTGCATGCATTGATACGTGAATGTGTGACCTTAGCATTACCCATGAAAATTTCCCTATAACAAGTTAGGTTTGTCCCCCGTTGGATATCGTTACAACAGATAGGGTTAGGTAAAACTATGTTCATGCCAGCCTTATTAATTCTCCATGAATCTGGAGATTCATTGTTATCTCATTACGTGGTAAATATCCTTTTTTTTTTAGGGAAACCTTTTCATTCCTATTATCATTGTCTGTTTTATCGACGCTAGCTCTCACTATTGCCTGGTAGGTGAAAGTCTAAGCACATACCCATTGACTAGTGTTGAGATTATTAAAGAATATTAAGGAACCAAGGCCTTGAAATTATTAATTTACATCTTAATGACAATCTTGACATTTTTTTTACTGCCCGTTATAGCTACAATTAATTTGGCATTTCGGTGGAGCCCAAGTTTAAGGCATTGTGACTGCTCATTATACATACTAGCAACAAGTGATTCCCATTTTAGTGGGTTCCAAATTTACAGTCTTTGTGACTATTTATTTCAAGTCTTAGCAATAATCACTCCCACATTCTGTGGAGTTCAACTGTATAGTCCGTGTGACAGTTATCTTACGTCTTAACGACGATCATTTCCCCATTCTATGGAATTCAATTTTATAGCCCGGTTTAATTTATTTTACATCTTAGCAATGATCATTCCCACATTCCATGGAATTATTTGTACAGTCCTCATAACAGTCCCTTACGTCTTTAGTGGCATGCATTCCTACCTTCTGTGGAAGCCAAGGTACCGTCCTTGTAACAGTACATTTTTGCATCTCAGTGAAGGCCTTACCTTACCTTACCTTACATCTTGTTCGGGTTGCCCCAGGTTCCTCAGTGTGAGGCACCTCTAATGTCTACCAGAGAGTTGCTAGTGCATCTTCCGGTATATTTTGCATCTTCCAATCTTGGATGGTCTGGGATGCAGCTCAGATATTTGTCGAGCTTATTCTTAAACACATCTAAGCTCACTCCTGATATATTCCTCATATGAACTGGCAATGCATTGCATAGACACTGCATTGTCGATGCTGGTGCGTAGTGGATTAATGTCCTGTGTGCTTTCCTTATTTTTCCTGGTATAGTTTTGGGCACTATTAATCTACCTCTGCTTGCTCTTTCTGATATTTTTAGCTCCATGATGTTTTCGGCAATTCCTCCTATATGTTTCCATGCCTGAATTATCATGTAGCGTTCTCTTCTTTCTAGACTATATAATCTTAAAAATTGTAGTCTTTCCCAGTAGTCAAGATCCTTAACTTCTTCTATTCTAGCAGTAAAGGACCTTTGTACACTCTATTTGTGCAATATCCTTTTGATAGTGTGGGTACCATATCATATTGCAATATTCAAGTGGACTACGAGCATACGTTTTATAAAGCATAATCATGTGTTCAGCTTTTCTTGTTTTGAAGTGCCGTAACCACATTCCCACTTTTGCTTTACATTTTGCCAATAGAATTGCTATTTGATCATTGCATAACATGTTCCTATTCAACATCACACCAAGGTCTTTAACTGCTTTCTTATTTGTGATTGTCTCATTATTAGGTCCCCTATATGCATATAGCTTTCCTTCTCTATCTTCATAATTTATTGATTCAAATTTATCAGAGTTAAATACCATCCTATTTACCTCTGCCCATTCATATACTTTGTAAAGGTCTTTTTGTAGCGAGTTCCTATCTTCATCACAAGTAATTTCTCTACTTATTCTTGTGTCATCGGCAAAACTACTCACTACCGAGTCCTTAACATTACTGTCTATGTCTGCAATCATAATACAAACAGCAATGCAGCTAGCATCGTACCTTGTGGCACGCCGGATATTACCTTAGCTTCATCCGATTTCTCATCGTTTGCAATAACTATCTGTTTTCTGTTGTGTAAAAATTCCTTTAACCATCTTCCTACTTTGTCCACTATATTATGTTTTCTAATTTTCTTCGCTAATATGTTATGACCTACCTTGTCAAAAGCTTTTGCAAATTCTAGATAAACCACATCTGTTTCTTTTCTGTTTTTCATATTTTTGTATATGTTCTCACGGTGGACTAACAGTTGGGTTTGTGTACTTTTTCCAGGTACAAAACCATGTTGTCCTATATTAAACAAATTATTTTTTATCAAATGTTTCATAATATTTTTCTTCATTACCCTTTCATACACTTTCATATGTGATGTTAGACTCACAGGCCTATAATTACTTGCCTCAAGTCTTGATGCACTTTTGAAAGTAGGGGTACATATGCTAATTTGTGCTCGTCATAAATCTTGCCTGTATCTACACTTTGCCTTTATAATATTGCAAGGGGCTTTGCAATAGAATGACCTACTTTCTTTAACAACATAGCAGGGACACCATCAGGCCCAGCTACTGCTCTATTTTTAATTTTATTAATAGCCTGCACCATATCGGCTTCATTAATATCTATGTCTGATAAATATTCATTATTTTCATCACTTATTTCTGTATCATTATCTCTTATATCTTTCTGCAAATATGTTGCATATTTCCCTTTTTTCATTCGTTAATCTCCCCTGAATTCTTAGAGGGCCTTTTCTACTCTTTTATTCTACTTTTTCGCATATGAGTACAATAATTTGGGGTTTTGCTTGATATTTACTAGGGTTTTTTCTTCCAAGTCCCGTTTTTCATTTTCTTTTGAGTGGATTATCTTTTGTTCTGCATTTTCTATCTTACTTTTTAGTTCCATCACTTTCCAAGCATTTTTCTTCTTTTGCAAGACCTTTTTCCATTTTCTGATTTTCTGGAACAAGATCCTTCTGTCTCTTGGTATGCATGACTGATGTTTAATTTTCTTCTTCGGTATATATTTATCCACTATTTTCTCTAATATTTTATATAATATCTCCGTATTTACCTGTATATCATCACTTACGAAAATGTTATCCTAATCTTTGTTTAATTCTTCATTTATTTCTGACCGTTTTATATTTTTACTGTAGAAATTGTATTTTCCATATTCTTACCACTTTTTCATTTCTTGCTTATCTCTGTTTTCGCTTGCTTTGGAATGGACTATTAATTTTATGACATTATGGTCTGAAATACTCGCATTATAAACTATTATTTCTTTAACATAATTCACCTCGTTCACAAATATTTGGTCTAAAGTATTTTCCTTTCTTGTTGGCAGGTGATTTATTTGTTGAATGTTGTATTCTAGTAGCATATCTAATAGCTTTTCGAATTGCCTCTTATCTTCTGCACTGCTATTACTCTCTTTTTTATATTTATAAATACAACCACAATCTCCTACTCGTTCTTTCCAGTCTACAAAAGGAAAGTTAAAGTCTCTGGATAGGAGAATAGTCCAGTCCTTGTGATTTCTACATATATCATCCAATTTTTCTATTATTGTATCAAACTCTTTAGTATTAGGGGGTCTATATATTACTATGTTCATTAATTTTTCAGATTCAAATTCTACCGCTATTAGTTCACATTCTGAGTTACTTTTTTCCTTGTTTTATTTCTTTCCCATATATCGTGGTTTCCCTTTGATTCCTATTTTTCTCTATCTGATCTATAAGTTTGGAACCCTTTATTTGATCATCACTACCAGTCTCTTGGGAATACCAGGTTTCACTTATATTCATTAGTATATCTATTTTCTTTTCAATTTGGGTTAGTTCTTCTAAGAACTCTATTTTTCTTTTTGAGTTACTTGTAACTAAACCCTGCGCATTCATCACTATGATGGTTTGCGTGTTATCACCTTCATTTAATATGGGTAATAATAAGGATTTTCCCATGCCTCTTTCCTGTTCTGGTATGCTGTTCTTTTCTTCATTTCCAGAAATTCTGACATTAAAAAATCCAACTTTTCCAATATATTTGATCTTCCTTCATCATAATTATTCATTTTGTGTATAAATCTGCAAGTGTCTCCGTATCTACACCATCCTCTAGCATCGTATATACAGTATTTGTCTCTTGAGCTGTATCTTGGAGCTGATGCTTACAAATTCTTTGCTGACACTCCATATCGCAGTGATGGCTTGTTTTTTTTTCCTTCACCTCATGTTCTTTGTTTCTTTCTTTATTTGTTTCTTTTCTAATTTGGATTTTATTATTTAATTGATTATTTAATTAATTTTGATTCATGGCTACAGGGTGCATACATTTACATTTTTTGTTGAACTTATATCCTTTTCCTTCTTTTAGGTTTTTGCATATTTTTGGATGTAGATCTCTGCATTCATCCTCATAGCCGTCTAGGTATGCACATTTACCATAGATTTCATAATTTTGACATACCTTAGGATGTTGTAGTAACATCTTTCACTGAATCTGCAATTCCCTCTTTTCAAAAGGGTGCAGACTTTGTCTTTCTTTTCTATTATTTCTATATCTTTCCCATCAGCATGCAGACCTGGGTAAAACCTCTTCGGGATTTTATTTTGTGTTGTCATGTAGTTTATTTCTTCGTATGTATGCTGCTTGATTGCCTCATATGTAGTATCTATGAGTATCCTTGCATCCATACTCTTGTCTTGCTCTTTGTTTTCATTATTTTTTTCTGTCATTTCAGTTTTGCTTTCTTCTCTTCCATTTTCCTCTTCTTCCTCTTCCTCATCTTCTCCATCCTCTACTATTTGCACATTAAGTCTTGATTTAATAACATTGTCTATCCATGAGAGACATGTTGAGCAAAATACTCTGGTGTCCTTACTCATATTTTGCATGACTTCAGCACATTGAGGATGCGTGGGAATGTTGCATGCAGAACATTTTCTGATCAGGTTTTGTGGATTGACTATGCTATACCACACCTTACACAGTTTGCATGCTTTTGGCATTCTTTTTCCTATTGCATCAAGTAGTATATTCACAATGTTCACCTTATTCACTTTCTTTGTTGGAATATGTTGATTGATGTAAATTTTCTTTATAAGTCTCTTGACCACTTGAATTTTATTTGGAACTACTTCAGTTATTTTCATGATGTTTTGTAATGATTTATTCCAGTTTGAAGGATCATATCCTTCTAATATGTCTATGAATACCTTTATATCTTTTTGATTAGGGCTATTATTGATCTCATAGATGAGGAATGCCAGCTCCCTTCCTGCTAGCTCACCATATTGCATGTCTGCTAAACAAGCAAGATTTTGCCATCTTCTTCTACAGTTGGAGCTTTCTGCCATCCTGATCTGATTTACAATATTTCACTCGATAAACTAACTTAGTAGATGCTTTACCCTACTATTTTCACACTAATCTCATCAACGACAGTTCACAAACACTTCTAGATATATTTCGTTTTCTAGTCATATGTTAAATGCGTGATATCGGTTGATTAATCAGACTGTGCACAGGTACGTCTCACTAAGAAAAATGGCACTACTAGAGAGAGAGAGAGAGAGAGAGAGAGAGAGAGAGAGAGAGAGAGAGAGAGAGAGAGAGGGTAATTGGTGGTTGGATGGCTAATGACTGAATTGGCTGTTGGTGGGTTCTGGGTGTCTGCTGGTGCTGTTGGAGTTCAGAGTTCTGTGTTTTCAATCAGTCTTTAGTCAGTCTTTGGTGAGAGCTGGTAAAGATAAGTAGTGTCAGCCAGCAGCAGTCTTGAAGGAATTGAAAGCAGTTGAGTTGTTATTGATTTGTTGTTTGTTTTGTGAAGTTTGATGTTATTTGCTCTGGAGTTGTTATGCCCGTGTTTGTCAAATTTATTGTGCTTGTGAGTTCCTGTTGGGTTATGTGTGAGTTGTTATGATTGAGGGTTGTTGTTGTTGTTGAGGGCTGTTGTAGTTTCTTGGTGTGGTTGTGAGTTCTTGAGGGTTGTTAGTGAGCTATTGTGATTCCTTGGTGTTGTTAGTGGGTGTGTGTGTTGCTTTTTTGTGTTGTTTTTGTGTTAGTGATTGTTTGTGCAGTGGTCTTTTGTTGTGGTTGTACTCCTCTTTTGTTGTTGAGCTGAGTTGTGGCTGTGTTCCTTGTTTGTTTTGGGGTTGTGGTCCTGGGTTGTGGTTCTTTGTTGTTGTTGGTGGTGTCTCAATGACCTCGACCAGCGGACGGCACAGCATAGCCTGGAGTATCTGGAGCTGGGTGAGTACATGTGTTATTTTTTTTTTGTTCTGTGTGTAGGTATAGGTCAATTGTCCTGCTTGTATTCTGTGGTGTAAAGAGAAAAGTGTGACTGAGGGTGGGTTTGGCAGCTGGAGTGATTAGGTTTATGTGGGGGGGATTTGCCCGGCAGTTTTTAAGCTTGTGATCCCGCCACAACTTTACTGGAGGAAGGGCACCAGGGCGCCATCAAAGGGTTTGAAGTCCCTGGCAACTCCCTCGGTGCTGGACCCTTCATTCTCATTTCTGCTGCCTGGTGACCTTCCCTGCCCTGATCCCTCTTCCACGGAGGAGGCCTCCTCCTCTTCCTCAACGTCAGAGTCGTCAAGCGAGGATGAGACAGGGATTCATAAAGCCATTGATACGGAGGCCTTGGGCCACTTAGAGGGAACTGGTTTTCCCTCGGAGCAACCAGTGACCCCCTCCACTGATCTAGTTATCCCTTCTTCAGGTGTGACGGAGGAGCAGCCCTCAGACCTCTTGATGAGGAGGCATTCTCTGGGGCTAGCAGAAACCCCTTCGCTGCAGGTTTTGCTAACACACCCGGTGGCTCCAGTCACTACCCATGTAGTGGAAGCCCCCACTACCATCACCTTCACCACTACGGCTTTCATGAAGGTGCCACACATGGTGTACTGCCAACACCTGACTACCACAACACCCTCGGTAGTAACTCGCACAGCAGCATCTCTACTAGTACCATCAGCTGTGGTGTCTTCCCCTCCAGGCTTCTTGACACCTCCAACCAACACCAATGTGTCCAATGTTCTGGGGGGCCCTGATGCTCATGCCGAGGCACCAGCAATGGTAGAGCATCAACTGCCCCTGGTGGTTGCTCTGGCACTGGTCGCCCAGGCAAGCCCAGTTCAGGAGTCACGACCCCCATTTTGGATGAAGGACTTCGCAATGTTCCTGAAGAAGGTAACAAAGAAGACGTTGAAGAAGAAGTCCCGTACAAGGCCATCATCATCGTCGTCTTCTTCGTCATTGTCGTCAGCAGCTATCTCGCCTTTTTCCTGTGGGCCTAGGAAGAAGAAGGGCGCCTCTCCTCCTCGTAAGAAGTCTCGACATGAGCCTTCTCGGGATCTGCTTCCCTCTCTGGAATAAGCAGAGGGTTCTCTTGTCGGCTCTTACTCATCAGCTGGTGAAGGTACCAGCCTCAAGGCCCACGTTAGACCTTCGGTTTCGGAAGCCAAGGGGGCGGATACCTCAGTGACCACTCCCTCCACTAGTCTTAAGAAGCACACTTCAAAGGCTGGTGCTGTGCCGAAGCTTCGGCCCGACCAAGACACCTCAAGTGTGTAAACATCTTTGGAAGTTCCCACATCCCTTACTACTGACAGAGGTTCCTCTTCCCGTACCAGTAAGGGCGCAGGATGAGAGAAAGGGAAGAGGCACCCCAGAGCCTCGACTCTCCAGGGCAGTACCTCCACAGGTGCTCGGCCTGAGGCCCAAACCACTAATGTGGTGCTTAGTCAAACACCTGAAGAGCCGAAGGCAATGTCCCCTGTTCAGACTCCTTCTGCAAGGGCCTCGGCCACAAAGGACTCTGGGGTACATCGAGAGAGAGTCAAATGCTTTTGTCGGCATGTCGCTTCCTCAACCTCTTCCAATTCCCCATTATGCAAATGTGTGAGAGTACCTGGCAAGTCAGATGAGAACCTCTTCACTACTCTTGGGATAATGCCACCCCCCAAGGCCGCTATCCCTGACAATGATGATCGCATTCAGCTTACTTCTGACCACCCAGTGGATAGGAGAGGTGAGTGCCCGGCCTCCTCACCTGTTCCCTCAACCTCCTGGGGCTACACCAGGAGGCATGACTCAAACAGAGAGGACTCCATTGATCCTATAGACAGGAGTCCTGCTTCTCAAACTTACACTTCTGGCTCGGTTCTTGGACACCAGGGCATGTGCTGAGGTAGTGAGGGAAGGACCTCAGGGGTCTGGGAAGGTTCTCCTCCCCGAAGGGAGAGTAGATTGGGAAGACCCCTCCTTTGGAGGACTTGAGGGTCCTTCTCTGAGGAATGCGGATACTTCCAAAATACAGAGGACATTTACCGAGATCATAGTGCTGATTTGTCAGCACACTGATCTAGGCAAAGGACCTACGGCTTCGTCTACAGACCATCCGTCACTACTTGAGTCTTTGTGGGCCCTGAAGAGGAAACCCAAGGCATCAGTGGGACTGCTATGGTCTTCTCTTGCAGACAGATCCTTGATCAGGTGGACGATCTTGTCTCTGGACAAGAGAACTCCCTCAGGTCGAACTGTTCGAACAAGTTACTTCCTCCTCCTCTACCTCTCACTCCTCCTCTACCTCTCGCAGCAAGAGGCAGCGACCCTGGAGGCCACAGCTCTGGCAGCTTTCCAGACAGTCTCTTACATTGACCTGTGGTCCTTTACAGTGCCCAAGATCGCTTCCTCCACAGGGGCAGATTGGCAGTTTCCACATTCACAAAATTATGCCAGTAGGGGGTAGGGCATTCTCCTACTTGGCTCCTGAAGAGGAGAGATGCTGTCTTGTCTCGCCTTACCAGGGCTTTGGAGCCTCAGTCCGCCATGACTGTAAGGAATGGATTGCTGCTGGGTTCCTCCTCTCTCTTCCCTAGGGAGATGATAGATGCTGCCATAGACAAATGAAGGATCGACAATAATGATCACCTCGTCCACCAGGCAGTGACGAGGGCGTCGGGCCCTTCAAGCATCTCCGTGGCTCAACCTACGAGTCAAGCTCCCCTACCTCAGGCTCCAAGAAGGCTCAAGCTCTAAAGGGCACTAAAGGAAAGAGGCAGCAGTCTTCTCCTTCCTTTGCTCAGAAATGTCCCTTTCAGCCTATGGAGGAATGATGTAGTGGTTGCATTTGACAACGTTCTCAAGGGTCGCTTGTGTGTGTGTGTGTGAGAGAGAGAGAGAGAGAGAGAGAGAGAGAGAGAGAGAGAGAGAGAGAGAGAGAGAGAGAGAGAGAGAGAGAGAAGGGTGAATGATGAATAGGTAGTTGCTCAGTGAACTGCTTCTTTGGCTCGTTGAGTGGCTCGGATGCCGAGCATTTGGATCAATCAGAAGCAGTCAGTCAGTGAAGGCAATCAGAGTCAGAAGCAGTCAGTCAGTGAAGGCAGAGTCAGAAGCAGTCAGACAGTGAAGGCAATCAAGAGTCAGAAGCAGTCAGTCAGTGAAGGCAGTCAGAAGCAGTCAGACAGTGAAGGCATTCAGAGTCAGAAGCAGTCAGTCAGTGATGGTATTCAGTAATCAAGTTCTGTGGTGCTTGTTTGGTGTTTTATTTTGTTTGTGAATTGGTGTGTAGTTTTGTTGCTTGTCTGGTGTTTTTTTTTGGTAGTTGGTGTGTAGTTTTGGTGCTTGTTTGGTGTTTTTTTGTTTGTGAATTGGTGTGTAGTCTTGGTGCTTGTTTGTTTAGTCTTGGTGCTTGTTTGTTTGTTTTTTTTTTTTGTTGGATGAGTGGTTTGTTGGTGACAGTGTTGGTGTTGTTGTGTTTGTTGGTGTTCCATTTTTGGTTGCTCCTGGAGTTTTTTTCAATGGCCATACCACGTTGAAACACCTCTTATTGCTCTGATTGAGTGTAAGTTTTTCTGGTGAGTAAATGCATTTGAGATTGTGTATTTTTGCCTCGCTGAACTAGGTATCCTGTTGGTAATTAGTAACGTAAAGGGGGAAATTGTGGCTGGAGGAAATTTGTAAGCCAGGAGTGTTAACGTAAATGTTGAGAGGTCTTGCTTGCTTTTGTTTTTCCTTAGCTTGTGATCCTGCCACAAGACCCTCCTCTTCCTCAGGATAGGCAGGTAAGAGGGAGAAAGGGAAATGCTAGGGACAGCATTCCCTTCCAGCTGCTGCCACAATTGGGCGGTGCCTGTTGTGCCATTGGGCAACCTGGCAGTGACACGGAGCAGAGACCTGGGTAATAGATTTCATGCAAGATGGATATCTTCTCCCCTTTGCATCTCGACCTCCCCTTACAGTCTTCTGGTTCATCTCCAGACCTATGTACCCAGTTCATTAAAGGACACGGCACTCAAGGAAGTGCAAGTCATGCTGACCAAAGGCGCAATAGAAGTCGTCTCTGACAGATCTCCAGGTTTCTACAGATGCATCTTTCTGCTGGAGAAAGCCTCGGGGGGTTGGAAACTGGTCATAGGCCTCTTTCCCCTGAACCAATTCTTACGCCAGACTTGGTTCACAATGAAGACAGCATCCTCAGTGCTCGCCCCCGTCAGGGAGAACTTCATGCTTACGGTGAATTTGAGGGATGCATATTTCCAAATACCCATTCACCACTCCTCTTGGAAGTACCCTTCGCTTTATCCTCGGGGAAGTTCCACGTTGGCCGAGTGCATTTTGCGCTCGGCTACCAATCTGGTGGTCCAAAGTTCGATTCTCAGCTCGGCCAACACGGAACCAGAGGAATTTATTTCTGGTGATAGATATTCATTTCTCAATACAATGTGGTTCGGATCCCACAATAGGTCCTGTTGCTAGGTAACCAATTGGTTCCTAGTCACGTAAAAATATCTAATCCTTTGGGCCAGCCCTAAGAGAACTGTTAATCAGCTCAGTGGTCTGGCAAAACTAAGATATACTTAACTTTTATCCTCAGGGAGACAGTGTTCCAGTTCAAAGTGCTTTGCTTTGAGCTCTCAACCACTCCCCAGATGTTCACAAGACTGTTCACTCTTGTCTCAGCTTGGGCCCATTCACAGGGGATATGTCTGTTGAGGTACCTCAATGACTGGTTGATCCTAGCGAGTTCCCATTCGCAGTTGCTTCAGGACAGGGACATGGGCATCATTTCAGATTTTTGTTGTCGGGGGTGGGGGAGGGGGGGAAGATAGTTTGTTTGATGAGCAAAACCAGCCTAATCAGCTGTTTTATTTTTTTATTTTTTAGCTATTCTGTTTTTTGAAGCCGCATGAGCAAGGTATTTCAGCAAAAATTATAGACTCCCACTACTGTTAGTTTCTCTCATCATCACTGGTAGCTAGTAAACAGACAAGGATCAGGAAATGTAATATTTCCAAGAAATTTCATATATTTATGATTGCACATTTCAAAAGAAAACATGCTGTTACTTCTTGGGCTTAGGGGGTGAGGGGAGCAAGTTGAGGCTTGGGGGGGAGTTGCCCCCCAAAATGATGCCTCTTGACAGGGATCGATTTCTCGAGTTTTGCTGACCCCTAGGGATTATGATAAACTTTGAGAAATCAGATCTCATCCCAAAGCAGAGGATAAAGTACCTGGGCACGCTGATCAATAGGGGCAGCAAGAGTCTTCCCAGCAGACTCACACATCAGCAAGTTCCTGTCCTGGCAGGAGCAACCAGCACAGCAATGGCAAGTGATAGTTGGTCCCTTGTCGTCCCAGGAGAAACTGGTTCCTCACGGAGGTTTCCACCTATGCTCTCTGCAATGGAGGATGAGAGAATACTAGTCCCAATCTTGAGAGCCACGATCTTCCTCACTCCCCTCTTGGAGGAGGTGAGGAAAGACCTGGATTGGTGGCTGCACTGGACAATAGTAGTACCCCTGCATACTCCCCCTCCCTCTGTACTTGGATGCATTGACCGAGAGATGGGATGCCCTCAGGGGTGTGGGAACAACATGACAGACACCTCCACATCAATGTCCTGGAACTCAAGATGGCTTTCCTGGCCCTTCAAGAGTTTCAAGATGGAGTAATGGGCCACTCTGTGGTGCTGATGAGCAATAACACCACGGCAGTGGCATATGTCAACAAACGTGGGCCTCGTCTCCCCACAACTCCACCTGTTGACTGGATGTACACAAGTGGGTGGTGAATCACTCAGTGGTACTGTCAGCCATGTACATTCTGGACAGGAGGAATGTAGTGGCAGACAAACTTAGCCACAAGAATCTGGTGATAGGGACAGAGTGGTCTCTACACCAGAATGTAGCAGAGGCTGTTCACCCTGTGGGGGCTACCAGTCATGGATCTGTTTGCCACCTTACACAACAGAAAACTTCAGGTGTTCTGCTCAGTCGTGCCAGACCCATGGGTAGCTGCAGAAGATGCATTCCATTATCTGTGGAACAACCTTGATGTTTACGTCTTCCTCCATTCTGTCTGATTCACAAAGTTATCAGCAGGGCACTGACCACCCCAAACATAAGAATGATTCTGGTAGCCTCCGAGTGGCCTCAGGCTGCTTGGTATCCCGACCTGCTCTCCCTTCTCACTGAGACACTAGGAGAGCAGACCCTGGCGTTACACGCCTGAAGGTTATCCCGTCTCTTGCGAATGAGAGGCTTTTCACGTCGCGCTACAACAGAGATGTCCAGATACCTTAGGAAATCCTCCATGGACGTATACCAGGGGAAGTGGGCCGTCTTCTGTTGTTGGTGTCATCGAAGAGGTTGTGGACTTCCTTGTCTTCCTTCCCCGGGAGAACCTTCTCTTGGTCTCAGCTGTAAAGGGCAATCAAGCCACCCTTGGCTTGGTCCTGAGGCTGAAAGGAGTAGATATCTCTTCCTCCCTAGAGATATCTCTCTTCTTGATAAGTTTCAAGAGGTCTTGCCCACCCAGAGATCTCAGGTCCCCTGCTTGGGACACGACTTTTGTCTTAAGGAGTTTGGCACGCACTCCTTACAAACCCTTAAGAAAGTAATCAGACAGAGATCTGACACTCAAGAACGTCTTTTTGCTCGCATTGATATCGGTAAAGAGAGTAGGTGAACTACATACATGGTATCTCTTTCAGTGTAAAACACTCTAGAGGGTGGGGATCAGATACGCTCTAATTTGTTTCGGAATTTGTAGCAAAAACTCAAACGTGTCGGTCCTTGATGCCAGGTTTGAGTCTTTTACAAACCCCACCTTAAAGGATTTTGTAGCCAATGATGCGGACGAGATACTATTGTGTCCTGTTAGGTTGCTACGGTGCTACCTGAGGAGGACTCAACACCTTCGGCCTGAGTGTCGACGACTCTTCATTAGCACTGGCTCATCCAAGAAAGAAGTGTCCAAGAACATGATTTTTTTCTGGCTTTGTGAGGTGTTCCGAAGGGTTTACTCAACTGCTGGAGGAGATGACACCAATACTCCCAGACCAACAGCCCATGAAGTCAGAAGCATCACCCCTACTCTTGCATTCAGGAAAAATCTGTCCGTAAACCAGGTACTGAAGGAGGGAGTGTGGTCGAGGCAGACCACCCTTACCCCCTTCTCCCTATGAAATATTGCACACAAGTCCTTGGACACTTTTTCCTTGGGTCCTGTGGTGGCTGCTCAACAAGTTGTGAAGCTTACCCAGCTTCTTTAACAGGAAAAGACTACCATCTCGCCTTAGATGTATGGTTGTGGATGGAAGCAGGAATGTGGATGACTGGCTCCCTACCTCCCCACCTTCATCCTTCTCAGCTTTTCTTGAGCAGAGAGCGGATAACCGTCACATACTGGAACTGGCTATGATGCATGCAAGTGACATAACCGAGTATCCTTTCTCTGTCATAGAAATCGCAGCATCTGCACTACATATATTAGCCTTACTGTCATTACCAATCAGTTCATCCAAACTTTCCACTCCTACGAAAAGGTCGTGCCCTCTGTAGGAGTAAGCCCAGAAGTCTGATGAACAATCTCCCAGTTCTTTACCCCGATCAATTCATCAGCGGCACGATTCATCTCTTAGCTCTTACAACCAGGGCTGAATCAAGGTGAGCTAGCTCCAGTCAGCTCAAATGATTGTGTGTATACCGTGTAGGAACAAATTACAATTTTTTAAAGTAAATTGTATTTTTCCTAACTGCACAAACCTGATGTATGCCCATCTCATGCCACCCCTCATTCTGCTATTCCTGGGCCAAAGCAAATTGGTATGCATATGCCCAGGTGATAGGGGCTCCCCCTCTACCTGGGTAGTAGTTCAACTACGGAACTACCTTGCTATAAAAGTCTAGTGGCCGTTTCCAGATTCACTTAAGGTAATTCCTAATGTAAAGTACCAATGATTAATATACTTAGGAAAAAGACAATTACTTTTAAAAATTGTGATGCTCCTTCTACAGCTTATGGGAAAAAGCCTAAATGTCAGAGGAAGATTATTAATACAGAATGATGTATGTGAAGAAGGGGAAGAGGTGGCCCCAATGGAGAAGTAACTCCTCTGCTTTGCAGTCATATCATCATTCATTCATCGGTCTACACAGATAATACATCATCATCTTCAATCAACATTGATCATTGGTGAGCACTCATATGATTTACTTAATTTAAATATTTCTCTCTCTTGTGAATTATTATGTATAGTACTCTGATGTAATGTTAGTTATGGAAAATTAAGATAAATATAGAAAAGAGAGAGAGAAAGAAATCCACTGATATACAGATGAATAGACAGAATAAAAAATAGAAAAAGAGAGAGAGAAATCCACTGATAGACAGAGAGAATAAAGGAATAGAAAAAGAGAGAGAAAAAAAAAAAGATAGCGTGAGCAACGTTAGTGTTCTCATAACAACCCAAACAAGTGAGATGTTTATCGAACTGGCGACCATTAATTAAGTGCATTCGTTGCTTTATTTCAATAACTTTTCAACCCCCACCAAAACCAGTACATTTCCAGTGACATCATTAGTCACTCCCCATCGAAGGAGGTGTTAGAATTAATTTCCGCCCAAACAGGTGTACAATGGACGTGATCAACTAATGAAGTAAACCAGGGGGCTGCAACAGAAAAAGACCTTCCAACTTTTAGAAGGGACATCTCTTTGGAGGGTATCTATTGAGAAGCAGAGAAGGAACAGAGGATCCTGAGGTGAGGTTGTAGGCCTTACCAAGCCATGGGTAAGAAGGCTTCAACATCACTGCCTCAACACCTCAAGATAATCTAAATTTATATGTATATATCGCTAATGTGAATGAAGTAAGGAAAACTAAGTCATGTCTTTCTAAGCATCCTGAGATTACAAGTATCCAGAGAATCTACAAATCTACAATAAAACTATAAAAGACTATAATACACTGGTGGCCTACAAATAAATGAAGACGGAAGAATAATAAAACTCTCGTGGACCACTTTTAGCTTAGCCCTTGTTTTCATGATTGTCTCGTAAGTATGTCTGGTTTTCCATGCAACATAATCATCATAGTTTTAAGTATGTCTGGGTGGTGTTGCATCATCTAGTAATGTGTTAGGTAGTCTCTTTTCATAACCATATAGCAAATAATGTGGAGATTCTCCTATTGCTTCATTTACAGTATTATTCAACGTGAATTGTAAATCCTCTAGTGCAAAGTCCCAATCTTCTGTCTGACGACTTACAGGACATCCTGCTCCATTAGAACTTGGTTCATAAGCAGTTATTTGACATTTATTTATTTCATAAAATTCACATATTTTCTTTAAAAGATCACTAGTAAATTCAGCAGCATTATCAGGAAGAAGAACTTGTGGGCACGAATGTCTTGTGATAATTCTAGATTTAAGAGCTTCTGCCACTGTAGGTGCATCTCTATTTCTTACTGGTATTATTTCTACATATCGTGTTTGTCTATGAAGACTAATATTTGCTTACTTCCTCTGACAGTACTGGGAAACGGACCTAAAAAGTCCTAGTTACTACTTGGAATGGATTTAATTCTGATGGATATTTTTCAAGTGGAGCTCTAAGATTTATGTTAACTTTATGTTGGTTACAAACTATACAATCAAACCATCAGTTTTTATATATTAAACTTTCTAATGCTAAAATACTATTGGTTTAATAAAACAACTAATGCTAAATCATTGGCTTAATAAAATAATGGGTAAAATTATAATTTTATTCATTCCAAATATACAGTATCCTTAGAAATGTCTTCTACAATGCTACCAAGACTATTTGTGCCCTTTATGTGGTCAGAAGTCAAGTGTAAAGGCATAAAATTCCAATCAATGTAAAATAAAATATCAAAATCCCAAAGTACCTCTTCATATCAAAAGTCTAAAAACCTCTCATTCCACATATAATAGAGAATCTACAACAACAACGCTTGCATTCCATTTAATATCATGAATTTTTCAAGTTTAGGCAGCGAAGAGCTATATAATAATAAGCAAAATTATTGAAAAACCAAAATAAAAAAATGATCCAAACATGAAATTTCTACCTATATATATTCAGATAATACAATGCAGTGTTCTTCATAATTTGCATCCCAAAAATGCAATTTTAGTTTCTTAATTTTATTACTGTTGTACAGTTAAATACAGTACATATAAAATACAGTTGAATACAGTACAGATAAATCAGAATCTGCCAAGGATCTGACAACAAACATATTCCTTCTAAACAATACTAACAGTTTAGGCTACAACTGCCTATGATTTCTCTTTAAATCCTGCCTTTTGCATCTTTGTGTTTTGACTAAACCAAACTAGTCTAAAAAATGTAAATTTTCTCTCCAAAAATTTATAATTTTTTCAAATTCGTTTCCTTTAGAAGTTATAGCAACAGTTAACAGTAGTACAATCAAACTTCAAATATGGGTCAGCCCTTGAATCTTCACTGCCTTCCTTAAAATGACACTGGTATTTGCTAGGGTTAGGGATTGCAAACACCCGCGATAAGTTGGAACCACCTTCTAAAAATGCTTTATAACTATTCTAATAGTTCAAAACCAAATAGTATACCTTAAACTATCATTCTGAAATACTTAAATATTTCAAAGTCATCTTACAACATTACTGTACCCTTAAAAACATATGGGTTACAGCTACATGTGAACACTCCTATAACTGTTACTGTTACTCTTACCAAGGGAAAACTAATCAAGTTTTCCCTAAATTCAGACTCATACATTTTCTTTCATACAATAGTACAGTGGGTTCCCACTTAGTTGCAGATCAGCAATCGTGGGATCAGTGAGTCACAGGTTTTTCTTTGGACTGCTTCTCAGACTATATCACAGATATTCGCAACTTCATGGATTTGGCTGTGTTGCGTATATCCAAATATATCATGGGAAAATCACTATGTACTTACCAGGAGCAGGGTGTTTTGGAGCCATCTTATACGAGAACACAAAGACTGCTGAAAACGCTATACCAACTCAATGCAAACTTGATGTTCAACACACAGGAGCAGTGCAATGTAATGGTATGAGGATGCTCTATTTTGCAAACCCTACTCATGCCCAGGCCCTTATTTTTATTTGTTGGCCTTGGGATTTTGCTGTGTTTACTTTAATATTACTAAGATAAAAATTATGTACGAACATTGCCGTGATGTAAGCAAACCTACTGATTTGTTCGCACATACATACGTATTGTTAAATATGTATTAACAATTACATCATTCTAAAAACTACCCACATATTTTAAAAATGCTCTAAACTCATCTTACAACACTTTACTGTAGTACTGTAATATAATTTCAAAATCCTCTAACAAAACAAAACAATTAATGAAATGCACAGTTGCGCAGTACATGATGAGCAAAGCATATGGTGTGTAATTGACCTAACCTCACACAGTTCTCTGCTAAGATTGAACTAAAGTGTAGTGTTTGTGGCAAGTTTCAAATTGTGTGCATGTACACTTAAGTTATTTTAGTGGATTGTACCACTGTAAGAAGGCTCCTAAATGTCCAATTTCTTCTACAGCTAACCAACCCAATCTCCTTTCTGCACACCTCACTGTTTCCTTCTATTACAGGGACAAATGCAAGGACGATTAGAGATAAAATATGCTAAAAGAAAAAATGCAATTTATTTTAACGTACAGTACTTCAATTTACCCCTAACAGAACACAACATGTACTCTACAAATGTACAATCATTTTACTTACTTACAAAAATGTGATATTCCACGGTCATATATACTTAATTATTTAAGTAATAAGTGCAAAATTCAATTATGGCAGAATTTCAAATTTTGCGCATGCATACAAGGTCAGTTTGTGCATCTGCTGTTTGGCAGTGTGGAAGCCCATTTAGTGAGTAAACAACATTAGAGGTTACGTTTGTCTTCTAACTTCTAGCTAATTAAAAAAAATTCTATGGTACCAATGACAATGGTGCGCATGTGCAGACATATGTGTCCTCAATGCCCCGTAGTACCCAGAGAGACCAGCAAAGGAAAAACAATGGAAATAAAAAAAGTATATTCTCTTGACATCTGCCTGGAGAGAGAGAGAGAGAGAGAGAGAGAGAGAGAGAGAGAGAGAGAGAGAGAGAGAGAGAGAGAGAGAGAGAGAGAGAGAGAGAGAGAGAGAAAAAAAATATATATTTGATATGTAGTGGTTAGCTGATAGACACCAATGGAAATAAGAAGGACTTATAGTTTTTGGATGTTAAAATGCACCCAACTCAGTAATAGTAATACAATAACACTGCTAAAACTTTCTTCCTCTGTACAAATAGTTGTACATACATGTATGTTTTCAACAGGAGCCGAGTTGCAAGGGTCATCAGCTGATGAAGGAGAATGATTAGATGTTTCAAAAGCAAAGCATTATTAGCTAAACTGGAACTTGCACAATATATTGTATGCATATGTAAACTTTCTATGTCTTTGTCACTTTTTTATGGAGAATAATGGTTTATCTTTATCATACTGTATATACTTTATTTCAAGTACAAGGACAAAATTGTTCTGATAGAAAACTTTTTAACTGTACAGTACTGGACTATGTGATGTAGGCAAAGTACAAAAAATGATGGATGCCTAGGCTTACCTTACAGGACTAAACTTAATTTCATATATTTCATTACCCTCTTTTTCATGGAAAGATTAAAGATTTTAGTTTATTATATGATATTATGTATTTTATGTACAAAGTCAAAACTGTCTTGATAGAAAACTTTATTACCATACAGTGCTAGGTTGTATGACATAGGCTACCTATTGCGCCACTAAAATACAAGACTTCAATAGAGAAAGAGAGAAAAATGGCCGGCTCTCTTAATGATCCTCACATCAAAAAGCTAGTTCTTTCTAAAATTCGTCGAAGTCTCCTATCATCCCCTATTTTTATGGTGTCCCTAAAGTACACAAACCTGACTGTCCAGTAAGACCTATTATAGCTATGTGGTTCCCCACAGATTAACTTGGCAATATGGTTATCCCAAATTTTAAACCAGTTCCTAGGAAAGTTCTCTTATGCACACCTACAGCATTCTTACCAATTTATGCAATGATTCAGAGATTTGGGATGAGTTGATGGCATTATAAGTTTGGACGTTACAGCAGTGTTCACAAATGTTCCCTTAGATTCAGTTATCTCCTAGCTCCAGAATACAAACTAGGCAATACATATAATTCCCCCTCCCCACTAACCAACTCTTTGCATTAATAAGACTGAGTATCTTCCATGGTAATTCAATTCAATAATCAAGGATTTGCACAAAATGAAGGGGTCACCATGGGCTCTCCTCATCCTCAGTTTTAGCTAATATTTGTAAGGAGTTCATAAAGATAGATAGTATTCTTAACAGATGTGATAGGGAACCATACCTTTCTTGTGGGTCAGATATGCTGACATCTTTGCAATTATCAAAGGGACAGGAAAAATCTAAATTAGTAGAAATAGCAAATTACATCCTACCATCAATAAAATTTACCATAGAAGTAGAAACTGACAATAAGTTGCTTTTCTTAGACGTATTAATCTTCAGAGATTCAAGTAGACAAAAGTTTAAATTCACAGTATATAAGAAGACAACTAACTCTGGAAGCTATATAAATTTTTATTTTTTTCATAATAATAATATCAAAAGTAATGTAATAATGAACTCACATTACAAGCCTTCAAGATTTGTGATCCAGAATATATTAATGATGAAATACATCAAATCAAGGCAACTTTCAGAAGCCTTAGGTACCCCTCCCCCTTCATTGAAAAGGCTATATCCCCAAATAGGCTTTTAACCTATCCTTTTAACTCTATCATAGATAACAAAAGCAGATAAGTAAATAATAGCCAGTACTAAAATTGGTTTTAAATATACCAACATGATAATAAATAACCTAGTAAGGAATAACAACAATTATAATAACCCCATAGTAGAAAGAGTATGTCAAATGCCAAGTAAAGACTGCAAAGGTAAATATTTCACAGAAAGCGGTCTGGGGGAAAATAAGACGGGCTTTCTCATTACATTCTCAAAATAGTGTAATAGTTACCCACACATTCACTAATGATCATAGACCAGACTGGAATAAAGCTAAGATCATTCACAAAAGTAACAATGTAAACATAAGAAGATTAGTTGAAGGCGGCAACTTAAACATGAGAGAATCATTTAAGGCAAAAAGGTCGTTTGTTAACGAGGACCCACTTGTTATTAACTTCTATAAACTGAAAACATTTATTAAAGATTTTAATGTTAACAAAGGCTCCATCTTTCTTTCATCTGATGCTTCCATTACCTCACATCACCCCACAAACACCATATAACAACCGAGATCCCGAGAATGTAACCACTAACAATGAATTAAATACAGAACAAGAAGTGAGGCGATCAAGAAGGATAGCCATGTGAAATATAAGTAGAGGAGAAGCAATCACCTAGTCCTGCTTGTTGCCTCGTCTGTCAGAGAAACACATCGCCAAGGTTGCCCATTGGTTCTCTCCATAAAACTGAAGCTTACATAGTATTTATTTTTTGTATTAATGATTTAGTTAAGACTGAAGATGAACCCGGGACAGGGTTCGTAAGCTCTAGTTATATTTTTTATTAAATCAACATACTAATTCACCACAGAATATTATTGTGGACCTGATATAAAGAATAATAATACAGTGAACCCCTGTATTCGCGGACTCTAGATTCATGGACTCATGTATTCACACATTTCTCTCAGGAACATAAACCCCCCCCCGCCCCCAATCATGGAAAATTTGCCTATTCATGGTATTTTTCTATGAGAAATATCCACAATTCCTTTTTTTTTTAATCAATTTCATCATAAGATGAACTTTATGTGATAAAACTACATATTAAAAAAACTAGGTGCAAACATTTTTAGTGGTTTTTTTTTTGAGTTCAACCTAAGAAAATAGGCAGTTTTATACGTTTTCATAAGAGTTTCAACTATTTGCGGGGGGGGGGGGGGGGGGGGGGGGTGTCTGGTACCTATCCCCTGCGAATATGGGGAGAACACTGTAATAACAATAATATAACTGTTAATTACAAAATTCATATGTGATTGTAATTAAAAAAAAAATTCTTCTCCCTCATCTTGTGTTTATAACTCAACGAGAAGCTCGAAGCCAGAACTGTCAAATATATCAAGTTATTGTGACAGGTGGGGGGGGAGCGTTTCCATCAGTAGGTCAATGATTTTTTGCATAATTCTCTCTCTCTCTCTCTCTCTCCTCTCTCACTCTCTCTCTCTCTCTCTCTCTCCATAATAATTCATAAATAACGTCACTCTCCTAATTAAGGACAACTCTTCTCTCTCCCTCTCTCTCTCTCTTTCATAGTTAGTTACCAATAGATAATTTTAAATTGATCTACTTTTACCTTTACCATCTACAACTGTAATGTGCAATTCTAAAACATAGATACATAACTAAGGGTTGTATTAGTCCAAATAAAAGGCACTGTTTCTTCATGAAAAACAAATTTCAGAACAATGAGAGAGACAGAAAAAATAATTTCTTAAAAATGAGGTTGAGAAGCCTTCTAAAAATAGATCAGTCAGAAGGGGGAAAGAAGAGAGACTCCTATATTTTTGCCAGCCACTATTTCTTATTTTTAAGGGTAATGTATTAAGCTAACTTTTAAATGAAATTTCAGTAACTTTAATTTCATTTGAAAGTTAGCTTAATACTTAGGGAGCATAATTAGAGTGATATTTAGTGTTCAAACTATAGAAATAAGTATTTATTAGCATTTTTAGAGACCATGCCAAACTTACACGAAAATTCCCATTGCACGATGGGGTCTGGAACCTAACCTCGCATAAGTTCAGGGTATTACTGTACTGTCTGTTTATATAAGTATGTCCTTCATATCTAAAATGAAAATGGGACGACTTCAATACCATGAGAGAAAATTACTAAGCTTATGTATACTAGGGTTAAGCTTACGTATAAAAGGGTAACTTGATTAGTTGTTACACTTCTGCAAATTTGTATAATGTAGATGTTTTACTGTTCACATTAATATTTTAAAATTAGCAAATCATTTTTATGAGCATTTTAGGGGTGTGTATATTTAAGAGTAACAAGGAAAGCAATGCAAGATGACTTTTGGTGTTTTGGGAGGATGGTTAGGGGTGTATTTTTGTCTAAAATTATATTAAATTCTTTTAGTATAATAATTTAAGGTATATATTTGTTTGACCTACTAAATTGGGCAGTGAACTGTTAAAATAAGCAGTTATAAGCATTTATTTTAAGGGGTACAAGGTATAAATATACTTTATAGCAAACTACACATTCATATATATATATATATATATATATATATATATATATATATATATATATATATATATATATATATACACAATGGTATATTGGAGTCTCTTTGAAATAGGTGTAGGCTCAAATCCTTTTAACCATTATCTCAGTGAGCTACCGAATGTGTAAGAAAACTTAATCTTAAGAAATTTCAAAGAAACACTATCCTTCCTGTTTTAAGTATGGAGATAGACGTTGGTAGGTAGTTATTATCACTAATATTAGACAAAATAACAATACTGATCTACACCTGGCTGGTATTTCCCTTATTACAAGGAGGATATAGGGTTTCACATTTTCAGGTGTCTAAGCCTTTGGATAAGTGTTTTACTGTGTAACCTGCCTGCATTTAGCCAGGACCAGTATGTACATCAGCCTTTGGTTGCTGTGGTCTAGATGCAGAGGAGAGGGAGACCAGTCAACAAACCCATTCACTTTCCAAACTACGCCAACCTATGAATATTAGACAAGATACTCTGCTTGTTCAGTGGAACTCAGGCAGCTATATACAGATACTAAGGAGAAGGTAAAGTTAACTTTTTCCACATATCTAAATGTTTAAGATGGGCAAAAACCCAAGACCATGGGTTCTTTCACGAGGAACAAATAAGTCCCACTAATCATATAATAAACTCACTTGATCATTTCCCAAGCCTAGAAAGACAATGTGTTCTGAGATACCTTGTATACCTGCCAGTAATAAAGAACTGATGTCAAAACTCTGGGGTAAAGGTGGCAAGTCCCATTGACATAGTACTGTACCACAATATTTGCACTAGGGACAAAAGCATCTACAAACAGTCATCACCTTAAAAGTCCCAGAGGGAGAGAAAATATTTTTCCTTCTCTTACCAGGTACCAGCAGGTTCTGAATTTTTCCCACACACTCAAGAACAAAAAAGTAAAAAGAGTGAACTTCAACCCTCCAGGAGACAAAGAAGCTTACCTATCCTTGTCATTGATGCTAAGACTAAGACGGTTTCGAGTATGCCATCTCTATTGCAAAGGTTCATTAGGGGGTTAACAAACACCTGAGTAAGACTCCAGAGGATAAAAGCCACTTCCTACCTGTTGGATAAACCACTCACGTTTAGTTTATCTGAGCTGATTAACAGCTCTCCTAGGGCTAGCCCGAAGGATTAGATTTTTAATAATGTGGCTAGGAACCAACTGGTTACTTAGCACCGGGACCTACAGCTTATTGGAGGATCCGGACCACATTATACCGGGAAATGAATTTCTAATCACCATATATAAATTCCTCCGGTCCCACTTTGGCAGCAGCAGGGAGTAAACTTGAGCAACCAGAAAGACGAGTACGCAACCCACTTGTCCAGTGAGGATATCAATCAAAGCTTCTCATAAGCATGCAGAGCTCTACCAAAGAAAAGAGATTCATAACCTTACTCAGGGCTGACCAATAGCCATTAATGTCATAAGAGATTAGTTTTTCTTTGATAAGAAGGCATGAGAAAGCAAGCATGCAGTTCAATAGTGGCCCTGACGAGTAGCACAGTTCCCACAACACCAAATGCAGAAGACACCACATTTCTAATGCAGATATACTTATGGTCATCTGGTTGTTTCAGACATCTCCAGTGCAGCCCTAAAAACCTCTTTCTTGCCAGAGATGCTGGAGTCACAAGCCAAAAATTAAAAGCCCCTAATGAACCCTCAGCAGTTGAAGCTGATGAAGATATGTGGACCAAAGGAGTGGAACCTACAGATCAGAATACCATAGTCTTCTTGGCCCTGTTTCACTTAGAGACCTACTTCTGACACTGGAACATCCCTAGAGTGAACCTGTCTTATGCAAAGAGAAACAAATCTCTCTCTCTCTCTCTCTCTCTCTCTCTCTCTCTCTCTCTCTCTCTCTCTCTCTCTCTCTCTCTCTCTCTCTCTCTCTCTAACCTGTTTTACCTTATTTTCCATAATAGAACATGCACACAACATCAAGAAAGAATGTCCAAGATTATAAGGATGTGTTGACATGATGACAACTGAAGAAAAAGTTAGGGTTAGTGTACATGAGCTTATGTACTTCACTCTCCTTACCTATCTGCCACCCCTACTTTAATGACAAACTTGAAAAACCAAATCAGTGTGCACCAAACAAAAAAAATGCCAGTTTGTATTCTTGTAGGAATTATTGCAAGTTCCTGATTGATACTATCACTTATCTTTGCTTAATCTTTATCTGGTAATGGTGTCTTAGTTACAAGCAAAGTAAGCGAGTATGTGACCAGAATAGTCTGTAAGGAAATAATCAAATTCTACAGCATTTATACAATTTAAAAAATATTAAAACCAAAGGTTAGAAAATTGAAAATGTATTTGAGGCAATGTGAAAAAAAAGTCATTGCAAACAATTTCTACTCAGTAGTGGTTAAGAGAAAATACTGATGATTAAGTGTCATTTCCTTATCAGATAGTTTTAAGATCTCAGGGACACTGCAAATAGCACCTAACATATCTTCGAATCAATAATCTGAGCCGCTGAAAGGAGAAAGTGGGATGCTTTCTCCTTTTTAACATTGTAAAAAAAAAAAAAAAAAAAAAAAAAAAAAAAAAAAAAAACAAAACAAAAAAAAAAAAAAAAAAAAAAAAAAAAAAAAAAAAAAAAAAAAAAAAAAAAAAAAAAAGAGGCACACACAAATAATATGTGTACCATGAATCACCATTAAATCATAAAAAATCCAAAGGGCTTACATGGCCTAATTTAAAATACAGTACTGGGCTAATTTAAAATACAGTACTTGCCACATTTTCAGAATGCTAAACTTTTTACATCATTACATAATTTCAAATAGAATTGATTTACTAAAATATTATTTAACAGAGGTTTGATGCCTTAATTCAGCTAAATAAGAAGTTTCTCTTAGGTATTACTGCAGTAAGCTATCAATAAGACATCGATTCTATGGCTTTGCTGCACAGAACAGCAGAAGATGTGAGAAATTTTTATGATAAACAGACAAAGATGCAAACATCTGCACCAAACAAGCTTGGAACCCTCATTAAAAGGGTGAGTTAATGAGCTTTTCATCAGTGATGACCACCCTTCCTTTTACATAACAGACTAAAAAATGCAGAGGTAGGCAGAAAACCTTTTTCACAAATTATCCCTGATCATCTAATCATCACACAAAAATTAAACTGGTGAACAAACAACACTACAGGCAGTCCCCTGGGTTACGTCAGGTTCAGGTTATGTTGTTCCAGACTTACAGTGCTTGCCTCATGGTGCTGTTAACCACAAGTTTTCAGTGCCGTAAGTGGATTTACGGTGCCATTACCTGCTTTATGGCGCTGCAACAGACTTACAGTGCTTACAGCACTGTTAAGTGCTATTTATTCCCATTATAATTACGATGATTCAAGTTGAGGCGATTTTTGGCTTACAGCGCCCTGCCAGGAATGGAACCCCTGCTGTAACCTGGGGACTGCCTGTATCTGAATATAATTCAATAAATGCAGCATAATATTCACAGGCATACCTGTACTATCAATAAAACTCAGGCAAGACCCTCTTTCCTTCCAATCATCTTACGAAGAAATCCAGGAGAAATTTCAGATTCACATATGTTCAATGAGTTGTTATAAAATAATTTGACTACACCACTGAATCACAAGTCTAGACTAACAGGTCTTAACTTCAGGATTTTCTCTGAAAGAAAAGATTGGAAACAAGGTAAAAATTGAAAAATTAGACATCTCTGTATAGTACATACTACAAAGCAACAATGTTTAGACAGGTTGAAATGCAAATATATTTTAAAAAGGTGAAATCTCAGTTGTAATTGATCAAAAATACAATAAAATGGAAATTATATTGTCTATTTGGAACTCTAGTTAATAATCGAATTCTAAAATAAAGATGCAATATACATTTGCAACAAAAATGGACTTGCGAAATAGATAATTTCAATGAAAAGCAACCAACTGCAGCTATATTACATACTATAATCCAACCACAATTAATGTGTTTAACCAATAACTCCTGATGTCCCAAGACATGTCACTGATATACTGTACAGTGTTCTATCTTCCCTCTCCAGGAAATTGGCTTTTTCTTTGCCTTCCTTTATAATAAGTTTAGTGCTTTCTTTTGTCTCAATTTCTTCCAAAGTGGATGAACAATTTCACCTTTCTTTTCTAGAGATTTCAATACTACATACAAAGAAAATGAAAAATTTTAAAGTAATGTGTATTTATCCTAACAAACAAACCTAGGTCTTTTTATATGGGATTTATTTTCAGCAGGGGCTGGATCTCGCCATCTAACTTAAAACAAAGTGGATATTAGTAGCTGGCTACTGACAGAAGGGGAGGAAACCCTCCCATTCAGATAATATGCAATCACTTCAACTTACGGCCCAGGAAGCAGAATGAGGGCGTGGCTAGAGGTGGGCCATTTAAAAGTAGAGGCCTCAGGTTTGTATGTAAAGAAAAATAAAAATTACTTAAAAATTTGGTAATTTGTTCATGCACACATACAAACCCTCAGTCTTTACATAGGGAGACTTACTCCTTGGTGGGAGAATTCTGAGCAAATCTCTGTGCTGACTGGTAGTTTGCCTCACCTGGGGCCTCTTTCCTGGTCAAATACAATCAAAAGAAGTAGAGCCATATCTCTAATCTGTTGAACATGTCTGATGTTCAATTGCCAGACTTCTGGGCCTTCGAATAAATGGAAGGTAATGTCACTGATTCAAAGATAGGCTTGGATGAACCCATATTGTTGGGAACAATAAAGCTGAAGATAACCAACAGGTCTGTTTATTGCCAGTCCCTCTCTCCCCATGCTAGAGAGAGGGTAGGAGATGCATCTATTAATAAAAAAAAAAGAGCTAGACTATAGACAGGATACTCAAGTCATCTAGAACACTTCCATGCATGCCCATCCAGCACTGACAAGTAGGAGGCCAGTCGCACACACACCTCTTTGCACCCGTGCCCTTAGACAAGATATTAGCTGTCCTCAAGAGCTGGGTAATCTACATGACTGCTGAGCAGCAACATCTGAAGCCAAGAAAAAAAAATGTCCAAGGACATATGGGCAACGTCCCGAAGGTAAAAAGGAGGTGAATGTGGTCTGTTGTGACTGCATTCCTATCTTAGTGCCTTTCCAATTCTTCCTGACTGCTAGGGGCAGGCCAATGCAATGACCCTGACCTTGTGAAATCTCACTCAGAATGTATTGTTGTCCTCCATATCAGCTGTGGAGTACGTCTGTTTGTTTACACACAAGTCAAAAGAAATGGAGCTCACAGACACCAACTTCTTGGCTAAGTTGAACCAAAAAAAAGTTGTTAGCACTAGTTTGGAAGTGAAGTCTTGATTGGTAACACAAAAGGCTTTTAGGCACCTAGTAGCCTTTAGGGTCCTTAGAAACGGAATGCTCACATACTGTTGATTTCATGATGTCAACAGCATCAGGTTTTCAAGGAAGGTCACCTATCCAAGTACAGGCAGGCCCTGGTTATCGGCGGACTCAGTTAATGGCAGTCCAGTTTTATTGTACTTGTATAGCGCCATAAAATTGGTGATTTGTGGCATTATAACAGGCCGAGTTTTGGTTATCGGTGCCATAAGATGTCGATAATATATATATATAGTAATGGTGCCATAACATACCTAAAAGAGGTGCCATTAACTGGTTATCACCGCCATTAACTGAAACTTTCAGTTAATGGCGGTTTTCGCTTATCAGCACCCTGCTGAGAACTGAACACCTGCCGATCCCCAAGGACTGCCTGTACTTACCAGACCCAATCACTGCTAAACTTCACTGACCACCACACAGGAAGTGACATTTTTAATGGAATGGTTGATGGCTCTTGTGTCCACAATCCATAATGACAGATGGCTGTTATGTCCACCATCCATAAAGCCAGAGCCAAACAGTAACAGTTTTGGTGTGTCGAGATCGAAGGACTAAACCAACAGTTTTCCTAAATCAAACAATTCTTCGTAAAGAGATGTCAAGACCAATTGTCTCAAACAGCGACCCTTGTGACCAAACTTGCCGGTCTATATAGATCCACCATCTTGGAATATGCCTGGTTGACTGCTGTGCTAATTGTGCCACTGGAGATCCATGCACCTGCACTGTCAATTGAGGAATGTTAGGACTAGCCAACCCCCTCTTGTTGACTAAGGAACTACCATGGTGCCATTCCTTAATAACACTACAGAACGCCTATCCTTGGATCCTGAGGCTTGAAGAGCTGAGAGCTAGGAAGATTCAGGTTATTGAGGTGTAGATTAGGTCAGTTTAGGCTAAGTTTACTTAAGGCTAAGGTTGGGTTAAGGTCTAACTTAACCCAACCTGGTTGATGTCATGAGGCACAAAGTGCCAGGATACTGAAGTACAGATTTGGTAAGGTTACACTAGAACGAGTTAGGTTAACTACCCAATGTAACCTAACCTAACCCCTTGAAGTGCACGTGACTGCCTTCCGGTTGATGTCTTGGGGCACAAAGTGTCTCAAGAGGGGAAATGTGTAACAATACTCC
>NC_061088.1:40716215-40831215 GCF_015104395.2 Macrobrachium nipponense | reverse complement strand
TAGTGTTTCTTTCTATATTCGTATCCCCAGTTTCAACTGTTGGTGTTGAAATATTTTTCTTTTATTTATTTCATATCGAACCTGAAGCGGACCTCTCTCTCAGAGGCCGTAACATGGCCCTATTCTCAGTCCTAAGGGCTGCCTTCCTTTTCCTGTCCCCATCAAGTCATTAAAGGTGAGATTTTAAAGTCTTCCATCTTTTGTCTTTCCAATCTTGACACTCACGACAAGTATTGTCTCTACTGCACTCTTGTCCCCTACATTGTGTCTGAGTCATAAGTCAATTTAGTCAGTCTAGTCTTACAGCCTGCTGAATAAAAGTGAATGCTAGATGAACTAGTATCTGGCATCTTGAAATGAAATAGTTACTAAACTATCCAACAGGATAATTGGCTAATGAAAGAAAGCCACAACAAATCTCAAATACTTCACCAAGTATCGACCAACAAAACATCCAAAAACCCCAATGAAGTCGCTGCAGAAAACTACTGATATTGACTGGAAGCTGGCAGGAAACGAATGAAGCTCTTTGATAGTTTGTTTCCCAAAGTCCCGGATAGTGGGCAGGTCCTATTCACCTACATACGCACACGAAAGAAGTGCCACAGCGTGAATTTTAATTTTGAGCTTCCGTAGGTTATGGAACCAAAGCTATGTAATTACTTGGTAAGTTGCACTTACAAAATCTCTACCTATTCACAGGTAAAAGAATTTCATAACAAACAGAAAAATGATGAGGTTGAGAAGACTAAAAATAGAATAGTTGGTGGTGAGAGACAGGCCTCTCTCCTTGGATGCATAGTAAAAAAAAAAAAAGATATAACAGAACAAACACAAAGGCTAAGAACAATCTGGATTTGTGTTACATTAAATTGGCAAAACCAAAATAGAGAGGGAATAAACAGAAAGGTAGATAGGCTAAAACTAGTTGGAAACAGCTAAGTAGTATAAATGAATAGGAATAACTAAGCAGCAAGAAAAGAGCAAAAACAAAACAAAAATTAGGAATGGAAAAGAATTTGTTGCATTATTTCAATATATGGGCACTATATCTCAGAACAAAAATTATCATAAAAAATGAAAAGAATAATAAAGAATTAAGCCAAATGGCAGGCAGCAGAAGAGATGAGTCTGTCTCAGCTGGACTGACCTTCTCACTTCAGTCCTTCACCCACCTCCGTCCAAGAGGATGTCTGGGGTTTACTCAGACAAAACGTCCGGAAAGAATAGAAAGAATAGAAAAGAAATAGAATTTAACATCAATTCTATCTGTAATAAACTCTACGGGATACACCCGAAAATTTGACTACCCCAACTGAAATTTTTACCAATAAAATCCAATCGTTCTACCTAATTGAGATATGTCAACCTTCGGTGCGTTGCTCACCAGTTTAAGCAACAATGAGAAAGCAATAATTAGAAAAATAGAGAAGAACCTGTATAAAATTAATGTAGCTGAGGCAGCAATCACTTTTAATAAAACATGTTTAAAAGAGGGTTTACTTCCAGCATACAATAAGTAAATGGTTGCGTGGCATCTGGACGGGAGGGTTTCCTTACCTTCTGCTGATAGCCAACTACCAATATATCCACCTTGTTTTAAGTTAAATGCTTACCTCCAGTTCGCACTGACAGTAAATCTCATATGTAAAGACTGAGGGCTTGTACATGTGCAGGAACAAATTTGCTTTCTTGTGTGTTATATTCTACTCTTCTTAAAATAGTATCAAACCCAATATACAGGGCACCCAAACAGCCTTCAATGCTCACAATGTAAAGTCCATGCAATTAAAAAATATTCATAAGAAATAGACCATATTCTAGACACTTAATTGTTGTACATTAAAATTCAACAGCAGCTTTCTAATGCTGTACATATAACAGAAATTATCACTCTCTACTTACTGCTGTACACATCAAAAGGCAGATATCTTAATAATGAACATAACAATACTTTATGCACATCCATTCATCGATATGCTCTTCATGTTGAACAATGCTACAAGATGGTAAGATTATAATTGTTCTTTTTGATATGATCACGAATTTGAAAAAATTCTTCTTCAGCTACATCCCAAGAAGACACACCAAGGTACTCAAGATTTGGACAAGACTCTACAAGTCTGTGGACACTTTTTAGAGTCAATGGAACCTGTAAAAAAGACGAATATACTGTATTAGAATTATTCTGCATAAAACGGTAGTTTCTCTAAAAGTACACTAAATTTTTCTTTGACACAAAAGCCTCTTATATGGGAGCATTCCAGCAAAATCTGGTTAAGTTGTTGAAACTTATTAACAAGGTAGTTACAGTGCACAAGGTAAGTGGGAAAGGATGAGTCTCAGCTACTAACCTAGCTAAAACCTTACTTCTTCCTTTAGGCACAGGGACAAATGCATGGTTGGTTAGGCTGACGTCTTTATATCACCAAAATATGCAATTTACTTCAAGATTTGCAGAATTTTTCTCAGAAGTATCAGAAGTATACAAGCTCGGAAATATAAAAATTTTCATCTCATACAAAAATTAATTATTTGTACAGGAGGTTTTGTCTAAAAAAACTGAAGTTGAAACTTCTGCTTGCCTCAACTGTCAGTGCATGTTGAATGCAAATGACTGAAGAGACAATGCACGCAAATAAAAAATGCCAGTTTTCCAGGGAGAGCTAACTACTGTAAACTACCAAACAGTCTAGGAAGAGTTGAGGGGATCCTGTCTCTTAGTTTCGTATAGGAGATATAGCATGGCAGGTAAAAACTTAATACTATAGATTCCCTGATAATTAGTTCTTTGGTCAGCCAAGTTAAAGTAATGGACAAGGAGTCGCAGCTTTAACCCATAGCCTTCAGACAGGTTACTCTGTTATGTAACCCTCTTCCACTGGGCCAGACAAGTATGAACATTACCACAAGCTGTCTGCAGTACAGAAGATTCATTTAATAATACACGGTTCTCATCACGCACAGAGTATATTATCTTGATCCCAATTACTTAAGTCTCATCAATAAAATTCTGAAGCGCTCAAAGTTCTCAAAGTTGTATTCAGGGAGAGACTGGTTCTGAGTTTTTGTCACACTGTGGTCGGCTAAACTGTGGGTTTTGTATAATTTAAATGTTTGTTTCACTTTTGCTGTGATTTTTTTTATATAACAGTTGATGGGTAATTAAGTTCATGTTTTTTTTCTTTCTTTTACAGTTTGCTGAGTGTGTCAAGGTAGAATGACTTTCTCCCCGTCACCCAACGTGCAAGAGGCTTGGTCAGAAGTTGGATACTTTCTCAGCAGAAGCTATTTGGGAGTAGATATCTACTGACAGAAACTGTGGAGAATGAAGTTTTCATAATAAACCTAATATTGTAATACTTACCTGAACTCTTGAATTAGCCCTGGTCACTGACCAGCCTGAACTATATCCCCTGTGTTACCGTTGGCTGCTGCAAATACTGGCCACCAGAGCCTGCATCTTCAGGTGAATCATTCACTATCAAATTGAAGTGGGGAGGAAGGTGGGAATCATTCAGGTGTTCAGGTAAGTAGTACAATATTAGTTTTATTATGAAAACTTCATATTGCAATACACTCCCTGAACACCTGAATTAGCCGGATTAACAACATTTAATGGAGGTGGGATCAATCTAATTCCGCCCGACCTGTCCACAGAGCATACGTAGATAACTCATTATCAACCTACCATGTAAAAATGTATCCTCACTTAGTTATCTAACTCGGTAAGTGAGGAAGCTTGAAAAGAAAGTACCCCAACGTCATGTTGAGAATAAGGTACCATCTGAGTCAGTGCCTCCCATGTGGTAATCTATACTTCTTATTCATGGAGGTAAAAGTAAAATTTACTCACCTAGTTGACCAACTCTGTAGGTGAGGATGCTTGCAGAGGAAGTACTTTAAGGGGGCCGGCCGGCTAATGCCATTCTTTAAGGACAGGACTTTGATATTCACACCACTTAATAAGGTGACTTGGGACATCTCCAAACCGCATATGATTTTCGCCTCTGACCTTCGGTTTTGTGACGCCAGGGCGATTTATCCCGAAAATAACCATTTTTCAAATTCTATCTCCTCCCTTGATATTTAATATTAAGACAGGGGATTACTACCATATATAGACCTGATGTAGACCTCCAATCAAATGAGGAGTTTTTTTTTCTAAAAGTCATTTTTTTGCTAGATAGGAATTTTTCATTATGGTAAAAAAATAAACCCTATAAATCAGGAGAAAAAATTTATAAAAAACAGACGAAACAAAAATTGGAAAAAAGGGCTTCATTTGATTGTTCTATAACGTCTTTCTGAGTTATATACCAAATTCCAATGTTATAGCTTTAAAACTAAGTGAGAAGATAGATTTTGAAGGTCAATAACTATAGTTTTGAGATACGGGCGTTCAAAGTTTTTCTTCGTATTTTTATAACAACAATGTTAATAAATAATGATTATTATGAATGTATATTTCTTTTTTGTGTATTAATAAACCAAAACTATTTTATTTATCATAATTTAATCATAAATGATGATCCCTTTGCTCATATATCGTAGCTTGGGGCACTGCGTCAGGCAAGACGGGGCACTCCTTCCTACGCAACTCTCTCTCTCTCCTTCACTAACTCGGCTTATTACAGCAAATTTTCTTCTTCTGTATGTTACCTAGATGTTTTCCTAGTATTTTCCGTTTTGGCATGATGAAATTCTTGCCGAAACAAAAATAAACAAATGTAAATGCAAGAGAATGTCAAGAGGTGAAATTCGAAGTTGTACTCTCTTTTTACAAAGACAATGTTAATAAATCATGATTATTATGAATTTCATATTCTTTTTTGGGTATTAATAAACCAAAACTATGTTATTTATCATAAATTAAGATCCCTTTGCTCAAAGATCGTAGCCTTGGGGACAGTGTGACGTGTGCTTCAGGCAAGACGGGCGCGTTTACTTACTACGCAACCCTCCCTCTCTCTCTTCACTAATTACGCTAATATCGCATATATTATGATATATTCTGTAATCATATTAGAGCAAATTTTCTTCATCTTTATGTCAGCGAGATGTTTTCCTTGTCTTTTCCTCATTGGCATGATGAAATTCTTGCCGAAACATAGATAAGCATATGTAAAAAGCAAGCGAATGTCAGAGGTGAAACTCGAACGTGTAGTCTACTTGACATCTGTGCTCCTTCTGATCATGGTTGAACTTGATACTTCCCTCTGCGACCCACAGAATCTCTACAGATGCCATTTCTCACGATTTCTTTGACAATAATTATCAAAATTTACGATAACAGAAGAAATATTGCATTTTCTTGTACGGATGAATGTTTTAGGCTTATTGAGTTATGTTTACTAATTACCCTGTAACTACGAAAGTAAGAGGAATTTTGACGAAATATTTCGTATACGTATTCTCAATTGCCATATGAAGCTCCATGAATTTTTTCATGACTTTGCATTTTTCTCCCTATACCACCATATATGGGGGTTCCAGCCGGCCCCCTTAACGTCAGTGTTGAGTCTAAGGTACTGCCTGAGTCTGAAGAACCTCCTATGTGGAGTGTGCAGGAACTTTGAGTTTTCTACTGCTCACTGACGCAGATGACCATGTTGAAGAAGTTAAAGTTATTCCGACATGACCATCGGGATCTGCCTAACCTTGATCTAAAAACAATTCATCAGTCTAAGCTTGACCTACAGAAACTATCAAGTTCATTTAAACTACCAATGACTACATAAACTTCAAACATCCTAACAAAACTAAGGTAATTATAAAATCAAGTTGGCTGCAACAACAGGACGAGTAACTGTTCTCTGAAGAAACTCAAAATTCCTAAGGTAGAGCATTGTGAAAACCCACACCGACTCTCCAGTAACCGCCTCCACGATCGCTGACACCGAAAATTCCCTCCAGAAAGCTGAAGGGGAGCCATCCACAATACTTTGCATGCTCGGACATGAAGAACAACTCGAAGGCTCCAAAAGCAATGAAGAATCAACCAACACTTGACTAATAACCCATCACAAGAAGAAACTAATTGCATTTTTGGAAATGGAATGAGATGGACACCTAGGGGAACCAAATAAGATTCTCGGACAAGGTAAAAGTTCTTCAGTAAGTGACAAATAAACTCTGAGAGCTCGAACTGGACACAGCAGCATCTGAAATCTGTCACCTGCTATACAATCATCCAACGATGCTGCTGCGACTCTACTTAGGATGATGATGACACAAAATTGACCATCGAGGAGGCATCTTGCTCTCTAAAAGACTGTTGCTGAGCGCAAGAGGCACCCTCAACAGAGCCTTATTATGAATGTCCATTTAAGATGAAGTCTCTCCTTTCTTTACAGCCAGCCGAAATGTTAGTCTGGTATGCCAACCCCATAGAAACCGAAGTGATGAGGTTGTCAAACAGTCCAGGAACGGAAGGAGTATACCAACCATGTTTGAGAAAACTCTAACTCAGACAACATCCACATAGAGTGGGACAAGGCCTCCGACTGGCTGCGAAAGGTGTCTTCCAAATACAAGCCTCACAATATGTAAACCCTACCACACAAATCATCGAAGGAAGCCAAGAAAGAAGAGCCTCAACAGATTCCTAGAGTGGAACTCAAGACACCGGCAGAAGGGTTACCCGCTGCCGCATACAGACCACTTCCGATCAGGAAGCAAGGTTGAATCCAGCTTACCGAAACCCTAAGTCATGCAAGCCTAGAGTCGTCTTCCACAAAAGTTGCTGGACTCGGCCGAGACCAGATCAGCTTACATAATGTTTGAGAGACTGCTGGTTTAGTTGAATACAATGTATCAAACATTGCTTGAATTAACCGTGTAGGTTCCTCCGGAGCCTGGACTGCGGAAAAAGAGAATGGACAAAGTCCACCATCCGTTTATACTCGCTTTCCTTTGCTGCAGAAACAAAAACCAACAACTAGTACTGGATTCTCTCTTCAAAGGGTATCATCTGTCAGTCCTGTTCAACGCACCAGAACAGGAAAAGGAGAAGGCTGAACACCCACAAGAGCAGCACCCAATAACCCTGAACTTACTAGAGGTGCTCGATACTAACATCTGACATACATGATCCCACCATAACTGAGCCAACTGTTACGGACACTGAGGTCCGCTACAGGTTCTTAATTATAATAAACAAAAAAGAATTCAACACCAACAGTTGAAACTGGGGATACGAATATAGAAAGAAACTCAAACAGAATAAAAGTTTATTTACAAGCTTACTAACAAAGATAAATACAGAATGGTTTCTCCGATTTACATAAAAAATAAAATCTTACAGTATGTGAACTGGGGAAATGGTGCCGTAATGAAATACAGTGGTACCTCGAGATACGAAAGGCTCAACTTACGAAAAACTCAAGATACGAAAGCCAATAAGAAAAATTTAACGGCTCTACATACAAAAAGTTTTCAAGATACGAAAGGTTTCTGAAAGTCCGAGATTCGCACGGATAACAATTTTGAAAATCGCGCCGCCATCTTAGTACTAGTAGACTCGCCACCATCCTCCTGCTCTCCCATTGGTTCCTGATGCTAGTCGCGGCCATGAAATCCTTCTCTCCTATTGCCCAGCGTCCCTCCCATCATGCATCTACTATGTACACGTGGTGGCATGGCTCGGCCACTCGGTACCAGCATTGTTATAGTACACACGTGGTATTCGTTTTGGGGATCATCAATATGTACGTATTTTTAAAAAAAAGTGACCAAGATCTCTCACATGGGATAAGTGATCAAGGTCTCTCTCATGGGATAACTGGAAACTTTGCAAGGTTGGTAGAATCTCCACTCCCTGCTGAACAGAGGGTGTAGACCAATCATTTACAACATGCATACCACTAGTACGTATAATCAAGGCACTTCAGTTTATGTTGAAGGTCAGCAGCCGAACATTCAGTACCCAAATCAGTTGCAGAGAGAGCATTTAGTTGAACAGGGTTTTGATGGACACCAGGGCCAACAGAGTCATGAGGTACAAAAAAAGAACCAAGTGATAAAAAAGGCGCCCAGCAAAATATCCTTTAATCCATTATTTCTAAGGTAAATGAACTAACAAATACCAGAGAATAAACAAAATAAAGAAAAAGGTCAGTATAACTGACTCGCTCACCCTCCAAGAGGGCGTCGGTATGAACACTAGGGCGAGTGAGACCACTACTACGAACCTCTTGCCAATAGAAATCTCCCACAACAAAACCCCCACAAGAGGGGAGCCGACCTACAGAACGGGGCAGCAACTACTACTACTCCGACCCACGCTATGGACTGCCGCGCCTCTGGTGGCCATCCGGAAGTTAGCAGTCAATCTTGAGCGCAGGGTTGGGCAGGGATGGGATTTCGCTGGGCGACACGAACCAATCGCCCAGAAATAGATTTTTCCTTACATCAAAATCCCTTTTCTGGGCTCAGTTCGTGTCGCTGCGCGAAATCGTACCAGAGAATTAGCACAAGATTGAAAATAAAAAAGGTCTCAATAAAACTTAAAATAAAATAAAATATTATAATTGCAAGAAAATATATACACATACACAATTGTTCATACAATTTGGAAAGAAATAATACTTAAGATTAGCTTAGAGTTAACATATATGTACAAGGGCTTACATGGAATATATATGTTGAACTTAACACATGTGTATGATTATCATAGACAACAATAATTAAAGCAATTATAATTAAATAGTATAATTATGAACAAACTTACAATAAAATATGTTAAATAAATTTATAGATCTTAATAGACAAATCCATAACCATTGTAAATGGAGATGTGTCACCCTAGCATAAAAATAAGGGGACCACATCATAAAGATCAATATATACAATCAATTGTGGGTGACCCTAGCAAAAAAATAAGGGACACCCACTAGACCATCACAAGAGCAGCTAAGACTCAAGGTAGACGTAGATGAACATGGTAGGTATAGACAAACTGTTGGCTGAGATAGGTAGAAAGGAGATCTGGATCTTCAACTTAATATTAAGCAGAGTTGGGGGAAACTATGTTACCCGCCGCAACTGCTGAAAATTTCAGAGATTCCCAAGGACTTTAAGTAGTGACGCTTAAATACTGTCGGCGATTTCCATCCAGTATACTTTTTCAAATCATCAAAATTCATGTGTTGGAAATAGTTAATTGAAGTGGCAACTGCCCTGACATCATGAACTTTAGGGAAGGATTCAGGGTTGGCTTGTTTAATAAAGTATAGGATCTGTTGCCTTATACCTTTAATTGATAAAGTACCACCTTTTTCCCTTCTAAAGAGAGGACCCGAAGAGGATGAGGATGTCCTGGACAGAAAGGCTTGTAAGGTCGTTACTGGACAAAGAGAAACATCTTGAGGAAGGGGTATAACCTTCCACGGTTTCCACCTCAACAAAGGATCCTCATTTTTTGCTAAAAAGCTGCGATCCGGAGAAAGTAGAACTTCTCCTGAGGGAAGAAATTCTATATGATTCGCATCTCTGGATAACGCCGACAGTTCTGAAATTCTAGCTCCTGAAGCCAAGCTTAATAAAAATAGTTTTTCTTAAGAGCATTATAAATGAACATGTCGTATTATCTGTATCTGAAGCCAGCTTTAATGTCTGATTCTCTCAGGAAGGATGCCAACTTTTTGACTGCAGCATCATACTGCCTTAAAGTTGAATCTCTTTTATCAGATTCCAGGAAAAGAATATTTCGTGGATCGATATCTGCATCTCTTTTAGCCGCAAACTTCATGAAGTCCATAAAGTTAGGGTTTTGAGAATTCCTGAGGAAGCGAACACAGTCTTCGTTTGTACTGACTGGGAGAGCCTGGGATTGGGAATTCGAAAAGGACGAAGACCCAGTTCCAGAATCAAAGGGTACCAGTTGCTCTTCGGCCAGTCTGGGGCTACTAGAGCTACTTGACCCTTGAACGTCCTGAGTTTGTTCAGTACTTTCAGGAGAAGATTCACTGGAGGAAAGACATAAATCTTCTCCCAGTTGTTCCAATCTATGGACAGGGTGTCCGTGGCATAAGCCAGAGGGTCCAGGTTGGGGGCCACATAACATGGAAGTTTGTGGTTCGCTTGAGATGCAAACAGATCTACTTGCAGGCCTGGAACCCTCCGGAGAATCCATTGGAACGAACTGTTGTCCAGTGACCATTCCGACTCCAGAGGAACTGAACGGGATAGGGCATCTGCTATGACGTTTCTCACTCCAGCTATATGGGTGGAGGAGAGGTGCCAACTGAACTTGTCCGCCAGGGAGAAGATGGCTACCATGACATGATTCAGATGTCTTGACTTGGAGCCTCCCCTGTTTATGCAATGAACTACCACTGCGCTGTCCAGAACTAACTTTATGTGAGAGTTCTTTGGTGGACGTAACCTCTTCAGAGTCAAGAACACTGCCATCGCTTCCAATACGTTTATGTGAAGCTGGCGGAACTGAGGTGACCAAGTTCCTTGAACCTTCTTGAACTGAGAATATCCTCCCCAGCCGCTTAGTGAAGCGTCTGTGTGGATGGTAATTCCCGGAGGAGGAAACTGAAGGGGTACTGATATGGACAGGTTCTTCAACTTTGTCCAAGGGCGCAGACGATTCCGTAGAATCTGTGGGATTGATGACAACTTGTCCCTGGATCTAACATTTGCTCGTGAGCGCCAGATCCTGGTTAGGTCTTTCAGTTTGGCTTTCATCAAGATGTTTGTCACTGAGGCAAATTGGAGGGAACCCAGGATTCTTTCCTGGTTTCTCCTTGAAGCATATTTGTACTTTAGAAATTGTTTCACTGACTTCGCTATTTCTTTTCTCTTGGCTGATGGAATCGACAGAGTATGGGAGGATAGATTCCATTGAATGCCCAGCCATTGAAAGTTGGACTCCGGAGTGAGTCTTGACTTTGTTCTGTTTATCTGGAACCCCAGATACTCCAGGAACTGGATCACTTTCAGTGTGGCTTTGTGACATTCCTCGACTGTTGGAGCCCAAATCAACCAATCGTCGAGATACGCTACTACCATTATCCCTTGAGACCTCAGTTGTTGGACGACTACTTCCACCAACTTCGTGAACACCCTGGGTGCCACGTTCAGACCGAAGGGAACTACCTTGAAGGAGAATGCCTGATCTCCCAGCTTGAAGCCCAGGTAAGGGCGAAAGTGTCTTGCAATAGGGATATGATAGTATGCGTCTGTAAGATCGATAGAGGTGGTGACGGCCCCACGGGGAAGTAAGGTCCGCACCTGCGAGATAGTCAGCATTTTGAACTTGTCGCAGCGAATGGCCAAGTTTAAGCGGGACAAGTCTAAGATTACCCTTCTTTTTAGTGAGCCTTTCTTTGGCACGCTGAACAAGCGACCCTGAAATTTTAATCTGTTGACTCTCGCTATTGCTCCTTTCTGAAGGAGCTCCTCCGCATACTCCGTCATTTCTTTTGATGGAAGTTGAAGGAATGGTCTGGATGGAGGAGGATCCGCAATCCAACTCCAACCCAGGCCCTTTGACACAAGGCTCTGTGCCCATTTGCTGAATCCCCACCGATGCCGGAAGAGAAACAGCCTCCCTCCTACCTTCGAGCTCTCACTGTTGCTGGGTCAAGTGACCTTCGCAGCCTCCACGGAAGTGTTTTCCCCTGTTGAGAGACCTTCCTGATCCTCTCTGACGAAAGGATCCCCTAGCTCTACCTCCCCTGCCGAACCGGTCATAGTGCTGAAAGGCTTGGCCCTCGAACACTTGGTTAAAGGCTGGGGAGACAGCGTAGGAGGTGGAAGGCTGAGGCTGAGGGGAAATCACATAAATGGGTTGTGATTGAGCTTTGGAGGTAGAAGGTTGGGCTGGTTGTACAATTGGCACAGCCGAAACAGCCTGGGTGAAACGTTGCTGCTTCTTTTGATAAGGCTAGTAACGTTCGAGTTTCTTTTGCGTCTTACCTCTTGTAGGTTGATCTTGGCGTCTCTTAGCTGTGAGACCCCAACGATCCTTGAGGCTCTGGTTGAGCCTTGTTGCTTCAGCCTGGACCTCCTTGACCATTGACTCAGGAAAGAGGTCTGCCCCCCAGATGTTGGAGGAAAGCAGCTTATTTGGCTCATGCCGAATAGTTGCTTCCTGGAGGACATGTTTCCGGCAATTAACCATAGCCGTTGCAAACTCAAACAGGTCAGACTGGACCGTGTGCGTCTGGGACTTGGTCAGGAGCTTGAAGAGCGGCTCTGAAGCATAGGAAAGAGCCGCTACCTCCGTCATTGCCATGGTATTCATGGACCTGGCAAGCCTAGACTTGGCCTCAAACTCAGCTTGAATGAGGCTGTCAGGAAGTCTAGGTAGCTTCTCGCCGAACTGGTCCATGGCGCAGTCTGGCTTGAGCTTGCCTGCTGAGAAGGTGTTAGGTAGATCTTCCCACAAATCTCCAAGTGAAGGGAGCAAAGGAGATGTGGGGTTTGCTTCCCTTAATTGTGGTAAAGATTCTCCCTTCAGGGCAGCCGGAATGGTGACTGTAGCTATCTTGGTCAAGAAGGGAAGAGGAGTTCCTTCATCCATCGTAAAAATGGTGAAGGGACTCTTAAAGACTTGGATTCTAGTGTTTGAACAATCCATTTCCTCCAAACACCTGAGCCACTCTCTTTGAGCCTGGTCACGGGAGTAGAGGACTGTCTCCTTCGGAACCTTATCCTCTCTAGTCATGGCTGCGTCTGTAAGTCTGGCGTAGCCAATGAACGGCGGTTGGAGGCCCTCCGGATAGAACTCGAAGTCCTCAATCCTTCGAGTGCCGCATTCCGGGATAGAGATAAGGCCGTCCTGGAAAGGGGCGTATGACGCCACTCTCCAGGGGTTGTTCATTGAGAACGGAGGCAGAGAGTCGTGAGGAGGGAGCTGTAGCAATCCAGCACCGAATGCTGGAGGAGTAGCCAGAGGGGCCTGGTTAAGTCCGGCAATTATGTTGTCCTGGGATGTAATCCTTTCAGACAACCGGGAGAACATCTGCTCCATGCTGTTCCTCAATGAGCCGACCAAGTCTCCCATCTGTTGCATCAATCCAGCGTTGGGATCCAAAGCCGGAGCTGATGCGGAGGTGGAGGGATAACTCGGCATAGGCACCAAGGGAAGAGGAGAGACCGCTGGCTCCGCCGGAGTACGGGGCCTCTCCTTGGAAGACCTGCTCTTTGAGGACTTCGAGCTTGAAGCAGAAGCTCTAGACTTCTCTGCTCCGAGGTTTGTAGCCGGAGACTTACGAGATGATGACGCCGACGAAGTCTTTTTGGACGACGACGACGTCTTCTTAAGGGTTTTCTGTACCCTTTGGCCCTTGACTTTGGGTTTAACCGAAGCACTGGGTGAAGCATAAAGGAGCTCAGCTCCTGTAAAGCCCTGGAAAGAAGCTGGAGAAGTAGCATGAGAAGAAGATCCAGTGGCGCCCAAGGGAAGCCCTTGGGCGTCCAACGTACCTACCTCGACCAACAGGTCGTCAACACCTACCATTGGTTCAACATTTAAATCCAGTGTCGCGACTTCCGATGAGATATCGTGGCCTGGTTCCTTCATTGACGCGGCGATCTGTTGCTGGATTGCCGCCATAGTCGGGGCTGCTTCTGCCGGGTCGACGTACCCTGTCGACTTGCCGCCGGGGAACAGCAGGACAGCCATCCTCTTCTCAAGGATGTAGGGCTGTCCCTTGGCGGCGTTCTTTCCAAATCCGCCGACCCAAGCCCTCAGGGTTGCAAGGGCGGTCTCTCTAACCGCAGCAGCCTGGAAGAGAGGGCGTTTATTAGTTTTAAGTTTAAAATTGAAATTCAACCTTAAACTAAAACTAGGCTTAAACCTATAAAATTTGGGGATGTAATTCACAACATATAAAGAGCTTAAGCTTAAAAGGAATTACTAAAATTAAACTTAAGATCTAGACAGTCTTTACAATTCATGTATACAGTTGGAAATACTTACCCCGTCTAAGAACTGACCCACGAGATCATAACAAATTGTACAGGTCTCGTGGTACCAGACCTGCAGATTCCCATGCGGAGTCGCGCACGGAGCGTGGGACCTACAGACTTCATGCCCGCAGGGGTCCTGGAGCATGGCGTTGCATCCCGGATGCTCACAGTTGGTGTCTGTAAGTGGAAGGATACATGAGTACCATAAAAGACATCACTTACAGGCTAAATTAGAACTCCGATGCATGCCGGAGAGTGGAAAATTTTTGGGCATAACCCCTCCCCTACCGCCTGAATAGGCTATAACTCCGGTGTTTAAAACAAAGGTAAGGGAGGAACCCGGCTTAAGCTAGCTTAAATTAAACTTATGATAGCTTAAAATAAACTTATGATAAACTTAAGCATATTAGCACTAAATTCCGGAAATGATTCCGAATCGTGGAGGTGTCCGTCTCCCGTTGTACCGACGAGACGGGATGGTTAGGTAAATAAGACCAACTGCACGCCTGAGGTCCGCCCGCAAGCGGGGAACCAGCTCCCTCCCTCGTGATCGACGGAGCTCCGGTAAGAAAATAGAGCACCGACAATCCGGGAAGGGGCGAGAGGGCGAAACAGAACTCGAGCAAACATCGGGGCAACGGAGCAACAAAGGAGAGGGAAGGCCAATCCCCCTACCTCGTCACAACAAAGCACCATGAAGCAGAGAGAAACGGTCGAGTCCAGTCCCGTGTCTGTCCAGCCTCCCCTACTCCCTCCGTGTAGGGAGAGAGGGAGACAGGCCCGGGTGGAACGAGCGAGGACGGACCTCCCTCCCCCCAGCTCTATGGGAGAGCGGGAGGAGGGCAGGGTGACTGGACGGGCGTCTGGCTGTATCGCGATCACATGGTGACCACGAAACGGTAACTCGATAAAACAACGAAATCCATAGCGTAGGGTAATGCAACCAAACTGATCAGCGAGATGCCATCGTAGATGCAACAAAACTGATAAAAGGAAGCAACAAAACTAATGGGGACCATAATATAATAAACCTAGGTTACGATAACGTACCAGACGCCCTAGGCTAACCCAAAATCAAATAAATTCACAAAATACTTAATTTAAAATGAAAGTAGGGAAATAAAACAGTAGGAGAAAAAATCCAGGAGTGTACGACTAACCCGAGAGAAAGTCTACCACTCAAAGCTAGCCGGGGCCGATACTAAGAGCTATGGCTAGGGTCTGGATAGAAGAGATAATGCCTAAGCAAGGTAAAGAAAGACATGCATGCATGACATAAACCAATGCAGGCTGGATCCCCTAACATAATATAGATAAACAGGAATAGAGCGTAAAATAAAAGGGAAGGTTCTAGGTATGGGAGACCAAGAACGAACCCGCCACGAGGCAGAACAATGCCGCCATGCTTCCGGCCGAGAGCCAGCATTTATACCTAAAAAACGGCAAATACTGACTCAAGGCAGGAAAAAACTAAGTAGGAACCTTTCGGAATACTTAACTTAGCTGATGCGATGGCTGAACGCTCCATTGTTAGACAAAATCCTCTAAAAGGGGGCACGAAAACACAGAGACAAAAAATTACGTCCGAACGGGTTCGTGCTAACTGAAAGGATGGCCACCAGAGGCGCGGCAGTCCATAGCGTGGGTTGAAGTAGTAGTAGTTGCTGCCCCGTTCTGTAGGTCGGCTCCCCTCTTGTGGGGGTTTTGTTGTGGGAGATTTCTATTGGCAAGAGGTTCGTGGTAGTGGTCTCACTCGCCCTAGTGTTCATACCGACGCCCTCTTGGAGGGTGAGCGAGTCAGTTATACTGACCTTTTTCTTTATTTTGTTTATTCTCTGGTATTTGTTAGTTCATTTACCTTAGAAATAATGGATTAAAGGATATTTCGTGCAGCGACACGAACTGAGCCCAGAAAACAGAAAGTTGAAATTCTGTTAAAAAAAACTAAAAAAAAAAAAAAAAAACTACGTAAAGTAAAAAAAAAAAGTAAAAAAAAAAAAAAAAGTTTTAAAAATCAAAAAGAGAAAAAAAAAATGGCAGAAATTAAAGCCGCTTTTCATAAAGTGAAATCATTTGTTGAAGACACCCCCCGAAAAGGCTCACCCAGGAACATTGTGAAAAGTAGGCAGAAGCAATCTTCCTTGGATAGTTAAGTAATATGTAGTACGTATGTATATTTTTTAAAGTGTACATACGTACATATTTACAAAAGAAAAAAAACGGCAGAAATTAAAGCCGCTTTTCATAAAGTGCAATCATTTGTAGAAGACACCCCCCAAAAAGGCTCACACAGGAACATTGTGAAAAGTAGGCAGAAGCAATCTTCCTTGGATAGTTACATATGTACGTAGCCTCACTCGAAAGGTAAGCTTCCACATTTTACGTACGTACAGTATATTTCTTGTTACCATGTACACTAATATACACTTTATTTACAGGATATATTTTGCATCTTTTTTATTAATTTAGGTATTGAATGGTCCAAATTGTTGTAGTATTTCATTGTTTATAGGTCAATTTAGCTTTATTATGAAATTTACTGGGGTGTTTTTGGAGGGCTTGGAACAGATTAGCCATTTTACATGTAAAATGTGGTCCAAGATACGAAAACCTCATGATACGAAGGGCCCCTCGGAACGGATTAATTTCGTATCTCGGGGTACTACTGTACTTGCTGGCCAGTTTTCCAGCTGTCGAAAACCAATGCTCAAAGCAACAGCTTCACAAAGGAGAACTAGAACTTCAAATGTCTTCTTGACTACATACTGCAGAAAGCAATGCCTATTCTTGATACTCGAAGGGCAGGTTACCTCTCAAAACCACTTGTAGGACGTTTCTTCTCTGAAGGGTTGCTCAACTGTCTCTCTCTCACCGACTGTGGACGACTTGACTCTATTCCAATCCCACTCTCTCGTGCGTCTTCCTCTCTTATCCTTCGTCTCTTCCTTCTTCTCTACTATCGACGACTTAACTCTTTTCCAATCACACACTCTCGTTCGTCTTCTTCCTCTCTCATCCTTCGTTTCTTCCTTTTTCTCTTATCTCTCTCTGATGATCTGATCTCTTCTACTTCCTCAGGGCATATATATATATACTATATATATATATTATATAATTATATATATTATATATATATATTTATATATATAATAGATATATATTATAATATATATATATATATATAGATATATACACATATATATATATATATATATATATAGATATATAATATATATATATATAATATATGTATATATATATATATATATACATATATATATATATATATATATATATATATATATATATATATATATTATATATATTTATAGATATACATATATACATATATTTATATATATATATATATATATATATATATACTTATATATATATATGCTATATAATCTATATTCTATATATATATATTTATATATTATATACATATATCAATTTATATACATATATATATTATATATTATATATAATCATATATAAATATATTATAATATATATATATATAAATTATCTATAATATCTATCTATAGTCCATCTCTTATACTTAATCAAATATCATATTACATATATCAAACCAGTAAATCTATATATCTATACATCTATACTATATCTATATCTATATAGTATCATTATATCTATCTAATCATCTATCTTCTATATTATATCTAACATATCTCTATATAATATCATCTATATATATCTATATTATATCTCTATATATAGTCTATATCTATATACGTATATATATATATCGATATATATATACGGTATATATATATTATATATATATATACGTATATATATATATTGTATATATTTATAACGTTATATATATAGTATATATATATACGGTATATATATATACGTATATATATCACGTATATATCTATAACGTATATATATATAGCTATATATAATTATTATACCCTATATCTATTATATACGTATATATATATACCCCCCGTATATATATACGTATATAATTATACTTATTATATACGTATATATCTACGTATATATATATATATATAGATATATATATATATATATATATATATATATATATATTATATTATATTATAATATATATATATATATATATATTTATATATATATATATTAATTATATAATTATATATAATATATTATATAATATATATTATATTATATTAATATATATATATATATATAATGTGTGACAGTGGGGGAGGGGGGGGGGCTTAAAAGGGCGAAGCCTACCAGCGAACATCACAGACTCCTGAGTCGACAGGAACTTTTTAGAAGGCTCTAGACGATTACATCATAATACGCGGCGTTTCTAGTGATGCGATGGTGCGTGCAGAGTTCTAATAACACAGCTGGGAGATTCTCGAACAATCATGAGAACAGGTGCCTCAAACACATGCATGAATGCCTCCTCGCTGCAGACCTTCTCGAAGAAGATGCATTTTCCTTTCCCCCAACATACAACTCTTCGCTATAGAGCGATTACCATGATACGTTCCCCCAAAAGAAAAAAAAATGAAATCAACTGATTTAATTTTATTTTTTTTTAAAGAAACAAGAATCAAACAGCAGGGGAACAATTCTGCATAAAGCTTTAATCCAGTTAAATACGCACACTTCTCCACTCACTCCCCCACTCGTGCCAAAAATAGAAAACTGTCATTAGGCTACCCATTCTGAACTCAGATCGAAAACTTGGAAATTCTTAAGGGATTTTGAGTTTTTTCTCAAAACTAACTCCTCTCTGTGACACCGTTACTACGAACAACGGCGGTGGCCACGGCACGAGGCGTTCTTTATAATTCTGAAGCAAGTTCACATGCATCCGCTTTGCTCTACGCTTACTCCTATCGAGCACATAATTTAGATTTCCCCTCTTCTCTAAAACTGAAAAAGGACCTTCAAACTTAAAAGATGAAGAGGGACCTTCTTTCTGGACTAGTACTAAAACTTTATCTCCCACACAGAAACTTGTCTCTTTCGCTCTAAGATCATGTTTCCCTTTAGTTTCCCCTTGACTCCCACTCTCGCTCTCCTTCGCTAGTTGCCAAGTATCTCTTAAATTGTTTTTATAACACTCTAAATTAATTATGTAGTCTTCTCTACCTTCTTTAAGCATTAAGTTACATTTTAACATTTCCAAAGGACCTTAGCGGTGTGACTGAAAACCAGCCCGAAAAGACTAAATCCTGTAGTGTCGTTCGGTGCCAACCTTAAAGCTAACAAAACCAAAGGTAACTTTTCTTCCCAGTCATACTCAAAGTTACTACACAGTTTTCGTAAACAACTCTTTAACGTTTGGTGAAACCGCTCCACAATGCCTTGTGATTCGGGATGATAAGGTGTGGAAGTTTCGGGTTTAATGCTTAACTCTTTCATTCTATCCTTGAAATACTTGGATACAAAATTACTACATACCATTATCACTATGTATAGTACGAGGCAGACCAAACTTAGAAAAATAATCTAACAATTGTTTAACTACAGTCCTTGCGTTACAGCTTCTTACGGGTATCACCTCTGGATAGCGAGTTAGTCTATCAATGATTGTCAACAGATATGTACTCCCTCTCTTACTTCTAGGAAACGGTCTGACCATATCGATAACTTCATCGCCTACTGAAGGAATATTACACAATGGAGCTCTGGGAATTACCTGATTTGGTTTTCCGGCAATTTGGCATTCGTGACAGCTTAAAACATACCTCTTCATGTCACTTCTCATTTTAGGCCAAATACTAATACACCTGAAAGTTTTATTTACTCCCAAACGTCCTTGCTCATTGTGCGCTAACTTCGAAACTAGATCACGAAGCTTCCTAGGAACCACTAATTGCTCGGTGATTTCCTCTTTACTACCTGACTTGGGACAAACATAACGACAAAAACTTTGTCTTTTAAACAAAACGTTTCCTTACACACACTATCAAGATCATCATCCAGTTCACATTAAAAAATTCGGGTTAGTGTTTCATCCTCTCTCTGAAACTTGACTAGCTCATCCTTATTCAAAAGGTTAGTGCCTAATTCATCACAGTAACTATTACTTGATTCCATTACATTGACTATGTTACTCTCGACAGCTACACCTTCCCACTGTCAACACCGATAGAGTCAGGTTTCTCAACCACACTCACGCCAAGATCAACCTCGCCACCTCTATCACACTCGTTCGAATCCACGAACTCATAATCGTTCGAATCCACGAACAAACTATGACCGTAGTCTATCTGTATCTAAACCTGACCTAGTTACTACCATTTCAGGCACTGGAATCTCACTCAACGCCATCAATGGGTAAACTGTCAACAAATGCTAGTTTCATTTCTCCGGACACTACTTGACTTTCTACGTTCAACTTCAACGAAGGACAAAGAACACAAGTGTTAGGAAATCTCCCTAACATGACTTTTTCTTCCATATTGATTTCTGCTCTGTTTGGCACACTCTCTCTCCTAATCAGTGAGACAGCAGCTCTTGTGTCTCGAAGCAAGACTACTTTTCTCGAATCTACTCCTCCAAGAGTGGAAACTACACCTTCTGACAAAAATTCACCAAAATATTTCCTAGTTTCTCTCATCACATCATCCCTACTTGACAAAAGGTTAACTAGAGACACTGGTTTCTTAACATCCTTCTTTTCTACTGCACAATTTCTCGCTAAATGCCCTTTCCCATGACATCGGAAACAAGTTAATTCTGAGCCACTAGATGCCACTTTATTCTTACAAACCTTAGATGTATGACCAGGTTTTCCGCATGTATAACAGGAATAGTCACTTTTACTCGCATTGCTATTACTAGAACTGAAACCTTTACCGCTTTGTACTCTACCAGACAAAGGATCATTTCGCAGCGGGAGAGTTGAGTTAAATATAGAATTTTAGGCCAAAGGCAAAGCACTGGGACCTATGCGGTAATTCAGGGCTGAAATGGAAATTGACAGTAAAAGAATTGACAGGTGTAACAGGAGGAAAACCTCTCAGTTGTACTATAAATCAAGTGTTAGGAGAGGGTGGAAAGTAAGATGAAGAAAAAGAATATGAAAGGAGGTAAAGTAGATGGAAGGCAGCTAAAGATGCCAAATTACTATTGTCTAACTCTTTACCTCCATATCTTTACACCATCTTCTAAGGTTGCCAGAAAAATTCCAATCATTCATTCATTACACCATCTTCTAAGTTAAAGAAGTATTGTCTCAACATTATACTTGTTGTATAAATGTGTACAACCATGAACAACCGAACGAGGAACCACTTTTTTTTTGCTAATACAACCAAATCCAATAGCAACATTCGTTTCTTGTAGTCAATCAGCATACGACAGTAAACTCTTACCGTAGGTATGTTATAAATGATGTCATGTAGAATAGGTCTGAAAAAACTTATGTAATAACTTTACTTTTGCTCTGAGATCGTCATGGCAATATAATTTTAAAGGCAAAATGTAGCCGAAGATGAACAATATGACTTCGCTCAATTTTAGTAAAATAAGTAGATATTCATTTATGTTAACTAGGAACAAGAACATTTGCTGAAACCAAGTGAGATGGTTGCATCTGGAGCAGAGGGAGTTGACTAGTCGGCATCTTTGCCTGCCTAGGCCACGCCCCTTTTACAAAGGGGCTGTGTTTTGAGGCAATTTGTAATTTCAATGAAATGTAATCAATTACACATTTTCTTAAGGTAATTTTAATTGTAAATCTTTATTCTATTTAATAATAATTTCAGTTGCAATTGTATTTAATCACATGACTGGTAATACAGTGGGCCCCCCGTATTCGCGTTCTCCAGATTCGCGGACTCACACATTCGCGGATTTCTCTCGGGAACGTTTCCCCGCATTATTCACGGAAAATTCACGCATTCGCGGTATTTTTCTATGAGAAATATCCACAAATTCATGGTTTTTTGATCAATTTCATCATAAAATGCACTTTTGGTGATAAAACTATTAAAAAAACCAAGTATGAACATTTTTAGTGGTTTTTCTTGAGTTTTAACTAACAAAATAGGCTGTTTTTAGCATTTTTATAGGGGTTCCAAACATTCGCGGGGGGACCTCTGTATATATGTAACTGTAATTGACATTATGCTTAATGTAATTACTGCAAGACCGACTAATGGAAATTTGTCTGCTAAACGGATGAAGATGTCACACTATCGAATTCTGTCACCTGAAGGAATATTCTTGGATATCAATGAAATGTACAAATTCCTTATGATTTCTGATTTATATGGCACATCAGCTGATTTCAAAGCAAACAACTGACCACTATAATAGTATCTATACTATGATAATATAAGGGTACATTTAATACTATTATCATGCTGAAATCAGAGCGAATCTGATTCTCATTCTTGTTCAATTACATTTCGCACTGAATTATCATATGATCCGATTCTCATTTCATATTCAAATTGTGTACGCTAGGCCAACTGTTGTTAACCCTTAAACGCCGACTGAACGTATTTTACGTCGACATTTTTTGTCTCTCGGGTGCCGACTGAACGTATTTTACGTCGACATACAAAAGTTTTTTTTTAAATTTGCGGAAAAATACTTTTAGGCCTACCAGCCGAAAACTCTTGAATCACGCGCCTTGGGGGATGCTGGGAGTTCATGGATCAAGGTGTTGTTTTGTTTACAATCGTTACGCAGGTGCGCAAGAGCGAATTTCTTTCTTGCCGCACTAAAAAGTATCTGTGACATATCTCGGAAATTTTTCGTCACTTTGACCTAATTTTTGTACCATTTTAAATTAGCCGTTACATGGAGTATTATACGTATATGAAAATGTGCGCATTTTTATGTATAATACAACAAAAAAATACTCATGATTGTAGCTTTTATAAGTTTTGAGATATTTTCATATAAATAACGATAAGTGCCAAAATTTCAACCTTCGGGCAACTTTGACTCTACCGAAATGGTCGAAAAACGCAATTGTAAGCTAAAATTCTTATATTTTAGTAATATTCAATCATTTACCTTCATTTTACAACTAACTGGAAGTCTCTAGCACAATATTTCGATTTATGGTGAATTTATGAAAAAACTTTTTCCTTACGTCCGCGCGGTAACTCTTCCGAAAAAAATCATACATGCGATTGTGGTAATGTTTGCACCATTTTAAAATTAGCCGTTACATAAAGTTTTATATATGGAAATGTGCCCAATTTCATGCACAATACAACAAAATATAATTGAAGGTTGTAGCTTTTCTCATTCTGAAATATTTGCATATAAATCATGATAAATAGAAAAAAAACCACGTTCGGTCAAATTTGACTCTACTGAAATGGTCGAAAAACGCAATTGTAAGCTAAAACGCTTATATTCTAGTTATATTCAATCATTTACCTTAATTTTGCAACAAATTGGAAGTCTCTAGCACAATATTTCGATTTATGGTGAATTTATGAAAAAAATAACATTTTCTTTACGTCCACGAGGTAACTCTTCCGAAAAAATCATACATGTGATTGTGGTAATGTTTGCACCATTTTAAATAAGCCGTTACGTAAAGTTTTATATATGAAAATGCGCGCAATTTCATGTAGAATACAACAAAATATAATTGAAGGTTGTAGCTTTTCTCATTTTTGAAATATTTCAATATAAATCACGATAAATAGAATAAAAACCACGTTCGGTCAACTTTGACTCTACCGAAATGGTCGAAAAACACAATTGTAAGCTAAAACTCTTACAGTCTAGCAATATTCAGTCATTTATCTTCATCTTGAAACCAATTCGAAGTCTCTAGTCTCTAGCACAATATTTAGATTTATGGTGAATTTAAAAAAAAAACTTTCCTTCCCTCCGCTCGCGGATTCTCCGCCACAAATCTCCGAAATGCGTACGTCCCATTCTTGGAATATTTGCTCCATTTCATATTAGGCATTTCATAGAGTTTTATATATGAAAATGTGCGCAATTTCATGTAGAATAAAACAAAAAATATTTGAAGGTTGTAGCTTTTCTAATTTCCGAAATAACTGAATATAAAAAAAATATATAAAAAAATTAGATATTCGGTCAACTTTAACTCGTCAGATATGGTCGAAAACTGCAATTGTAAGCTAATACTCTTACAGTATAGTAATATTCAATCATTTGCCTTCATTTTGAAAAAAATTGGAAGTCTCTAGGACAATATTTAGATTTATGGTGAATTTTTGAAAAAAATATTTGTTTACGTCTGCGCGTTACGAATTCATGCTTTATTTTGTGATAATATTTTCTCTGTGTTGCTTTGATCGTTTTATAATGTGTTATATACAAAAGTGATTACAATTTAGTGCACATTACAACGAAAAAAAATTAACTCGATACCTTTAACCGTTTGCGATTTGAATACAATTATATATAAAATTTTGTTTTCGCGCCATCATATATCGCATTATTTATATATGATAATGATAATTATTTTCATTTCTGATGGTTGCATACTAAACTTCAGGCAATGACAAAAAAAGGAGCCAAAAATGAACTCTTAATCTTGAAAACTAAGCGCTCTGTGATTTTTTGAAAAAAATATTTTTTCCGCTTCCCCGCTCACTCTGAGACCGCCTCGGCACACAGAAGACGATTTTTAAGATACCCCTTCAGCGTTTAAGGGTTAATATTATTAAATTTCTCTTTGTACTCGATTATCATAAGTCAATATGCATAGAACCAAGAATTAGCTGATATTAATAACTACCATACCGTATATGCATAGAGTCAATTTGGGAACCTGATCACCAAAATTACCACCATCGCAAGATGAATGAAATTTATTCACAGAAGGAAAAAAAAGAACCTCCGAAGACGAAGGAGCACTATTCAACAACTCAGGATCTGACAAACCAGAAACCGCCTCCAATCAACCAACCAAAGACTTAGAAACCTTCTGCTGCAAAGAACTTGAAGCAGGAAATAAAACCAAAGATGGCTCTAAAGACAAACTGTCCCACCAGAAAATACAACAGAATCCGAACATGAAGAAACCTGCACTTCTCTTCCTGAACACTATGTAACCTATTATCCCAACTCATCTGTATCTGACCTGAATTTACATCAACCTCAGTACTTACACCTTGAGGGGGAAGGGGGGAAAAACTGCTGGCAATATTGCCTGCTCCGTGGCAGGAGGGGAGGGGGTGCAGCAGATCCTACTGGCTTGCAGGTCTCTATGATCCCCCGTCACCCATTAGGGCTGGTTATGGAACAGGCAGGAATGCTGAAATGAGTGATTAGCATCACTTACACTACTACAGTGTTCCCCCCGTATTCGCGTGGTGTGTGTACCAGACACCCCCATGAATAATTCAAACCACCGCTAAAAATTCTTATAGCTGTCTATCTTGAAAGTTCAGATACCAAATGTATACCTTAAATAACATCCTACTTCAAATATACCTAAAATTACTAACCTATTACTGTATTAATCTTTGAGGTTATATTATTAATATCATTTCAAGGTCATCTTAGACATTTTACCATTGAAAATATATACCTACAGCCAATAACAGAGAGAGAGAGAGAGAGAGAGAGAGAGAGAGAGAGAGAGAGAGAGAGAGAGAGAGAGAGAGAGAGAGAGAGAGAGAGAGAGAGAGAGAGAGCATTGAATGGCAACACCATATATCTGACCATCAAGAGTGAAATTATAAATTATTTCTGAGACATAAGAGAATAATAATGGAGAGAGAGAGAGAGAGAGAGAATAACTCTTAGACTCCGACTCCTTCCCCTCCGCCAATTCGTAAATATAAAAACTGTCATTTACTCCCCCACCCACCTTCCTCCAAATGGATAAAAAGACTGGGAATTGCTATTTTTAATTAATCTTATTAATGTTGGAAAATTAGTTATAAATTAAATCATTTATTTATATAAACTATAATACAAATAAACATATGAGAGAGAGAGAGAGAGAGAGAGAATGTTATTATTGTGTAATCTCATGAAACTTAATATAATTTGAAAAATGGTACTGTATATTATTATTTTACCACAAAATGTAGTAATGCCCTTCAAGATATACTTATACATACATTTCCAGCCCAAACAGAGGGCGAGAGTTACTACTATGATACACATATCTTGTATGGAGAGAGAGAGAGAGAGAGAGAGAGAGAGAGAGAGAGAGAGAGAGAGAGAGAGAGAGAGAGAGAGAGGGTTATCCTTATTTGAAAGAGTGAAATGGATAGATCATTGTATTTCTTTAACCCTCTTACGCCGACTGGACGTATTTTACGTCGACATTTTTTGTCTCCCGTGTGCCGACTGGACGTATTTTACGTCGACTTACAAAAGTTTTTTTTAAAATTCGCGGAAAAATACTTATAGGCCTACCAGCCGAAAACTTTTGAATCACGCGCCTTGGGGGATGCTGGGAGTTTCACGGATCAAGGTGTTGTTTTGTTTACAATCGTTATGCAGGCGCGCAAGCACGAATTTCTTTCTTGCCGCACTAAAAAGTATCTGTGACACATCTCGGAAATTATTTCGTCACTTTGACATAATTTTTGTACCATTGTAAATTAGCCGTTACATGGAGTATTATATATGAAAATGTGCGCATTTTTATGTAGAATACAACAATAAAATACTCATGATTGTAGCTTTTAACAGTTTTGAGATATTTTCATATAAATAATGATAAGTGCCAAAATTTCAACATTCGGTCATCTTTTGACTCTACCGAAATGGTCGAAAAACGCAATTGTAAGCTAAAACGCTTATATTCTAGTAATATTCAATCATTTACCTTCATTTTGCAACTAATTGGAAGTCTCTAGCACAATGTTTCGATTTATGGTGAATTTATGAAAAAACTTTTTCCTTACTTCCGAGCAGTAACTCTTCCAAAAAAAATCATACATGCGATTGTGGTAATGTTTGCACCATTTTAAAATTAGCCGTTATATAAAGTTTTATATATGGAAATGTGTGCAATTTCATGCACAATACAACTAAAAATAACCTATGGTTGTAGCTTTTATCAGTTTTGAGATATTTTCATATAAAATAACACGATAATTGCCAAAATTTCAACCTTGCGGTCAACTTGACTCTACCGAAATGGTCGAAAAACGCAATTGTAAGCTAAAACGCTTATATTCTAGTAATATTCAATCATTTACCTTCATTTTGCAACAAATTGGAAGTCTCTAGCACAATATTTCGATTTATGGTGAATTTATGAAAAAAATAACATTTTCTTTACGTCGGCGCGTTAACTCTTCCAAAAAAATCATACGTGCGATTGTGGTAATGTTTGCACCATTTAAAATTAGTCGTTACATAAAGTTTTATATATGTAAATGTGCGCAATTTCATGTAGAATACAACAATAAATAATTGAAGGTTGTAGCTTTTCTCATTTTTGAAATATTTCAATATAAATCACGATAAATATAAAAAAACCACGTTCGGTCAACTTTGACTCTACCGAAATGGTCGAAAAACACAATTGTAAGCTAAAACTCTTACAGTCTAGTAATATTCAGTCATTTATCTTCATCTTGAAACAAATTCGAAGTCTCTAGCAAAATATTTAGATTTATGGTGAATTTAAAAAAAAATCTTTCCTTCCCTCCGCGCGCGGATTCTCCGCCACAAATCTCCGAAATTCGTACGTCCCATTCTCGGAATATTTGCTCCATTTCATATTAGGCATTTCATAGAGTTTTATATATGGAAATGTGCGCAATTTCATGTAGAATAAAACGAAAAATATTTGAAGGTTGTAGCTTTTCTTATTTTCGAAATAATTGCATATAAAATATATATATATAAAAATATTCTACATTCGGTCAACTTTAACTCGTCAGATATGGTCAAAAATTGCAATTGTAAGCTAATACTCTTACAGTATAGTAATATTCAATAATTTTTCTTCATTTTGAAAGAAATTGGAAGTCTCTAGGACAATATTTAGATTTATGGTGAATTTTTGAAAAAAATATTTGTTTACATCTGCGCGTTACGAATTCATGCATTATTTTGTGATAATATTTTCTCTGTGTTGCTTTCATAGTTTTACAATGTGTTATATACCAAAATGATCGCAATTTATTGTACATTACAACAAAAAAAAGTAACTTGTTAACTTTAACCGTTTTGCGCACAGCGCGATTTGAATACAATTATATATGAAATTTCGTTTTTGCGCTATCATATATCGCCTTATTTATATATGATAATGATAATTTTTTTTTCATTTTTGATGGTTGCATACTAAACTTCAGGCAATGGCAAAACAAGGAGCCAAAAATGAACTCTTAATCTTGAAAAGTAAGCGCGCTGTGATTTTTTGAAAAAAATATTTTTTCCGCTTCCGCACTCACTCCGAAACCCCTCCGGCACACGGGAGACAATTTTTTATTTACCGCTCCGGCGTTAGAGGGTTGAAATACTATCACTTATGAATTTTGAAATTAGTTATATGTTATTATTATTATTATTATTATTATAATAATATTATTACCATTATTATTATTGTTATTATTATTTTGCAACAATATTAATAAACATACACATGTACCATAGAGAGAGAGAGAGAGAGAGAGAGAGAGAGAGAGAGAGAGAGAGAGAGAGAGAGAGAGAGAGAGAGAGAGAGAGAGAGAGAGAGAGAATTTACATGATCTTGAGTGGGCAACACACACCCCCTTCTGTCACAGCTGTTGGACCCCAGCCATCTCAGCTTGGCTACCTGGAGTTCAAAGACAAGATGCGGGGTAAAATGGATTTTCTTTCATTCTTACATAATTTTTTTATTTATAAACTAAAATCTTGCTCAATCACTTTAGTATTTTCTTTAATGAATTGATATTATTGCTGTTTACATTAACCCTTTAACACCAACTGGACATATTTTACGTTGACATTTTTTGTCTCTCGGGTGCCGACTGGACGTATTTTACGTCGACATACAAAAGTTTTTTTAAAAATTCGCAGAAAAATACTTATGGGCCTACCAGCCGAAAACTTTTGAATCACGCGCCTTGGGGGATGCTGGGAGTTCACGAATCAAGGTGTTGTTTTGTTTACAATCGTTACGCAGGCGCGCAAGAGCGAATTTCTTTCTTGACACACTAAAAAGTATCAGTGACACATCTCAGAAATTATTTCGTCACTTTGACATAATTTTTGTACCATTTTAAATTAGCCGTTACATGGAGTATTATATTTTTCATATAAATAACAATAAGTGCCAAATTTTCAACCTTCGGTCAACTTTGACTCTACCGAAATGGTCGAAAAACGCAATTGTAAGCTAACACTCTTATATTTTAGTAATATTCAATCATTTACCTTCATTTTGCAACTAATTGGAAGTCTCTAACACATTATTTCGATTTACGGTGAATTTATGAAAAAACGTTTTCCTTACGTTCGCACGGTAACTCTTCCGAAAAAAATCATACGTGCGATTGTGGTAGTTTCCACCATTTTAAATTAGCCGTTACATAAAGTTTTATATATGGAAATGTGTGCAATTTCATGCACAATACAACTATAAACAACCCATGGTTGTAGCTTTTATCAGTTTTGAAATATTTTCATATAAAAAATGATAAGTGACACATTTTCAACCTTTGGTCAACTTTGACTCTACCGAAATGGTCGAAAAATGCAATTGTAAGCTAAAACTCTCATATTCTAGTAATATTCAATCATTTACCTTAATTTTGCAACAAATTGGAAGTCTCTAGCACAATATTTCGATTTATGGTGAATTTATGAAAAAATCACATTTTCCTTACGTACGCGCGGTAACTCTTCCGAAAAAATCATACGTGCGATTGTGGTAATGTTTGCACTATTTTAAATTAGCCGTTACATAAAGTTTTATATATGAAAATGTGCGCAATTTCATGTAGAATACAACAATAAACAATTGAAGGTTATAGCTTTCCTCATTTTCGAAATATTTGCATATAAATCACGATAAATAGAATAAAAACCACGTTTGGTCAACTTTGACTCTACCGAAATGGTCGAAAAACGTAATTGTAAGCTAAAACTCTTACAGTCTAGTAATATTCAGTGATCTATCTTCATCTTGAAACAAATTCGAAGTCTCTAGCACAATATTTAGAATTATGGTGAATTAAAAAATAAAAACTTTCCTTCCCTCCGCACGCAGATTCTCCCCCGCAAATCTCCGAAATATTTGCTCCATTTCATATTAGGCATTTCATAGAGTTTTATATATGAAAATGTGTGCAATTTCATGTAGAATAAAACGAAAAATATTTGAATGTTGTAGCTTTTCTAATTTCCAAAATAATTGCATATAACTAAAATATATATAAAAAATTCGACATTTGGTCAACTTTAACTCGTCAGATATGGTCGAAAACTGCAATTGTAAGCTAATACTCTTACAGTATAGTAATATTCAATCATTTGTCTTCATTTTGAAATAAATTGGAAGTCTCTAGGACAATATTTCGATTTATTGTGAAATTTTGAAAAAGATATTTGTTTACGTCAGCGCGTTACGAATTCATGCATGCATCATTTTGTGATAATATTTTCTCTGTGTTGCTTTTATCGTTTTACAATGTGTTATATACCAAAATTATCGCAATTTAGTGTATATTACAACAGAAAAAAGTTAACTTGTTACCTTTAACCGTTTTGCGCATAGCTCGATTTGAATACAATTATATATAAAATTTTGTTTTCGCGCTATCATATATCGCATTATTTATATATGATAATGATAATTTTTTTCATTTCTGATGGTTGCATACTAAACTTCAGGCAATAATCTTGAAAACTAAGCGTGCTGTGATTTTTTGAAAAAAATATTTTTTCAGCTTCCGCGCTCACTCCAAGACCCCCTCGGCACACGGAAGACGATTTTTAATATACCCCTTCGGCGTTTAAGGGTTAATATTGATATTTGAAAATTAGTAAATCATTCATTTATCATACAAAAAACATACATCTGTGTGAGAGAGAGAGAGAGAGAGAGAGAGAGAGAGAGAGAGAGAGAGAGAGAGAGAGAGAGAGAGAGAGAGAGATTATTGTAGTATTTCTGTAAAATACTTCCACATATGATTTTTGTAATTACAGTTATTAATATTATTATTACTATTATTATTATTGTTATTATTATCATTATTATCATTTGAATATGTTAGTAAACATGTTATACATACGTGTACCATAAACATCTCAAATCTCTCATCTCAGTAGAGAGAGAGAGAGAGAGAGAAAGAGAGAGAGAGAGAGAGAGAGAGAGAGAGAGAGAGAGAGAGAGCACACACTTCCTTCCCTCCTGTCACAATACTTGATATATTTGACAGCTGTTGAGTAAGGGAAAAACCCCATTGTCCCTCAACACCTAGGTGCTAATCCCTTGGTAGTCAATTTTTCTACCATGGGATTAGCACCTAAGTGTGAAATTTCACACCTTTAGCCATGAAATTTCACACCTTTTAATTAGGTGTTAATTACTTTTCACACCTCTTAATGAGGTGTTAATTATTTTTTTGTGAAAATTTACCATAAAGGTATGAATATAACAATTAGGTGTGAAATTTCACAGGTTTCCCACGGTCGTGACGGCACAGAGTAATACTCGATTGAGATAAAAACCCTGATTTCAACCCTGACCCCAAAGTACCTCATAGTCTACAGAGGTAAAAAACCCTGATTTCAACCCTGACCACAAATTTCCTCATACTCTTCAGAGGTAAAAATGCTGATTTCAACCCTGACCCCAAAGTTCCTCATAGTCTATGGAGGTAAAAACCTGATTTCAACCCTCACCCGGAATTCCCTCCAATAGCCCCGGATGATATCTTAAAACTTGAAATCACAGGTTCCAACATGTCCTTCAAAATCACTCCCAAATGCAAATTTTTCAAGTCCATAGGGTACACTGAAAATTACCTTAACAAAACCCATTTCAGTCTTAATTGTTTATGATATGTGTATATAGATGCATAATATTCCATACATAATGAGGTTAAATGGAAAATCAGATTACATACAGAATTGTTATTATTTTTGTAACAAAAGTCATACAAAAATATGTAAGGGTTACATTAAATAAAGAATGTATGTATACATTCTGTAGAGTAATGTACGTTACAAGAAACTAGGCCAGAGACCAAGGAGGTTAGGCAGAAAAGATTGACGATGCACCCCAGTGTGTGGACACCTGGGGTCAGCAGTGTTTATGATGACAATAATATCAACAATGCCTTCTCTGAGAGAATTATGTTGACTCCCATGACAAGACGTGCCTACGTGACTGACCCAGTTACGTATGTTAGTTCATCTGTCTGTATCTTGAGCAGTGTATGCTCTCCTATGATTTTGTAAATGAAATGTATCTCAGACTTCACCTTCTTCTCTTAGCTTAAAGACCTATCAAAACCTTCTTTGCATCTATCCAACGATGTAAGATAGAAGAATATATCTTATATTTTGTACCATGTATTTCAATGACTTAACCTCTACACCAGAAAGAAGCAATTGAACAAAACTTAAAGAATATCATCACAGTCAATGAGACTGAGCTAAGAATGAAAGGTATTACATACCAACGGAAGTCTGCTTTGCAGATCAAAAGAACAACAACCCAGTGCCTCGTTTGTAAATAAAATACGATGACACTAAAAATGGTGGCGAGTGGCTCTACTAAAGACTAACATAGTGGCAGATTACGAAGACTTACGAATGGCATCAAAACAGTTAAACTCCACTACAACACTAGGAAGCAGGAGGTAAACATTATCAAACATCGGAAATCTTCTACGATGTTATGCCAAAAGATTCTACAATCAACATCGTGTCTCAGGCGACGACGCTGATGACTTCGTCGTCGTATGCTGAATGTCATAGGCAGTGCGGAACTTTGAGAACTTCCGCCGACGTGTCTTCCGTAGAGGATCATCAACAGCCCATCGAAACAGAAAACAGTCGTTCTACTAATAAAACAACGCACGACTAAGCAAACTGGGTCGCACAGAAGTGCAGACGGAAGAAGCTAAGGCCATGACATCATGAAAACACTGCAGACTTTCTCTTAAATATCAGCTAAGTAAACCTTTTTATTCATTTGGTGTGTAAATTTGGTGTGCCTCTTACATAGGTCGAAAGATCGGTGTCCCTGGGTGAGTTACGAGACATCCTTAATCTTACTTTTCTTGCAGGAATCTATCTTCATCTTTTGGTTATTCATCAACACAGGCCTTTTATCTTTGTTTTTTGCCAACCCTTTTTTTTTCAGAGGTTCTCCTGAAATATTTTATCCTATCTTGTGTGCTTAATATTATCATTTTGGGAGACACATTTTTATTTTCTGTGACACATTATCTATATATAGCATATGCGTTTACACAGTGGACGTCATATGTATTCAAACAGATTTTTTGATAGGGTTGCTAGGAATTGTAGTGATAAGAAAAAACCCAAATCAAAAGATGGCCACCCCTGCACCCAGTAACCCAGTGGTAACATTAGTTAGCGCCAGATAAGAAATTGTCCCCTTTCAAGGCCGTGTTAATGGATTTTTGCCTCAGGGGATAGAATCTTGGATATCATCAGTGGATGCTCATTTAAAAGCAAAATGCATCACTGTACCGTCCCCAGCTCCAGGAAGCTAAAAGCTTCATTCACTTTGCAAAAGGGGATGCGGGCTCCTACCTCAGAGGGGTTTCATTCCAAGAGGCAAATACATAGGATGAATTTAAAATTAAGTTACGCTCTGTATATGGCAGCGAGGAGGCCTTGGATGCGGTTTTATCCTTGAGGAATATTTTTAATTTAGTCTCTATGACTCGTCTTAACTTGGTGGACAGGGCAGAACTTATTGCAGATCGTTTGAATGAATATCTGGATAGTTTGAATAAGTCTACTCGGGTTATGGGGAAGGACATGACTGTAAAGGATTTTATTAGACTCACATACTTAACTTTCATAACAGCTATGTTACCGGAAGCCTTGGTACAGTGTTTTGATGAAGAGCTATTGCCAAATAGCACGGAATTGGACATCTACAAAGAAATTAAGAAACATGTGTCTAAATGTGCAGACCTAGATCCTTCACTCGTTCAAGTTTTTGCAAAGAATGAAAGTAAATCACAGCAAGTAAATGTAGTTAATAGTAACGCAGCAGGGATAACTTGTTTAATTGTAAGAGGTCGGGACAAATGATCGCAGATAGTTGTACGCATTATTGTTCAATTCATAATAGCTCAAGTCACGCTTATGCTCGATGTTTTTCACGCAATCAGCAACAAAGTAACGCTAAAAATACACAGAACGTTGCCAATGAGAATAAGAAGAAGAATCCATATTATCACATAAAGAAACCAGTAAACAGTAATTCTGCCCAGAGTCAAAAACAAACAAATCGGGCTCCAGGGAACTCAGTTCCTGGTCCGTCTAGCCAAAACAATCAAAATCAATCAAATTTTCCAAATGTCCAAAGCAAAGCAAATACCATGTAATTAACTCCAGCGTGGGAGAGTGATGTTGGGTTGTCTGTATCAACATCTTTTGAATTAAAAAATAAATTTAATCATCGAGAAGACTTATGTGAAACACATAATTTTCCTATGAATCACACGGCCATATCCAAAAAATCAGTGCAGGATCCCGTAGACTTTTATAGAATTCACGCAATAATCAGTAATGATGAATTATGCCCTACTTTACATGCCATAAATCTAGAATATCAGCCCTTTACATTGTTTTTTATTCCGGAGTCCACATAATATCATGGACTTAAGGACTCATCACTTGTTTTTTTGAACTTCCCTACTGAGAGGTCTGGAGTGCGACTTTCAGGCATTGCCAATAACGAGCTAAGTGTAGTAGGCGTAACTCAAGTTCAGTATAAGGTGGGTAAGCGCGCGCTTACCGACACATTTATAGTTGTACAACACATTGAGATGTATCCAGTTGTAATTGTAGGATATCGCTCCATGTACATTCAAAATATTATCCTAGCTCCTGCCAAAAATGGCGTGTTTATCAAAGGAAAATTCTATAAATCTTCGAACACATTAAAATCCGTTTTGGACAAAAGAGAGACAGACAATCAAACAGTAACTTACATTGAAGAATCAATCACTTGTCTCATGAATCAAGACATTGTCCAGGCGACCCAACAGAATTCTCGCACACCCATAATTGCAGCTTGTACACAAACTCTCGAGCCAAATGCACCCTCGAATATTTCGGTGCGTGTCAAGAAAGCTCTGCCAGGGTCTGAACTTTTAATCCTCCCAGACACTCTGAAAATTAACGGACTTTCCACGACACAAGCATTATACACTGTTTACTCACAACAACAGGTTAACCTTGAAGTCTGCAATCATTTGAATACCAATCTAATAATACACAAAAATCAACATATCGGGGATATGGAAGTGTATAAATATCGCATTCTTACCGTTGCTGAAATTAATCATGCTCAACCCATTGTCGACGAATCCCTCTTACAATCTATCAAAAGTAAAATCCATAGACATTCAAGAAGTGGGAGTCCAGCAGAAATTTTTTGAACTTTTAACTAAATATCATGATGTTTTCTCCACTAGCAAGGGATCTCTAGGGAAAATGGATGTCATTGAACACCTAATACGGTTAAAGGACAAGCATACAGCTATTCACATACCTTCGTATCGACTCCCAATGAAATTTCAGAATGAGATAAATGACAAACTAGACAAGATGTAAGCAGAAGGAGTCATTAGGAAATCAAACAGCCCTTACAATTTTCCCTTAATTGTTGTACCCAAAAAATCAGACTTGGCGAATTTGCATAGATTTCCGTCACTTAAACAAGGAAACGATTCCCGATCGTTTTCCAGTGCCATGTACCAACAATATCTTATCCTTGTTAGGACAGAACAAATATTTCACCAGCTTGGGCTTACTTAAAGGCTTTCACCAGATACCCTTAGCTAAAGAGAGTACCCCATACACCGCCTTCAGCACAGCCAGAGGACACTATGAATTTTTATGTATGCCTTTCAGTTTAGGTTGTGCCCCAATTACATTCACCAGAATGATTAATATAGTGTTTGGCGATTTATTGGGTGATACCCTTCATGCCTATATGGATGATCTTGTAATCTTTTCTAATACCTTAGAAGAACATTTGCATAAACTAGAGCTAGTGCTACTGAGACTAAGGCAACACAATCTAAGAGTAAAAATATAAGTGTGAATTTTTTAAACTAGAGCTAGTGCTACTGAGACTAAGGCAACACAATCTAAGAGTAAAAATATAAGTGAACTTTTCTCGCCAACGATGTTTTTTAAAATAGAGAATAGTGCTACTGAGACTAAGGCAACACAATATAAGAGTAAAAATATAAGTGTGAATTTTTTAAAACAGAACTAGTCTATTTAGGTTTTACGGTGTTTAGTCAAGGTCTTAAGGTAGTCCACGATAAGGTGTCGGCTATCCGTAACTTTCCGGTACCTACTAACGTAAAGGGGATACAACAATTTTTGGGGTGTAGTGGGTACTACAGAAGGTTTGTACGCAACTATTCAATCATAGCAGCTCCTTTAATGGATCTTACGAAGAAGGGCGTAGATTTTATATGGTCTGAAACGTATCAACAGGCATTTGATACCTTGAAAGAGAAATGCATTTGATACCTTGAAAGAGAAATTGTGCAGTTCACCTATCTTAAAATTCCCTGATTTCAGTAAGGAATTCTTTATCGCAACAGACGCCTCAGACCAAGGGGTAGGAGGGGTACTACTTCAGCAATATGATAAACAGTTCTTCCCTATAGCTTTTTATTCACGTAAACTGAAGCCCTCTGAAAGCAAATATGCAGTAATAGACAAGGAAGGGCTAGGTATCGTTAACTCACTAGTACATTTTAAGTTCATAATCTATGGCTATCCTGTTAAGGTCCTTACTGACCATAAGCCCCTCACCGAGTTCTTCAAAGGCTTTAATCACAGTCCCAAATGAACTTGGTGGCATATGATCATTCAGAACTTTGGAGTCAAGATAGGATACCTACCTGGGAAAGCAAATATCATCGCTGATGCATTATTCTGCAACCCCACGCCATCCTGTATGGAACCATTAGCTGAACTAGAAGATATAGCAACATTCGTGCCCATTGTTAAAACAGTATCTGAACAAGAAAATTCACTAATCGAAACAATAGCGCACATTGAAGACCCGGGTTGGAGCGCTGAGCTGGTACAGACTGAACAAAGGAAAGATCAGCAGTTAAGTAAAATAATAGATGCCTTGAACGGAAATCCTATAGAAAAAGAATATTTAAAGTATGAGCAGCAGAATTATATAATCAAAGATAATATTCTGTGTAGGTCCGTGACGAGGAAAACCCGAAGCACACCGCAGGTGACTAAATGACCAGGTAGTAGTACCAATCTCTCTTATACCAATCTTTCTAAACTGGTTGCATTTCAATCCCTTACATGGTCATCCTGGGTTCTCTATCATGTCACAGAAGGCCAAATCACTATTTTACTGGTCTACAATGCTTACAGATATAAAAAAACACATAGCTAGTTGTCACATATGTCATGAAAACAAAGGGCATACAAGGACACCTGTCAGCCTAGGGGCCTACCCCGTGAAAAATCAACCCTTTGGAAGAGTACACTTAGATTTATTTACAGGGTTTTACGAGTCTGACAGAGGAAATAAACACCTCTTGGTGTTAATTGATGCCTTGACTTATTACACAGAAGTAATAGCCCTAAAAACAAAAACTGCAATTGAATGTGCTAGGAAATTCTACGAGTGCTACATCTGTAAACACGGAATTCCACACGATAACCTCTGACTATGGTGGAGAATTCATTAGTCATTTCCTTAATTCGTTGTGCGAATTCCTTTGCATTAAGAAAATCAATACCATGATTTATCACCCAGAGTCAAACAGTTCGGTAGAAAGGGTAAATAGGAAAGTGGTAAATGTTCTACGAGTTACACTTGGGGGAATGGATCCTAATTGGGATATTGCCATCCCGTGTTTTAAGTACTAATAACCATTCATATCATGTATCTATAAAAATGTTGCCACATGAAGCACTTTTTGGTACTCCCGCTAAAACGCCTTTCCATATCCTTACACCTACCACTAATTTAACAAATCCCCTAAGGGATGTTATGGATGCAAGTGTAAGCCAATATAATATACTTCATAAAAATTTAGAAGCCCAAATTATAACGAAAAAGAATCATGATAAAACTGCCAAAAAAACCAAACCATATGCAGTAGGTGATCGAATCTATATACAAATATATGTGCGCAAGGGTTTGAACTATAAACTAACGCCTAAATTTGAGGGACCGTTTTGTATTATAGATATATTAATGGCAAACAGGCTAAAAGTTCAAAACTTCCTTGAAAGCCATCAGACAACAAATTCTTTATTTTATTAAACAAGCCAATCTGGATTCAGTGCCTCAGGTTCATGATATCCGAGCAGTGGCTACCTCAGTTAATTATTTTCATCATATCCATCTCCATCCCAGACCTTTTGATACAATACTGTGGGCCCACGGACTGAAGGTCCAATGGTCCCGGAAGAGGTACAATCTCCCGCCTACCTGGAGAGGCTCATAGATTGGATGAGGTCTTACTTCCTCTGCCTCCTCTGGTACCTCTGCCTCTGGAGGGAGTTCTGGAACCAGCTCTGTACCGGTAAGCACCTCTTGCTCTGCTTCCTCTTGCATTTCGGTTATAACCTTGAAACGTCCCTTGTGCTTCAAACGAAGCGTTGAAGGCCGGGGACTCACGAAAGCAGCCGAACTCGAGGACTGATGAGTTGGTTGACTCTGCAGCAACACCATTTGTTGCTGTGGTCGTGCTTTAGAGGTCGAAGGTTGATCAATCTGGGAGACGGGAACTGCCTGAATCATCGTTTGTGTCTCAGGAGCCTGGAAAGACTGATACTTCCTGACCCTCTTCCTACCTTTTGGTTGCGGTCCGGAGGTCTCATGAAACTTCCTTTTGGAAGGAAGACCCCAGCGGACGAGAAGGTTCTGATTAGCCCTAGCAGCCTCACTGATGACGCTATTAACTACGTCTTCAGGAAAAAGGTTAGGACCCCAGATTGTCGCTTTAACCCTTTAACTCCGATTGGATGTATTAAACATCGACATAAATTGTCCGTTGGGTGCTGATTGGATGTATGGTACGTCAATAAAAAAAGTTTTTTTAAAAATTCGTGGAAAAATATTTATAGGCCTACCAGGCAAAAACTTTTGAATCACACGCCTTGAGGGATGCTGGGAGCTCACAGATCAAGGCGTTGTTTTGTTTACAATCATTACGCAGGCGAGCAAGCACGAATTTCTTTCTTATTGCATTAAAAAGTATCAGTGACACATCTCAGAAATTATTTAGTCACTTTGACATAATTTTTGCACCATTTTAAATTAGCCGTTGCATGGAGTATTATACTATATGAAAATGTGTGCAATTTCATGTAAAATACAACAAAAAAATACTCATGATTGAAACTTTTATCAGTTTTGGAATATTTTCATATAAATAACGATAAGTGCCAAAATTTCAACCTTCGGTCAACTTTGACTCTACCGAAATGGTCGAAAAACGCAATTGTAAGCTAAAACTCTTATATTCTAGTAATATTCAATCATTTTCCTTCATTTTGCAACAAATTGGAAGTCTCTAGCACAATATTTCGATTTATGGTGAATTTATGAAAAACACTTTTTCCTTACGTCCGCGTGGTAACTCTTCCGAAAAATGCATAAATTTTTTCATCCGATTGTCGTAATGTTTGCACCATTCTAAATTAGCCGTTACATAAAGTTTTATATATGGAAATGTGCACAATTTCAAGTACAATACAACTATAAACAACCCATGGTTGTAGCTTTTATCAGTTTTCAAATATTTTCATATAAATAACGATGTGGCAAAATTTCAACCTTCGGTCAACTTTGACTCTACTGAAATGGTCGAAAAACGCAATTGTAAGCTAAAACTCCTATATTCTAGTAATATTCAATCATTTACCTTCATTTTGCAACAAATTGGAAGTCTCTAGCACAATATTTTGATTTATGGTGAACTTATGAAAAAAAAAACATTTTCCTTATGTCTGCGCGGTAACTCTTCCGAAAAAATCAGAAATTTTTTTGTCCGATTGTCGTAATGTTTGCACCATTTTAAATTAGCTGTTACATAAAGTTTTATATATGAAAATGTGTGCAATTTCATGTAGAATACAACAATAAATAATTGAAGGTTTTAGCTCTTCTCATTTTCGAAATATTTGCATATAAATTATGATAAATAGAAAAAAAACACATTCGGTCAACTTTGACTCTACCGAAATGGTAGAAAAACGCAATTGTAAGCTTAAACTCTTACAGTCTAGTAATATTCAGTCATCTATCTTCATTTTGAAACAAATTCGAAGTCTCTAGCACAATATTTAGATTTATGGTGAATTTTCAAAAAAAACTTTCCTTACCTCCGCACGCGGATTCTCCGCCGCAAATCTCCGAAATGCGTACGTGGCATTCTCGTAATATTTGCTCCGTTTCATATTAGGCATTTCATAGAGTTTTATATATGAAAATATGAAAATGTGCGCAATTTCATGTAGAATACAACAAAAAATAATTGAAGGTTGTAGCTTTTCTCATTTTTGAAATATTTGCATATAAAAAAAAATATATAAAAAAATTCGACATTCGGTCAACTTTAACTCGTCCGAAATGGTCGAAAACTGCAATTCTAAGCTAAAACTCTTACAGTATAGTAATATTCAATCATTTATCTTCATTTTGAAACAAATTGGAAGTCTCTAGAACAATATTTCGATTTATGGTGAATTTTTGGAAAAAAAAAAATTTATGTCCGCGCGTTACGAATTCATGCATCATTTTGTGATAATATTTTCTCTGTGTTGCTTTAATCGTTTTACAATGTGTTATATACCAAAATGATCGCAATTTAGTGTAAAATACAATGATAAAAAATTAACTCGTTAGCTTTAACCGTTTTGCTCACGGTGCGATTTGAATACAATTATATATGAAATTTTGTTTTCGCGCTATCATGTATCACATTATTTATATGTGATAATATTTTTTTTCATTTCTGATGGTTGCATACAAACTTTAGGCAATCACAAAAAAGGAGCCAAAAATGAACTCTTAATCTTGAAAACTAAGCGCGCTGTGATTTTTTGAAAAAAATATTTTTTCCGCTTCGGCGCTCACTCCGAGACCCCCTCAGCATACGGGAGACGATTTTTATTATACCCCTTCGGCGTTAAAGGGTTAATAAGCTTATTAGGCTCGTGTCTAATGGAAGCATCGGCAAGGACATGCTTCCTGCAGTTTCGCCTAGCAACTACAAAGTCATAAAGGTCACTTTGAATGGTCTGTAAGAGTGACTTCGTTAGAACTCGGAATAGAGGTTCTTCAGAGTAGACAGACGCCGTCAACTCCGATGTAGTAACAGAGTTGATCGACCTACTCAGTCTGCACCTGCATTCAAATTCTGCCTTTACCATGGCCTCCGGGATTCTGGGTAATCGTTCACTAAATTGAGTGGAAGCACACTCCGGATCGAGTTTGCCCGTTGTGAACGTTTCTGGAGCGCCCACCCAGCACTCCAGATCTCCGGGAAAGAGCAGAGAGGTAAGGTAGGCTCTGTCTCTCGAAGCTGAGGCATCGGCTTCTCCTCCATTCCGGCCTGCAGAGTTAACTCTGCGATCTTAGACGTACAAGGGGTTGGGATGTTATCCCTCACCACAAACATGGTGTAGCAACCCTTGTGTGGCGTTAGTCTAGTGTTGACGCACTCCCATTCTGAAAGGGCACGGACACATGCCGACTGTGCCTGGTCCCTAGGATATATTACTGTTTCCTTTGGGACCCTGTCCACCCTGACTAATGCTTCCTCAGCTAACTGAGTGAAGCCTGGGAAGGGAAATTGAAGGTCCGCCGGGTAGAACTCGTAATCTTCCACGGGACAGGTTCCACAGCCTTCAATCGTCAGCATGCCATCCGAAAAGGGGGCATGCAGAGCCAACCGCCATGGGTTGCTGTTCTCAAATGGTGGAAGCTTAGAAGCATCCGGCACAATGAAGGACTGCTGTGTGCCTCCGGACTACGTAAGTCCGGCCAGCAAACTCTCTTGGACCTGTAGCCTCTGAGCCAGAGACAGGATGGACTGACCCGATGTCTCCAAGCTCGAAGTGAGCTGAGAAGACGTCGACTGCAACCTCGAGTCCACGATACTGCCCATCTTCTTCCTAAGAAGATTAGCGAAGGCATCAGGATCAAAGCCGGACTCCGTAGATACTTTAGATACTTTAGCTCTCGACCCCTTATGCGGTGGAGTAGCTTTAGCCGAGGAAGTCATAGGTGTAGGAGCCAATGACGACCTGGCGGAACTCGCTGGAGTAGGATTATTTGGTCTGTTAGTCCTAGGCAGAGTCTTCCTTCTTCAGGGATTTTACCTTGGGGATCATGGAACTAGACCTGTCCCCAAGGTTCCTGGACTTTGAGAAGCCCTGGAAAGAAGAGGAAGAAGACGGAGTAGGGCTGAAAGAAATTGATTTCTTTTTGACAGATCTAGAACTACAGCTACCTGCCTCACTTACTTCCCTACCTTCTTCCTGTGCATCAATGGTCATCGGTTCAAGATGGATATTGATGGCCGCCACCTCCTCGCACAAGGCATCTTGGTCTTCCGGAGGGCCATGGGTCTCCATCCGAATTTTGGCAATAATAGGGGCCACCACCTCCCTATCCACTGCTGAAGAAGTCCTAGCGTTCGGATACAGTAGCGAACAAAGCTCCTCTGACAGTACATAAGGGCATCCGGCAGCAACATTCCTGCCAAAACCTCCAACCCAGGTCCTTAGGGTCGTCAACGAGGAGGTTTTGAGCGCCAGAGAAGTCTGTAAGAGAGGACGAAATCAGATCCTCCAGTGGTGGAACGTGTCATATTTTCATATATATAGATGTAAGGATATGTCATACAAAATAGAAAACATTACCAAGGTGAGAATGGTACCTACCAACTCATCAGTCACATACTCAAACAATGAGTAGCAAAGTTCACAGCCTTCCGGGTGCCATACCAATAGGTTATCGATCTGCACCACACAACTGGCATGAGAACGACAGACCTCATGACCACATGGTTGTTGTAGGACGGCTGTACACCCTAACTCCTGAGAGCGTACCATCTGTAAGTTAAAATTGATACATGAATATCTTCCAATAGTTGCGCTGGAGTTAATTCCGGCGGTATGTTTACACTTAGACTAGTTCTACTAAACCTCACTAAAGGTAAACATCAACTATTATAACTTTATATAATGTAAAAGCTCTGATTGTCTCCACCTGCTCCGGAATCCATAATCTCGGTATCACAATAGCTATGACCAGCGGAGTTGGCCTGATATGAACAGAACAGGGAAACAAGGTAAAACCTAGGCCTGAGTCTGATCACACAGGAGTTGGATAGCAATTCCAAGTCAGTTGGAAACGCATTGCCTAAGCCTAGTTCCGCCTCCACCGAAGTGGGGAACAGCGATAACAACAGAGAAATACGGAATACCGAGCGGCGGAAACAGCGGTACATAGCGCTCCGGCATATAAAATACTGGCGGAAGTGATGGTAGACCACACCCCACCAGAATAAACACAGGCTTGGAGACATACCAACAAAGATTACATAAACTATAGTCGATTCATTTAAGGTAGATTCTTGCGCCTACGAGACGTTTGTTTGGCGGCCTCTGATTGGCTGGTAGCGGGAGGCAGACTGCTCGCTCAGTGGGTCATATTTTCGTTTGTAGCTTAGAAAACTAGCAATATGTTTACATTTCTTCATTTATCTCACGTTTTACAAAAGATAGGAAAGTTTTGGTCATACCTAAGGATTCGGTATTAAATGTACAATTAATGAATCTTTTCCTGAAATCAATAAGTTAAAATACAAAGGAATTACAACGAGTAGAAGTGAAGGGAGAAACATTTCATTCTTTATACCTGTTTTTATTCATCATCGGATTTTGCATAATTCATTGAGATCAAGATAAAATAAAATTTGTGTTATTAAACAATAAAATCACCCTGAATACGCTGGTGCTTTCAGATTTTAGATGCGTGTAATATATAAAGAGAAAATGAAGAATATGTCTTATTATGTTGCATTCGTGCTTGACTCGGTTTGACAATAGTGCCGAGACACATCGTTGGGTCTGGTCCTCTCAGCTAGAGCCGTTGGCGTGTTGGCAGTTGCCAATTGGCGATATGAGAAGTTTGCAGTTTCGAGACTATGTATTCACCGAATTATTATGTCCTTATATTTTCTATAAATAAATGCATAGAATTCCCATTATAACTTTCGAACATTTTTACTCAAATATCATATATGTCCGTATTTCTGGACATATCTGATAAAAAAAAGTAAATAATCAGATGGATGCATCTGGTATCGTTGGAGGTGTAGGCTGGCCGCGGGTAGGAAATTCAGTCCAGGAATGAATTTGAAATCTACGGACCTACTTCGCACTCTTCAGCTCATCCTTAGTTTTAATGAGGTTGGTTTCAACATATTGTTTCTAATTTTCTTATATGAATATATTTTCAAACTTAAGAGATATCAGAGACTTAATTGAGTGATATGAAATAATAATCTCAGTGGAGCAATAAACAGCAACGAACTAAGCAAGATTTTTTTTTCTTTTCAAGCAGATGTCTCAAGATGACAGCATCATTCGTCGCACCGTTTCCAGATTTGCAAGTCAAGCTCGCAACATTATAATGAATGTTCATCGTTACTTCAGCTCACAGTGGGGAGCAGACTCAAGAAATGAAGTATTTGAGAAGACCGCCAAAGCTACAGGAGTGCCAACCAACACAGTGAAAAAAATCAAGCGACAGTCATCTGAATGTGGTAACGTCCCCTTCGCTTCACCTGTATATCCCAGGAAGAGGATCCGAGTGAAGGACAAGGTGGATAGTTTGGAAAATGAGTGTATTCGGAAGGAGATTTTGTCTTTTTACGAGAGAGGAGAGCTCCCAACATTAGATGCCCTACTGGAAAAAGTGAAGGAAGACCCGGTGAAGTTTAATGGTGGAAGAACAACGTTATGGAAAATTGTGAGAGGGCTTGGATTCGGTACAAAAAAGTGACGAGTGGAAGAGCAATTTTAATGGAACGTGATGATATAGTGGCAGCGAGAACTGAATACCTACGGTTAATTGAAAAGAATAGGAATTGTAGTCCAACTGAACGTAAACCTGAAGTATTCCTTGATGAAACTTGGATAAACCAAAATGAATGTGTACGTCAGTGTTTGGACAACGGTGAAGGCGAAATAGGACCCAAACTTAAGACTGGAAAGGGGTCAAGATTTATTGTGGTGCACTCGGGGAGTGAGAAGAAGGGGTTTGTCAAAGATGCGCTATTGTTGTTTAGGTCAAAAAATGGTGCCAAAGGGGACTACCATGATTCCATGGACCATGAAAGGTTTTCAAAGTGGTTTAAGGAACAACTATTGCCTAATATAGAAGATAGATCTCTAATCATAATGGACAATGCTCCCTACCATAGCAAAATAGAAAATAAAGTGCCAACAACCAGCAACAGAAAAAGTGAAGTCATACAGTGGCTTTCTTCTAATAACGTCACCCACGACCCATCAGCAACAAAGCCAAAATTGTTGCAGATTGCCCAAGTTTCACAAAGAAAAAAACAGAGGTATGTGATAGATGAGATAGCCTGTGCAAATGGTCATGATGTGCTCAGACTGCCACCATATTATTGTCAGTTTAACCCCATAGAACTTATATGGGCTCAAATAAAGGGGGATATCAGAAAAAATAACTCTAATGCAAATCAATCTTTGAAAACTGTTGAGCAGCTTACGAGACTGGCGATAGACAAAGTTACAACAGAAGACTGGAAGAAATGTTTTCACCACGTTAAGAAATTAGAAGATGATTATAGGAGGAAAGATGTTGCTAGAGAGCATATGTTTGAAAGTTTTTTTATTGACATTGGGGATGACGAAACTGACAGTGATGATATTGATATTAGGGAGGATGACACTGACAGTGATGATATATATCAATGATTTTCCATTATTTTTTTTTTTTTTAAGTTGAAGACCTAACAGTGTTTCTATAGTTTTCCAATTTTTAGATAGGCAATTTCATAACTACAGTATATCCATATGAGTTTCCTTTTTTTTTAATATTTAATGGCATAACAATGTACATATCTGTTTATAAATTCTTTTTACTTGGTTTTAATAGAAAAGGGGATATCAATGTATCTTTATAATTTCCCATTCTTTTTGTTCCAATAGGTAATGACATGATTATGTATATATGCATGATTTTCCTTTATTTATTTTTTAAATAATGATGACGTAAGAAAATTTGTAAAATTTTAATTTCTTTTTGTTCATATCGATAGCCTAATGACATACCAATGTAAGCCTACTGTGTATGAGTTTCTTTTGTGTTTATGACATAATATATCTGCATGAATTTCCATTCTTTTTGTATAAAAAGATGATGATATAACAGTCTTCTGATTAGTCTCATTATCCTACATGTACTATATATATATACAATTATGCAGGGCTGTGGGAACGGTTATGGGAGCTATTCTAACTCAGGTATGAATTAAGTGATTCAAGAATAATCAACTACCTCAGGAGAAAACTAAGCAAATTTTTCCTAAACATTGTTGTAGACTTGTTGTCAAGTGTAACATGTATATAAAGGAGATAAACATTCTGGTGTAAGAGTAACTCAAGCAATTCTGAAAAAGACAGTATATTATATTCGTTACATCGTCAACAAATTTTATGGTAAGAAATAAACATTTGTACTTTTGTTTATTGAGTGAACATATGAAAACCATAAGCTTTTGATGTTATTGGCCAGAGAAACAAAGTTCTGTTGTATTTATCAAGTGAGCCTCATAAAGCATGTACATTTCTCACTTAGACTAAATTGAAGCCAACACCCAGATGCATCCATCTGATTATTTACTTTCTTTTATCAGATATGTCCAGAAATACGGACATATATAATATTTTAGTAAAAATGTTCGAAAGTCATAATGGGAATTCTATGCATTTATTTATAGAAAATGTAATTACATAATAATTCGGTAAATACATAGTCTCGAAACTGCAAACTTCTCATATCGCCAATTGGCAACTGCCAACACGCTAACAGCTCTAGCTGAGAGGACCAGCCCCACGATATCTTGCGTCTCTTGGCACTATTGTCAAACCGAGTCAAGCACGGATGCAACATAATAAGACATATTCTTCATTTTCTCTTTACATATTACACGTATTTAAAATCTGAAAGCACCAGCGTATTCAGGGTGATTTCATTGTTTTAAAACACAAGATTTCATTTTATCTTGATCTCGTGAATTATGCAAAATCCGATGATGAATAAAAACAGGTATAAAGAATGAAATGTTTCTCCCTTCACTTCTACTCGTTGTAATTCCTTTGTATTTTAACTTATTGATTTCAGGAAAAGATTCATTAATTGTACATTTAATACTGAATCCTTTGGTATGACCAAAACTTTCCTATCTTTTGTAAAACGTGAGATAAATGAAGAAATGTAAACATATTGCTAGTTTTCTAAGCTACAAACGAAAATATGACCCGCTGAGCGAGCAGTCTGCCTCCCGCTACCAGCCAATCAGAGGCCGCCAAACAAACGTCTCGTAGGCGCAAGAATCTACCTTAAATGAATTGACTATACTAATCCTTAATCTCCTCTGACTAATCCCCCGAGACGGTGCTCAACGCTCCAGCTGTTGTTCACTGGTAGGATTACTAGGTCAGCGAGCTAACGAAACACACCGCCGGAACGAGTCCGGAACGGAAGAGAAAAGCTCGGAGGAGAAAGGAACACTTGTAATCGCCTGGCAACAGCAACCGGTCAGGTGATTACCACCCTCCGAGAAGCCGTGACGTAGCCTACAACTAAAATGATAGAAGGCGGCATGCGAACTGACACCCTAAAGGAGGTAACTGCCAAGGCTATACTTGCAAATTTTATTGATAAAGAAGTATTGGAAGTACCGACGAAAAAAGGGGGCTAGCCCATCTGCAAGCCTAGCCTAACCTTCCACAATCGGATACACCGATCTGGTCAGGTAGGCTAGGGTAGTGCAAACTAGTATGTTACGAAAGAGGACACTCTAGAGCCTAACCTAACCCTCCAAAATCGAACGTATCGACCTGGCCAGGTTAGACAGGTCTAGCACCTACATTTACGTAAACAGAGAGGAACTCTCTAGTGATGGAACACCCTCCAAAACCAAATATCGGTCTGGTCAGGTAGCCAGGACTAGTACCAACTATGGGTAGCGAGTAGCACTCTCAAAGCCTAGCCTACCCTCCAAAATCTCATCGATCTGGTCAGGTAGGCTAGGGTGGTAAATCGTGTGGGACTTCCAAACTAACCTCATCAAAATAAAATTAGTATACCAATATAATATTAAAATAAGATAATACAAAAATTACCACATACACAACATGCATGAGCATAGCGGATGGATGAAGGCTTTCCTTTACCTCCAAAATAATAACTGGCATAGTATTTGGCTAGCTAACCTAGTTTGCTTCCAACATACTACTCACGCATTAAGATGAAATAAAACAACACTCTCGTAAGGGAACCAAATCGCTCATGATGACTAACGAGGGAAACCCTCTAAATAAGGCCAAAAATTTAAAGGTTGAACTGTAATACAAAAGCCTATCGATACACATCAGGAGCGAAATGGTAAAATTTCATGACAACAGTAGCGTTTACTGTGATGTGCAATAGTGGTGAATTTAAGATATTCATCGAAAAAATAAAAATAAAAAATAAAAAATAAAAAGTTGAGAAGACTGAGTAACGCAGTACCTTGATGTAAAAATGGCGGTTCACTGGATGAGGGTTCCTTCCACATACGCAACATGCAAACATCTCAATTAAAAACTTCTCAAATAAGGATAAATTGATGTCTAACCACGTTCAAAGTCGATAATATTAAAATCAACTTAGATGAAGATGCTTCTTGAAGATCAGAAGACATATTTAATGCAAAATTATAGCAATTGGATCACAGCAAAAAATAAAGCTGTTCGCATAGCGAGTGCTATGAAGGAATGACTTTTCTTGGCAGAGGTAGCAGTGGCGAGCGGAAGGTGGTCGTTGTAACGGCACCTCTCTGGCAGGGGATTTTGAGAGAGGAGAAAGATATTGGGCGAAGTATCTGTGATAAGTGGCTTCCACTCGCCCCTGTTGCTATACCGACACCCTTGGGGGTGATCAATCCAGAGGTAGTAACTCTGGCATTCCATTGGCTTTTTTCTCTGGTATATTTAGCATTTATCTATACCTAGAAATGAGTGCTATAGGTACATTTCACTGGGCGACACAGGTCAATCCCAGAAATTACCTTTTGGTACTCCCTCTCACCTACCTGCCTCGCTTGTAATCCCTGCCTTTTTGCCTTTTGTTCCAGACTGGACTAGTGATGGTATGAATTTGGTCATATTAGATGTTATTTACCAATTGTATTTTGCTATCCTTAACTTGGATTATTAAAACAATAATTATAAGGAATTTTTATTTACATTCTATTTCCAAGCTTGTATGGCCAATCTCTGTTACTATTTCACTGGGCGACACAGGTCGAGCCCAGAAAAGGGATTTTGACAAAGGAAAAATCTATTTCTGGGGGAAGATCTGTGTCACCTAGTGAACCCATCCCTCTCTTTTTCATTTCCCCACCCTTTAGCTGGCCCAAGCTTGGGTGCATATTTCAGGAATGGCGATTCTTGGCAGAGGCAGTAGTAGTAGCGAGCAGAAGGTAGCCGTTGTAACGGCACCTCTACAGAGGGGGATTTTGAGAGAGGAGAGATCTATTTGGTGAAGTATCTGTGATAGTGGCTTCCAATCGCCCCTGAGGGTGAGCGAGCCAGAGGTAGTAACTCTGGCATTCCATAGGCTTTTTCTCTGGTATATTTAGCATTTATTTATACCTAAAAATGAGTGCTAAAGGAACATTTCACTGGGAGACACAGGTCTTCCCCCAGAAATTGATTTTTCCTTTGTCAAAATCCCTTTTCACATTAAAGTATCAACTCAAATCTGACTAATATTGTAGAACAATGTGCTTTTATTCTTACTCAAGAAGAAATCATTACTAGAATTTTCAGGAATTTAAAGTACAATGGAACCCAGTGACTGATTACGCACCCCACTAATGGACTCGTGTAAATATTTACCTTAAAAGCAATTCTTGAATGTTATGCCATCCCTTTAAGTCTTGGCCTAAAGGGATGGCATAACATTCAAGAATTACTTTAAGGTAAATATTTACGTGTGGCTTGCAAATAGCCTATGGCCAGTAAACAAACCCTAAAGGAATGATGTAACAAAGAATTACTTTAAAGCAATTATTAACCATCGAGAATTATTCTTTAAAGACAAAGTTATTCTCGGCAACTGCAAGTAGCCGTTAGATGACAATCTGAATTAAATTAATAACGAATAAACAAAAGACAAGACATCCTGCTCGAAGCTTTAAATATGCGTTCCTGTGATTGTGTAATACTACCGAAATCCAGTGATATAAACCAGAAAATATGAACATTGCTGTCAGCAATCAATGTTTAGTGTAGCGCAGCAGAAAACAGAGTGAGGCAATTAGCTAAGTCGTTCCTAATATTGCCGTTAGGGGCACCACTGCATACCTCCACTCAGCAATCGAAGCGCTACCAGCAAAATTTGAATTTAGGCTACTATTACATGGAAACTATAGCTATGTAATTACTGGGTAAGTCACTTATACAAAAAAACTTATTTTTAATACCAAACACATCTTCCTGTTTCATGTATATTTACACTATTTCATTCCTTTCACATTTACATATGGTTGTATAACATTTCTATTCCAGAGATAAACTTCAAATTGGAGAAGCTAAGGGAGAGTGAGGAATATACACTTCCCGGGGAAAACCACTGATTTGGCAAATTCTTAGAGGTCACCCTTCAAGTACCAAAATGAATGTTTTAAGTACATTTCTACTTTGTATCTAAAGAAAATTAAGTTCAAGTTTACTTCTAAATCCCTCTTTACACTTCAAAATAAACTTAAATTTCTGTACTTACATGTTTATCTGAAGCAAATATGATTCTTTTTGTGTCTTTCAATGGATTTGATGCTAAAATTTTTTCAAGATATTGGTCAGTGAAAAACTCAACTTCAGCTTTAAGTACAATTGATTCCAATTTATGGCACCATAACAAAAAGAAGTCAACACATTCACCTGAAAATTCAAAGATGACAATTACTATTAGAAATTTCTTTGCAGGAAATACAAGAAAAAAAAAAACAATAGTGACTGAAAAACACCAAAAAGTTAGATTACAGTGTCTGAGGAAAGGCTGAATATCATACAGTTTGCCTAATACATAAGTCTTTTTTTAAATAAAATGAATATATGATTTGTGAAAAAGCATGTAACCTCACTTTATTAACTAATTCATTTGTTATAACAATTTCATTACCTTGAGTGTAAATTGTTATAACAATTTCACTATCTTGAGTGTAAATTGTTATAAAAATTTCTCTGGCCTGGCCTGAGTGTAAATTTACAAGTTTATTCTTCACCAAGCTTTACTTGCTATTTAGCTTTCTGCTTTACATTGCCTTGCAACATTTGCTGGGTGACATTACTTCACATAACATAAGCAAAAACTACTTAATACATTAGTACAGCAAATTGTAAAAGTAATTTTTAATTTTCCTAAAATACAGACCTGAAGTTCTTGACATGGGGATTTAGCTTGTAAATGTCAGCTGGAACTGGCCATTTAGCTTTCAGAAAAACTATCGACTGGTAGGGGGAAGTCCTGCTCACCTGTCCATATACGTACACTCCACTTTGCTTTCCAGCCCAGGTACTAAAGTGAGGGATGGCTGAGGTGGACCATTAAATGTAAAGAACTTCAGGTTTGTATGTCAGGAAAAATAGAAATTACTTTCGAATTTTGTTATTTGTTCCTATAAAAATACAAACCTTTGTTCTTTACATAGGAGACTTACCATTTGGTGTGAAGAATCTGAGTACTACTACATCAACTGTTTGGCTCTACCCACCTGGTTTAGAAGAGCAGAAGAAAGTATCCCACACCTCTAACTTGCTGGACATATGGGACGTTGCAACTGTTACACTTCTGGGCATACAGTAATGAGTTTACTTTTTCAGAAGGCTGAAAGAACCAGTGTCAGAGACAATAAGGCAAGCCATCAAAATCAATGGGTTTGTATCATTTTCTGTCACTCTTTCCCCTTTTCCCCTTGTTTAGAGGGGGGGGGGTACTACTTGCATACAATCAATTTACAAAACAAAAGATGGTGGTTAGGACACCCCATTGCGCAACTCACCTGCAAACCTCATTCATCCAGCACATGTCGGCTCACAAACTGAGTCTGTGACCTAAGCAAGAGAGAGTTGAAGAGAAAAGGAAGGGGTTCAGTCACTTACATCCAATCTCTCTCACTTGCTTGGATGATTTATCTTATAATAAATTAAAGTTTTAATTATACTTACCCAGTAGTAATTATATAGCTAAAAGTTTCTACAATTCGGCAGCTAGAATTTTGAAAATTTGTGAGTTGCGGTATTTCTGGCAGCTAAGTGACAAACCCCACCCACTTTTGAGGCTAGAGGAATAACTAGCAAACATGGCCTCAATTTGTTTATGCCATGGTTCATGTGAGGGGAGGAGGGAGGAGTACAATCATATATAATTACTGGGTAAGCATAATTAAAACTTTATTTTACAGTGGAAACTCAGTTTTCATACATAGTAATCTGTTCTGGAACCTCGCAGGTAATCCAACAGTATGAAAACTGAAAACAATAATTCCCATAAGGAATAATGTAAATACATGCAATTAATGTGTTCCGGACCCCAAGTAATACATACAACAGTACCTCAGACTTCAAACTTAATCTTGTTCCAGAAGGCTTTTCAAAATATGATTCGTTCGAAATATGAAACAAAAATCCCTACAGGAAATAAAGGGAATCAGGATAATTTGTTCTAGCCAACCCAAAAAGTCCCCCTTTTCACATTATTCTATTATTAATGCGTTCAAAAATTAAGAGTGTAAAGTAATAAAAAAGTATTTTCAAAAATGTTATTGTTATAATACAATTAAGTTTGTTCATACTTACCTGGTAGATATATATAATTAGAGTGCCCACCCTCCTCCCCTCAGGAGACAGTGGCATTGATAAAATATGAATAGAAAATGGGAATGGTTCCTGATATCCGCCTCCCAGCGGCGGGAATGGGTACTACCACCTGGCCGCCCACTGTGTGTGCCACGAGTTTTGAAATTCTGTCGGACGTCAGAAAATACAGTTATATATATATCTGCCAGGTAAGTATGAACAAACTTAATTGTATTATAACAATAACATTTTGTTCATGCAACTTACCCAACAGATATATATATAGCTGAATCCCACCTTCGGATGGTGGGAAGAGACAGAATAGGATTTGTAGAAAACTTAAATTAAGTAGATGATGTACACCTTGGTTCCTCACCTGTTAGCAAAGTAGACTCTGTGATTACTGTCACTTAAGCCTGCTTCTGCTTAATCAGAGTTGCCAGCCAGGTGGAGACCTGTAGTGCTGGTGCGCTCTGGATGCTCTGTCAACGGGGACGTGACCTCAACGTGACAAGACCATCGAACCATACATATGAGGGCTATGAAGCAACTGACCACCACCTGACCAACTAGCCAAAGACCCCCTGAACACTAAACTAAGAGATGGGAGATCTTCACACAAGACTCACCAAAAACAAAAAACACGACAATTAAAAACTAACCTAAACCTAACTAAGGGATAGGGAAAGAGCTACCTCCAGCCCCCAAGACTGTGTCTGCAGAAACGTATGGCCCACGAGAATTGCAGTCGTCATAAATCGTTCTCACATCCCTTAGGTAATGTGAGGCGAAAACAGAATTGCGCCTCCAAAAGGTGCCATCAAGAATGTCCTTGATTGACATGTTCTTTTGGAAGGCAAGAGAGGTAGCGACAGCTCTTACTTCGTGAGCTTTCACTCGTAAGAGGCTCAAATCAGTCTTCTGACAAGATGAATGAGCCTCTTTAATGACGTCCCTCAGGAAGAAAGTCACAGCATTCTTAGATAAAGGTAATTCCGGTCTCTTCACAGAGCACCAGAGATTACCTGAGGGACCTCTTACCTCTTTCGTTCTATGAACATAGAACTTGAGAGCCCTGACAGGGCACAGGGCTCTCTCTGGTTCTTGGCCCACCAGACTTGACATACCCTTGATCTCGAAGCTTTTCGGCCAAGGGTTAGAAGGGTTTTCATTCTTTGCCAAGAAAGTTGGGCTCAAAGAGCAGACAGCGTTGTCTCCTTTGAAGCCCACTAGATGACTAAAAGCTTGGATTTCACTAACTCTCTTCGCCGTCGCCAGAGAAATTAGGAAAAGAGCCTTCCTTGTCAAGTTCCGAAGAGACGCTGCTTGAAGAGGTTCAAAAGGACTTGACATTATAAACCTAAGAACTACGTCAAGGTTCCATGAAGGCGGTCTCGCTTGAGGAATCTTCGAAGTCTCAAAAGATTTCAAGATATCATGAAGATCCTTGTTGTCAGAAAGGTCCAGGCCTCTGTGCCTAAAAACCGCTGACAACATGCTCTTGTATCCCTTAATGGTTGGGACTGCTAATTTTTGCACGTTCCTAAGAAAAAGCAGAAAATCGGCTATCTGGTTCACAGAGGTCGTGGAAGAGGAAGCTCCCTCCTTTTTACACCATGCCCTGAAGGAAGCCCACTTCGATTGGTATACAGCTCTTGTAGACAGCTCTTGTAGATGCTCGTCTTGCATTTGCGATTGCTCTCGCAGCTGCTTTCGAAAAACCTCTCGCTCTGGCCAACTTTTCGATAGTCTGAACGCAGTCAGACCCAGAGCGGAGAGGTTTTGGTGATACCTTTCGAAGTGAGGCTGTTTGAGTAGATCTTTCCTTCAGGGCAACGTCCTTGGGAAGTCTACAAGGAAAGACATGACCCCCGTGAACCATTCTCTCGCTGGCCACATCGGGGCGATCAGGGTCAACCTCGTCCCTTCTGAAGCCGCAAACTTCCTCATGACTTCCCCCATGATCTTGAATGGTGGGAAGGCATACAGGTCTAGGCCTGTCCAACTCCATAGCAATGCGTCCACAGCGATTGCTTCTGGATCTAGGACCGGGGAGCAATACAGAGGAAGCCTCTTCGTCCTCGACGTCGCGAATAAGTCGACCAGAGGACGTCCCCACAACTTCCAAAGATCTCGACACACGTCTTTGTGTAAGATCCATTCCGTCGGCAGGATTTGGTCCTGACAACTGAGAAGGTCCGCCCTGACGTTTTGCACTCCTGCAATGAATCTTGTCAGGATCGTAATCTTCTTCACCTTTGCCCACAGCAGAATCTCCTTCGCTAGGTGAAACAAAATCCTGGAGTGTGTTCCTCCCTGATTCTTCAAATACACGAGGGCTGTGGTATTGTCCGAATTGACTTGAATGATTTTGTTCGTCAATCTTTCTTCGAAGAACTGCAGAGACAGGAAGATCGCTGCAAGTTCTTTGACATTGATGTGCCAGACTGCCTGTTCCCCTCTCCAGGAGCCTGACACTTCCTCCCCTCCTAGTGTTGCTCCCCAGCCCGCAATGGAAGCATCTGAAAACAACACTAGGTCGGGGGCTCAGAAGACTTAGGGACAAGCCCTCTTGTAGCTTCTGCGGATCGAGCCACCATCTTAGATGGCTCTTTATCGACTCTGAGATCCTCAAGATCGCATTGAGATTGTCCTTGGCCTTCCATTCGTCCGCAAGGAAAAACTAGAGAGGCCTGAGGTGCCGTCTTCCCAAGGAAACAAACCTTTCCAGCGAGGAAATGGTGCCCAGCAGACTCATCCATTCCCTCGCCGAGCAAGTTTCTTTCCCCAAGAAGGCTGAGATTTTCTCTAAGCCTAGCCGCTGACGTTCCTGGGACGGAAACGCTCGAAAAGCCACTGAATCCATCTGAATCCCCAGATACACGATGGACTGTGTCGGGGTCAGATGGGACTTTTCGAGGTTGACAAGAAGTCCCAGGGACTTCGCTAAGGCTAACGTTAACTGCAGGTCCTTCAGACACTTTTCTCTCGACAACGCTCTGATCCAATTGTCGAGGTAAAGGGAAACTCTTATCCCTGAAGAGTGTAGCCACCTCGCCACATTCTTCATGACGACGGTGAAAACCATCGGAGCCGTGGTCAGGCCGAAACAAAGGGCTCTGAACAGCCACACTTTGTTGCCTAAGACGAATCTTAGGTATTTTCTTGAAAGAGGGTGGATCGGGATGTGAAAGTACGCGTCCTGCAGGTCTAAGGACACCATCCAGTCGCCCGGTCTCAAGGCTCCCAGAACAGACTGAGGCGTCTCCATCGTGAATTTGGTCTTTTCCACAAAAAGATTGAGCCTGCTTACATCTAGGACTGGACGCCAACCCGACGACTGCTTTGGTACTAGGAAAATCCTGTTGTAAAAACCTGGAGACCCCAGGTCCCGCACGACTTGTTCCCACCAACCAACCGCTCTTTTTTTCTCTATCGTTCTGTTGTAAAAAGGACCTCGAACAAACACTTGTCTCTTTTCTCCCTGATATGACGGAGAAAGGTCTCTGGGAGTCGTGGAAAGAGGAGGAGGATCTAAAAAGGGGATCTTGTACCCCTGCTCCACGATCTTGAGGGACCAAGGGTCCGTATCTCTCTCTCTCCATGCTCCCGCAAAGGACTTCAGTCTGGCTCCGACTGGTGTCTGAAGGACATAAGTTTCACTTAGATGGCTTGGGTTTGAAGGAAGCTCTTCCTCTTGCAAGCCCTCTCCCTCGAGGAGCTGCTCTCGAGGTAGGAGCCCCACGAAAGGGTTTAACCTTCTTCGGCGGTCGCACAAAAGACGAAGAAGTGGAAGGAACTGCCGGGCGTCTCGAGGACTGGGCTAAAAGGTCCTGTGTTGCCTTTTCCTGCAAACTACTTGCCAGGTCCTTAACCAAAGTCTGGGGGAAGAGATGGCTTGTAAGAGGAGAAAAGAGCAGTTCCGCTTTCTGAGCTGGAGTAACGGATCTAGCTGTGAAGTTACACAGCAAAGCTCTCTTCTTCAGGAAGGCAGTCCCAAAATGAGAGACAAGCTCCTCTGAACCATCCCTGGCGGCCTTGTCCATGCACGATAGCACGCTGGACAGCTCCCCCAAACTGAGAGACTCTGGGCTTCTAGATTGCAGATCTAGAACTCCCAAGCACCAGTCCAAGAAGTTGAAGACTTCAAGAGTCCGTAGCAGCCCCTTCAAATGATGGTCTGTCTCTGTAGGGGTCCAAGTCACCTTGGCAGTGGATAAGAGGGACCTCCTCTGAGAGTCCACCAAGCTAGAGAAATCCCCTTGCGCTGAAGAAGGGATCCTCACACCCACGTCTCCTTTGGTCTCATACCAAATACCCCCTTTACCGCTGAGTCTAGAGGGAGGAAGGGCGAAAGTTGACTTGCCCTGATCCTTCCTTCGTTCCATCCAGTCCTGGAGTTTCTTGAAGGCCCTCTTAGTGGAGAGCGAAGTCTTCATTTCGACAAACTCTGGGGTCTTACATGACTTGGAAGATGAAAACTGAGAGGGAGGAGACTTGGGAGCTGCAGGCTGGAACTTGTCCCCGAAGGACGAGCGCAACAGCCGCACAAGAACCTTGTAGTCTGAAACTGAAGAAGCAGAAGAAGGTTCCTCTTCTACCTATTCAGCAGGACTACTCAATTCTCCTTCTTCCCTAATAGGAAGAGGAGGCTGCCCCTCCGGAGAGGGCGTACGTCTAGCGGGTCTGGCCTTTATCAATGACCCACGTTGCTTAAGAGAAGAAGCCTCATCTAGGCTGCCTTCCTTGCGGCGAACCTTACAGCTCGAAGGAGGCAGAGCGTCCTGACGGCGATGAGCGTCCTTGACCGCGCCCGAGGCCGCCTTGATACAAAGAGAAGCGTCCTTACGCTTCTTACACGATAAGGTAGACTTAGATGAAAGCGTGTCCTTGTTGGTCTTAACTCTCTCCTTATAAGGAGGCACGTCACTACGAGCGTCCTTCCGAGCGTCCTGGTGCACGTCGTCTTCTTGTTCGTCGTCTTCTTGTTCGGCGTCCTCCGAAGCATCCTGGAAAGCGTCCTGCTGAGCGTCCTCAAAAGCGTCCTGAGAGTACTCAAAAGCGTCCTCAGCGTCCTCTCGAGCGTCACGGCAAGCAGCCTGCCCATGACGTTGAGAGGGAACGAAAGCGTCCTGACAACCCGCTCTCTTAGCAGGCGAACGAGATCGGCGATTCGTCGAAGGAGACGCAATCGGCGAAAGAGACGAACGAGGAGAGGGAGAAGGAGACTGCTTCGTCCTCTTGACAGGCAGCCTAAGGTCCTTCCTCCGCTTAGGCTCGACTGCTGCTGGGCGAGTCCTCTGAGCCATAAGCGCTGACAACTGGTCCTGAAGGGACAAAAGAATGTTCTTCGTTGGAGAAGAACGAACAGAGGGGGCAGGGCTGATCCTGCGAGAAGACGAGGGGCGAGGGGACGCCTCCTTCCTTCTCACAGGTACAGCTACCTGCTTCTCCAGAGAGCGACTGTAGCGCATCTCAGCGTCCTCGCCAGATGAGATCCTACCTCTCTTCTGAGGCGGAAAAGCGTCATACGCATCCGGAGAAGAGCGCAACGAAACTGGCGATACCGGACGTGAAGCGTCCTCACAACGATACGTCCTTTTCAGCGGACGAGAGTCTCTCCGAGCGCTCCACCCCTTGCGCGGGGAGGACATTTCGGAGGACGAAAAGCAGTCCTTAAGGATACGCGCCTGTGCGCGCTCCTTGGCAGCCTGGGAACTTGCAACAAGGCCTGCCGAAGGGACGCCAGATCGGTGGGGAGCCCCCGTAACCCTCTTGCGGCTTTCGGCATATCCCCTCCCTGATTCCTGGGAGTCCGATAGCGGTCTAGGCCTAGAGGCATTATGAGGCTGATCTGACGCCCCCTCCACAACACTAGGGGCACGATCACACACTTGCACAGAGCCAGTTTCTAAGGCTTTCACTTTAGTCTCAAGAGTACGAAGAGACTCCAAAATTAGAGAAAGGGCATTACCTTCTCCAGACACAGAATCAGGGCCCGAAGGCAACAACACAGGTTTAGGAGATGCAAAATCTACAGGTGTTAGAGCAGGAGAAATATTAGTTCCCTTACCTTTGGTAGAACCACTCCTGGAGGAAGACCTCCTGATCCTATCGCGTTCCAATTTACGACGATAGGAATCATACACCTTCCATCCATCATCGGTCAATCCATCACATTCATTGCACTGATCATCCACCAAACAAACATGCCCCCTACAACCCATACATACTGTGTGGGGGTCTACCGATGATTTCGGTAGCCTCACCTTACAATCACTCCTCACACACACTCTGAAACTCACTGCACTTGATCCAGACATCACGTTTACAGAAAAGCCAATCCAAAATAAAAAAACAGTCCACTATTGTGCATGCCAATCCAACAATCCAGAATCAATAACCAAAAGTAAATCCAAATACTTAAGTACGAGTCAAATCCAAAAATCCTAGGCGGAGGTCTGTAAACAGTTGTTTACCGACCGGCGACAGAAAAAATATGAATAGAAAATGGGAATGGTTCCTGATATCAGCCTCCCAGCGGCGGGAATGGGTACTACCACCTGGCCGCCCACTGCGTGTGCCGCGAGTTTTGAAATTCTGTCGGACGTCAGAAAATACAGCTATATATATATCTGTCGGGTAAGTTGCATGAACAAATTTAAAATTAAGATTGTATAGTAATAAAAAAAGTATGTTATATGAAGTAAAAATTGTTCATAAAAATTTTGTTTCCATGTACGATTTATCAACTGTTTGGTGAAAATAGTGCACGGCTGGCTGGGGGGTGGAGGAAGGAGAGACTGGAACCCTTTGAGGAAACAAACAGTCGCAGTAGGCAAAGGTTGATGACAAAATAAGTTCTATTCGTAATTTAAAAGGATAATTAAAGGAATAGAGAGAGAGAGAGAGAGAGAGAGAGAGAGAGAGAGAGAGAGAGAGAGAGAGAGAGAGAGAGAGAGAGAGAGAGAGATGATTGTTTACACTTGGATCTTAAGTGCATGAAAGAGATTAATTATGCCACAGTACATCAACTTACTGTTAGCAAACAGCAGAATTTAAAATAAACATGAGGATTTTGCAAACAAATAAGTATGTACTAATAAGTAAAGAATGCAAGAAAAGGAAGAGATTAAATAAAATTTCACAAGGATGCCATTTAAACAAACAATCGAAGGCACACAGAAGCTGAATGTGGCACCAGTGTTTATTATGGAGCTGAGTTACTTTTACAGAGGTAAAACATCGTAAAAAGCAATTGTCACTAGATAGATATTTTACAGTAACAAAAAGAATTGATTTGGGCAAATCATGTGTAAACGGAAGAAACGGGTTAATAATCATCCCAGATCAGCTGGTAAGTCAGTGGGAAGCAGACCCTTGTCTTCATCTCCTCTCCTCTCCTTTCGGATCGTCTCACTTAATGCACAGAACACTGGCTCGAGTAAGCTTTTTTTCTTTTTAATGCATTTGATTGTTTTTATGTTTTACCATTATGTTAAATTCATTGTGAAATAAAATTTGATTTTTTTATGTGAATTGGTACAGCTTTTATGTAATATATTAAACTAAATATTTTACTCTCTTCTTCTCTCCTCAACAATATCACGATGCACGATAACTTAAAATCATTCATTCATCATTCCTCAAAAATATAAACGTTCCTTCCCTCGATCTCAAGTTAGCTATGCATCACCACAATGAAAAAATGATTTTGTTAATCATTTATGCTAAATTTTATTGTGAAAAACTTTGTTCTTTCATTTACCATTTTGTTGAATATGATTAAACTATACTGTCTCACTCAGTGCACCGAACACTGGTTCAATTGAGACTTTTTCATTGTTTCTGTATTGCATTTGATTGCTATCATATTTTATCATTATGTTAAATTTATTGTAAAATTCCCTTTTTTATGTGAATTGTTATTGCTTTTACATACATACAGTAGTATTTTAACTCTCTCTTCTCCTTCTCTCCTCAACATATCAACACCCCTCATTCAATCTCAAGTCAGCTGCATGTGATATCACTGCGGTATCGTACATTTTGTACATCTTTTATGTTAAATTTTATATTGAAATGATTGATTCTTTTATTTCTTATATTGAATATGGTTATCATTAAAATATATATTGTAAATGAAAAAACATGTTAATGCAGTTGCTCTTGTAAGACGCAGTAGGCCATCGAATACAAGTACAGTGGTACCTCAACATACAAAAGGCTCAACTTACGAAAAACTCGAGATACGAAATCCAACATGAAAAATTTAACGGCTCTACATACGAAAAGTTTTCAAGATACAAAAGGTTTCTGAAAGTCCGAGATTCGCCCGGATAACAATTTTGAAAATCGCGCCGCGCGCCGCCATCTTAGTACTAGTAGACTCGCCACCATCCTCCTGCTCTCCCATTGGTTCCTGATGCTAGTCGCGGCCATGAAATCCTTCTCTCTATTGCCCAGCGTCCCTCCCATCGTGCATCTACTATGTACACATGGTGGCGTGGCTCGGCCACTCGGTACCAGCATTGTTATAGTACGCACACGGTATTCGTTTTCGGGATCGTCAATGTGTACGTAATATTTAAAAAAAAAAGTGACCAAGATCTCTCACATGGGATAAGTGATCAAGGTCTCTCTCATGGGATAACTGGAAACTTTGCAAGGTTGGTAGAATCTCCACTCCCTGCTGAACAGAGGGTGTAGACCAATCATTTACAACATGCATACCAGCATGTATACGTATAATCAAGGCACTTCAGTTTATGTTGAAGGTCAGCAGCCGAACATTCAGTACCCAAATCAGTTGCAGAGAGAGCATTTGGTTGAACAGGGTTTTGATGGACACCAGGGCCAACAGAGTCATGAGGTGCAAAAAAAGAACCAAGTGATAAAAAACAGGAAGTTGAAATTCTGTTAAAAAAAAAAAAAAAAAAAAAAAAAAAAAAAAAAAAAAAAAAAAAACTACGTAAAGTAAAAAAAAAAGTAAAAAAAAAGTTAAAAATCAAAAAGAGAGAAAAAAACGGCAGAAATTAAAGCCGCTTTTCATAAAGTGCAATCATTTGTTGAAGACACCCCCCGAAAAGGCTCACACAGGAACATTGTGAAAAGTAGGCAGAAGCAATCTTCCTTGGATAGTTACGTATGTAGTACGTACGTATATATTTTTTGAAGTGTACATACGTACACATGTACAAAAGAAAAAAAAAGGGCAGAAATTAAAGCTGCTTTTCATAAAATGCAATCATTTGTAGAAGACACTCCCCGAAAAGGCTCACACAGGAACATTGTGAAAAGTAGGCAGAAGCAATCTTCCTTGGATAGTTACGTATGTACGTAGCCTCACTCGAAAGGTAAGCTTCCACATTTTACGTACAGTATATTTCTTGTTACCATGTACACTAATATACACTTTATTTACAGGTTATATTTTGCATTTTTTTATTAATTTAGGGATTGAATGGTCCAAATTGTTGTAGTATTTCATTGTTTATAGGTCAATTTAGCTTTATTATGAAATTTCCTGGGGTGTTTTTGGAGGGCTTGGAACGGATTAGCCATTTTACATGTAAAATGTGGTCCAAGATACGAAAACCTCATGATACGAAGGGCGCCTCAGAACGGATTAATTTCGTATCTCGAGGTACTACTGTATAAACAAGATAATCGGTCAGTTCGAAGTACAAACATTAGTTCACCAAACGATACAAAATTCTCTTGAAAATTTTGTTAAAAAAATGGAATGTTTGACATAAGAAACATTCGACAAACGAGGTACCACATATTAACAATAAATACATTTTATAGGGAATGAAGAAAATTTTACACAGAGAAGACAATAAGAAATAAATATAAATGACTAATTAAAGGAAAATATGAACATTTAACATCACTCTTACCTTTATGGAAAACACTTGTTAGCTCATGGAAGACTGAGATAAAGGGAGAGGGAGGAGGAGAGGTTATTGTTTGGAAGGGGAATCTCCCTCCAGAAGGACTTCAGGTATCATAGACCTTTCTGAGGTTACTTCTCTGTTTTTTACTGGCACTTCATGAGGTTACTTCCTCTCCTTGCTTTTAACTGGCACTAGGACCAGCTTAAAGAGTTACGGGACCCCTGTCACACAACAAAACTGTCCAGAGACATTTGTTTCTGGCATTTCTTTAAAATTTGCCTAAAGTTAAACATGGTATTGTCATTAACCCTTTAACGCCGATTGGACGTATTAAACGTCGATATAAATTGTCTGTTGGGTGCCGATTGGACGTATGGTACGTCGACATAAAAAAGTTTTTTTAAAAATTCGCGGAAAAATACTTATAGGCCTACCAGGAGAAAACCTTTGAATCACGCGCCTTGGGGGATGCTGGGAGCTCAAGGATCAAGGCATTGTTTTGTTAACAATCGTTACCCAGGCTCGCAAGCGCGAATTTCTTTCTTCTAGCACTAAAAAACATCAGCGACACATCTATGAAATTATTTCGTCACTTTGACATAATTTTATACTATATGAAAATGTGCGCAATGTCATGTAGAATACAACTAAAAACAACTCATGGTTGCAGCTTTTATCAGTTTTGAAATATTTTCATATAAATAACGATAAGCGCCAAAATTTCAACCTTTGCCAACTTTGACTCTATCAAAATAGTAGTCAAAAAACACAATTTTAAGCTAAAACTCTTATATTCTAGTAATATTCAATCATTTACCTTCATTTTGCAACAAATTGGAAGTCTCTAGTACAATATTTCGATTTGTGGTGAATTTATGAAAAAAACTTTTTCCTTACGTCCGCGCGGTAACTCTTCCGAAAAAATCATAAATTTTTTCGTCCGATTGTCATAATGTTTGCACCATTTTAAATTAGCCGTTACATAAATTTTTATATATGGAAATGTGTGCAATTTCATGTAGAATACAACAATAAACAACCAATGGTTGTAGCTTTTTTGTTTTGAAATATTTTCATATAAATATCGATAAGTGCAAAAATATCAACCTTCGGTCAACTTTGACTCGACCGAAATGGTCGAAAAACTTAATTGTAAGCTAAAAATCTAACATTCTAGTAATATTCAATCATTTACCTTTATTTTGCAACAAATTGGAAGTCTCTAGCACAATATTTCAATTTATGGTGAATTTATGAAAAAAAAACATTTTCCTTAGGTCTGCGCGGTAAAAAAATCTGAAATTTTTTTGTCCGATTGTCGTAATGTTTGCACCATTTTAAATTAGCCATTACATAAAGTTTTATATATGGAAATGTGTGCAATTTCATGTACGTAGTATACAACAAAAAACAACCCATGGTTGCAGCTTTTATCAGTTTTGAAATATTTTCATATAAAAGGGATTTTGACGAAGGAAAAATCTATTTCTGGGGGAGGACCTGTGTCGCCCGAGAAAAATCCCTGTAGCTCATTTTTCAAGTATAAATATGTCCTAAATATACCAGAGAAAAAGCTTACATGGTATGCTGAAGTTACTACCCTCAGCGCGAGCACCACGAGGGGTGTCGGTATAAGTAAAGGGGCGAAGTGGAAGCGACTATTCACAGATCCTCTGCCACTTAGAAGATTCCCTCTCCAAAACCCCTCTGCGGTGGGAGCCGTTCCAGGCGCCACCCGCCTCACCTTCCACTTGCTACTACTACTAATACCCACACGTGTAGCTCATTCCTGGAATAGACCTCCAGGCTTGGATTGGCCAAGGGTGGGGGGAAAGGAAAAGCAAAAGAAAGGGGCTGGGTTCACTGGGCGACACAGGTCCTCCCCCAGAAATAGATTTTTCCTTCGTCAAAATCCCTTTTCTGGGTTCGACCTGCGTCTGCCGGTGAAAACATATAAGAGAATTCCATCCAAGCTAAATAGATACCAAACCAGTATACAGTAAGTCCTCGGGTTACGCCGGTCTCGACTTACGATGTTTCGTGGTTACGAACGCGCCCCCATAAAAATATAAAAAACAATATTATGCGTCGTTCCGTCTTACGCGGTTTAGCGTCGTAAGCGACATAACCAAACGCGAACTAGTTCCGGGCGCACGGCGGAAGAATACGCTTTGTGGGGGAGAGGACGGCGTCGCTTCGCTACGCTCATTCCTCGCCCATACGCCATTTTGGTTGTTTACACTGCCTCTCTCTCCCTCGTGTTGTATCGTTTTTGTAACTTTTTGCTCTTTGTTATGGCTCCCAAGCACAAGGCGGACTCTTCTGATGGTAGTGCATCGAAGAAAAGAAAGGCCATCACCATGGAAATTAAAGTGGACATTATAAAGCGATCTGAGAAGGGAGAAACGCCAACAAACATTGGCCGCTCACTTGGCCTTAGCCGTTCGACCGTTGCTACCATTATCAAAGATAAAGAGCGCATCGTTGAACATGTGAAAGGATCTGCTCCTATGAAAGCGACAGTGATAACTAAGCAGCGTAGTGGTCTAATAATTGAAATGGAAAGGTTATTGGTGCTTTGGTTGGAAGACAAAACTCAACGGCGTATCCCAGTCAGCCTTATGGTGATTCAGGAGAAGGCGAAAAGAGTTTGTTTGAAAGCGTTGAAAAAAGAAAAGGGGGAGGGAAGTGAAAGTGAAGAGTTTGTGGCTAGTAGGGGCTGGTTTATGCGATTTAAGGCTCGGGCCAATTACCATAACCTTAAAGTGCAAGGTGAAGCTGCTAGTGGGGATGAGAAAGCAGCGAGTGAATTTCCTAAAGCGTTGTCTGAGATAATTAAGGAGGGGGGTTATTCTGCTCAGCAAGTGTTTAACGTGGACGAGACAGGTTTGTTTTGGAAGCGTATGCCTAACCGCACTTACATCGCCAAGGAGGAGAAGTCAGCACCCGGTCATAAAGCCAGCAAGGAGAGGCTAACTTTACTTCTTGGGGGTAATGCAGCTGGCGACTTCAAACTGAAGCCCTTGTTGGTGTATCAGGCTGAAAATCCAAGGGCACTCAAGGGCATTTGGAAGGGTCAACTACCAGTAATTTGGAAGTCCAACAAGAAGGATGGGTGACACTTGCAGTGTTTGAGGACTGGTTTGTAAACCATTTTGTTCCAAGTGTGGAGCGGTATTGCGCCTCCAAGGGTATCCCCTTTAAGGTGTTCCTAGTGCTGGACAATTGCGCCTTCTAGGGTGACACCCTGCCCAGCTGGGAGACTTCAACCCTAATGTCAAGGTGGTTTACCTTCCACCTAATACCACGGCCCTTTTACAGCCTATGGACCAAGGAGTGATTGCTTCGTTCAAGGCCTACTACCTACGAAGGACAATTGCTATGGCTTTACAGGCAATTGAAACCAAGAAGGACTTGACTCTGAAGGACTTTCGGAAATCCTACAACATCCTTGATGCTGTAAAGAACATTGCTGATTCCTGGGAGGAGGTTAAGCAAACAAACATGAATGGTGTCTGGAAGAAAATTTGTCCTCAATTTGTGAATGATTTCCATGGGTTTGAGGACACAGTTCAGCAAGTTGTCAAGAACGTTGTTGCCCTGAGTAAGGAAATCAATTTGGAGATGGAGGTTGATGATGTTACAGAGCTGCTGGAGTCTCATGGCGAGGAGTTATCTGCTGAGGACCTGATACAACTGGAGAAGCAGATGATAGAGGAAGAAGAAGCACCCACCCCAGAGCCTAAGGCTTTCACAAGGCAGGACTTGGCAAGAGGTTTTGGAGAGTTGCAGCAAGCGTTGGCAACTTTTGAGGCTCAGGATCCCAACTTGGACAGGTTCACTAGGGTTTCCAGAGGCATCATGGATTTGATGCAGTGTTACAAGGAGATCTTGGATGAAAAGAGGTTGCTCTCTGTTCAGACTAACCTGGAACATTATTTTAAGAAGGTAGAGAGGCCTGCAAGAGATCCTGTACACTCTACCTCAGCTGCCTCTGCTAATCCAGACTCGCCTGCCCCACAATCTCCAGCACCTTCTGAATGTTCTGCTAACCCAGACTCGCCTGCCCCACAATCTCCAGCACCTTCTAAATGTTCTGCTAACCCAGACTCACCTGCCCCAGCATCTCCAGCACCTTCTGTAGGTTCTGCCTCACCTCAAGACTCACCTGCCCCAACATCTCCAGTAGTATGTTCTGCCTCACCTCAAGAATCACCTGCCTCAGCATCTCCAGCATCTTCATCTTCTGGAGGTTCTTTTTCTCTTCACTAACCTCCCCCAGTCTCTCCAGCACCACAGCTTCCTCTCCAGTGTGCAAGCCAACCAAATTAATAAAGGTAAGGAATTATTCTCTCGTTGTTATTGATAGGTATTTACATTAAATCATGTGGTATTTTTTAATGTTCCGACTTACGCTGAAAATCGTGTTACAACGCATCTTAAGAACGGATCAACGTCGTAACTCGAGGACCCCCTGTATAAATGGAGGTTAAAAACCTAAGGTTCATTGAAATTGAATTTAATGTTTATAATTAATGCAAAAATAAACTTATATACTACTTAAACTATGTCTTAAACTATGACTTAAGAGTAATATTTACAAGAAACTGGTAATTGCTAATGTACAACATGGTACTCAAGCCAACTGGACGGATATGTACAGATGGAACGTAAAACAATTATGGCTTTACGACCAATATCACAGTAATATATACACGTTCCGATGGCGGGATGGCCAAGGCCCAGCCCGGCCCGGAGGAGATAGGTTGGTGGGGAATACAAGCGAGTCAGGCAGGAAGGAGAGAGTATTAGGGAAAGGGTAACAGACGGGCTAAGAAGGAAGTATATAAGACACAATTATTCGGGGGAGACTATACTTCCCGCTGCCACTCTTGGGAATTCAAGGGCCTCTATATTTTTGAGATAGTGGCATTTAAATACTGCTGGAGATTTCCAACCCGTATACTTCTTCAGGTCCTCAAAGTTCATGTTTTGAAAATAGTTAATAGAGGTAGCTACTGCTCGGATATCATGGACATGTGGGACTGAATCCGGATTGGCTTGTTTAATAAAGTATATAGTATTTGCTGCCTTATACCTTCCAGAGAAATTGTCCCACCTTTCTCTCTAATAAACAGAGGGCCTGAAGTCTTTTGAGAAGTCCTGGCTAGGAAGGATTTCAGGGTATTAACCGGACACAATGATGTATCCTGCATGAGAGGGAGAATTCTCCAAGGAGTCCACCTGTTCTCTGTTCTGTGGGTCCTCGTTTTTAGCCAGAAATTGCCGATCGGGTGATAGCAGGACTTCACCTGACGGGAGGAATTCAATATGGCCTGGATTCCTGGAGAGAGCCGTGAGTTCAGATATTCTGGCGTCTGAGGCTAAGGCCATTCAAAATAATGTCTTCCTAAGAAGGGTTAGATATGGACATGACTCATTGTTAGAGTCCGAGGCAAGTTTAAGGACATCATTCAAGAACAAGGAGACCATCTGGGGGCGGTCTGCTGGTGTCAAGCGGGCGCATGCTCTTGGAATCGAAGAGAAGTATGCGTCTGATAGGTTAATATTAAAACCTATCTGGAAAATTTTCTGTAATGCTGATTTCACCGTAGTAATGGTACTGGTGGCTAGACCTTTCTCAAAAAGAGATCTAAAAAATGAGATGGCCAAATTTGTGGTCATTTCATGGGCATCTGAATCCTTTAGAAAATTGGCTAATTTCTTAACTGCTGAATCGTATTCTTTGACCGTTGAATCCCTCTTGTTCTGAGCCGCAAACTTCATGAAGTCCATAAAGTTAGGGCACTCAGAATTCTTGAGGAAGCTGACACAGTCTGAGTTTGTACTACCTGCGTCAGTTCCGGACGGGGGATCCGTTTGGGCCTGAGATTCAGTTCTAGAAGTGGATACCAGTTGCTTTTTGGCCAGTCGGGTGCCACTAGAGCTACTTGGCCTGTGAAGGATCTCAGTTTGTCTAAGACCTTCATCAGAAGATTCACTGGTGGAAATAGGTAGATTTTCTGCCAGTTGTTGCACTCTACGGACATTGCGTCTGTGGCGAAAGCTAGTGGGTCTAGGTTGGGAGCCACGTAGCAGGGGTTTGAGGTTGGCTTCCGTGGCAAAAAGGTCTACTTGAAGGCCCTGAATTTGATTGCCAATCCACCGACAAGAATCCGCGTCCAGTGACCACTCCGACTCCAGCGGAGTTGTCCTGGACAGTGAATCCGCGATGACATTCCTTACTCCTGCTAGGTGAACTGCTGATAGGTGCCATTGATTCTTTTCTGGCAGCAAGAAAATCGCCAGTAATACGTGATTCAATTTGCTTGACCTGGAGCCGCCTCTGTTTATGCAGTGGACTACTACTAGACTGTCTGAGACCAGTCTTATATGTTTCTTCTTGGCCGGAGACAGACGTTTCAGGGTCAAGAACACTGCCATTTCCACCAGGATGTTGATATGGAACTGGCAGAATGTTTCCGACCATGTTCCTTGCACCTTTTTGTGCTGGGAATACCCTCCCCATCCACTTAAGAGATGCATCCGTGTGGATAGTTAGAGACGGAGGAGGGAATTGCAGAGGTACTGACTTGGTCAGGTTCCGGTGATCTTGTCTCTGAGATTGATGTTGGCTCTTGTTCTCCAGACTCAATTCATATCCTTCAATCTGGCCTTTAACAGGACGTCCGTCACGGACGCGAACTGTAGCGAACCTAGAATCCTTTCTTGGGCCCGCCGAGAAGCTTTCTTGTTCTTTAGAAACCGCTTCGTGCCTTTTGCTATTTCTTTTGCCTTTTTGATTGGGAGAGATAGCTCGTGTCTGTTCAGGTCCCATTGGATTCCCAGCCACTGGAAACGAGAAGCTGGGGTGAGCCTGGATTTCTCTTTGTTTATCTGGAATCCTAGTGATTCCAGAAACTCCATCACCTTGGATGTTGACTTGTGGCATTCTTCGACACTGGTTGCCCAAATGAGCCAGTCGTCTAGGTAGGCTACTAACAAAATGCCTCTCGTTCTTAGTACTTGTACTATCGTCTCTCCTCGTTTGGTAAATATTCTGGGTGAAATGTTGAGCCCGAACGGCATGACTGAATGAGTAAGCCTGTTTCCCTAGTTTGAAGCCTAGGTACAGAGAGAAGTTCTTTGCTATCGGAACATGATATTAGGCATCTGAAAGATTGATAGAGGTGGTGACAGCCCCACGGGGAAGTAAGGTCCATACCTGCGAGGTGGTCAGCATGCGGAACTTGTCGCAGCGAATGTACGAGTTGAGACGGGACAAGTCCAGAATCACTCTTCTTTTGCCCGAGTCCTTCTTGGGGACACTGAACAGACGTCCTTGGAATTTTATGCGCCCCACTTTCTTTATTGCTTTCTTCTGGAGGGGGTCCTTGGTATAGTCTATCAGGTCCACCGTAGGCTTTTGATAAAAGGTGACTGGTGGAGGAGGCCCTTTCTTCCAACTCCACCCCAAGCCTTTCGAGACTATACTGTGGGGCCATGGACTGAAGGTCCATTGGTCCCGGAATAGACGCAGCCTCCCTCCTACCTGCGGACTCTCACTGGTTGGGTGCAGGTCTGGTGCCTCTGCCTCCACGGAAGCCTCTACCTCTTGATCCGCCTCGTAGTCGTGGGCCACCTCTGGCCCGGCTACTTCCGGCATGCCTACTATAGGAGCTTCATAGGTAGGGTTAAAGACCGGGGAGGTCACTATAGCTGAAGAGGTAGACGGCTGTGGGGCTGACGGAGTTTGTACTAGGACAAACTGCTGTTAGGGGTGTGCTTTAGAGGTGGAAGGTTTTCCGACCTGGGAAACTGGCACTGCTTGTACTATCGCTTGTGGACGCGAGCCCTGGTAAGGGTTATACCTCCTTGCCTTCTTGTTGGTTCTGACTTGGTGTCCGGGCCCTTCGAACTGACATTTGAAGGGGAGACCCCAACGAACCCGAAAACTCTGGTTGGCTCTGGATGCCTTCCTGGAGGATGTTGGTAACCTCCTCTTTTGGGAAAAGGTTTTCTCCCCAGATCATATGACTTAATGAGCCTATTGGGCTCATGTTTTATCGAGGCACCCCCTAAGACGTGCTTCCTACAAGCACGTCTTGCCACAGCAAAATCGTACAGGTCTGACTGGAACATTTGTAAGAGCACCTTAGTCAGAACCCTGAACACCTGCTCCTCAATGTAGGTGGATGCTATCAACTCCGCCGCAGTGACGGAGTTGATAGATCTTGCCAGTCTGGTCTTTGCTTCGAATTCCGTCTTCACTAGGTGGTCCGAATTCCTAGGCAATTTCTCGGAAAACAGGTCGGAGGCGCAGTCCAGGTCGAGTTTACCTGTGGTAAACGTCGCCGGAGCGTCCTTCCAAAAGTCCAATCCGGTAGGAAAGAGAAGGGAGGTAGCCTCCGTCTCTCTCAGTACTGGTAGAGGTTTCTCCTCCGCCGCAGCTTGCAGCATTAATTCCGCCACCTTAGACGTGCATGGTGATGGAATGCCGTCCGGGGTCACAAACATTGTAAAAGAGCCCTTATGTGGCGTTAACTTTGTGTTAACGCAACCCCATTCGGACAAGGTGCGGACCCAAGTGTTTTGGGCTTGCTCTCTCAGGAAGATAACAGTCTCCTTCAGGACTTTATCTACCCGGACTAGCGCATGTTTTGCCAGCCTCACAAACCCGGGGAATGGGAATTGGAGGCCTGGAGGAAACAACTCAAAGTCCTCGATTGGCAGGGTTCCACACCCTTCAATTGTCAGTTTCCCGTCCAAGAACGGGGCATGCAGCGCCAGCCTCCATGGATTCTCCTTGTCAAAAGGAGGAAGCTTGGACGCGTCCGGCACCATCATGGATAGCGCTGGAGTCCCGGAGTGGAGGAGTTCGGAGAGCATATCCTCTAAAGGCTTTATCCTCTCAGTGAAGGCTTCTAAGTCAACACCAGACTCCGCTGCCCTAGGAACGGTGGTCTGTAAACCCATTCCCACAGTAGGGGAAGGGTTTAAGGCAGCAGGCGACTGTGCAGAGGTCGACGGCTGTGGGGTCGAGGACAACTCCGTCGCCGCTGGCAGAGCTGGTTTTGTACCCTTCTTTAGGGTTTTTGTTTTTAAGGTTTTTACTTTGGGAGCGATGGAAAGTGCTCCCGCAGCAGGAGGGGTGGGCCTGGAGAAGCCCAGGAAGGAAGAGGAAGAAGGAGTAGGACTAAGAAGGAGACTTGCCTCACTTACCTCCCCACCTACCTGTTCCTCCGTGACCATGGGTTCTACGTTAATGTTGATGGCCGCTACATCGTCCATCAAGTCCTTGTCGTCGGTGGTCGGCATGGTTGCCAACCGGATGGCTTCAATCAACGGGTCTGCTATCTCCGCCGGAACCGCCGTGTTGGCTGTGGCTCCCTGAAACAGGAGAGAGCAAAGTCCAGCGTCCAGAACATATGGCTGTCCCTTTGGGGCGTTCTTGCCAAAGCCGGCCACCCACTTTTGACCCTTGCCTCATGTTGAGCTGCTTCCTCGGCCTGTCAGGGAGGAATTGTATTAGTACATTCCCTGGAAATAAAGTCTGTATAACATCTTATAAAGTCATTATAACAGGACTTATACACCAATGGTGTAGCGAAGTACTTACATGCTCATCAACTAAAGTAGATACCTTTTCATAGCACACCGTACATGCATCGGGGTGCCAGACCATGTAGTTCTCCAACTGTACCGCGCAGTTGGCGTGCGAGCGGCACACTACATGGCCATACGGCTTGCCTAGGGAGGTGGGGCACCCCTCTGCTTGGCAGCGAACCATCTGCAATTGGCAATTGTTTATGAGCACCGAACTTCGGTAAGTTACGAACAGAGCATGCACCTTAACTTAGATGGGTCAAGATCTATTCGCTACATAAAATCAAAATAAGTACCATGAATAAAGTAATTACTTTGGGTGAGTTTGCCTGGTCTCAATTCCGTCCTCAGAAATAGATACCGGTCCGTTATACGGGATCTGAGGTCCACCGGTGCCAGAGAGGGTGGGAGTAGAGAGATTCTCCCCTTCCCTCCGAGGCATATGGCTGAGTCGGAAGGCTACGTTACGTAGCCGGACCTTGACCTGGTTATTGAACTCCGCTGAAGCCGAGAGTGAGGACGAAATTAGAGCACTGGCAATATTTTGTAATGCTCCGTCGCCAAGTGTGGGGTAAGTCACACTGGCTTGGTCCTTATAGGACCGGAGCTACATGGGGGCCCCGAAGCTCCGTCTGCTAACTGAATCGTCTCCTAATATCCCTTATAATGCCGGAGGAAAGGGGCTAGTGCGGCGGATCAGTAGGGCATTCCTCTGAACCTGAGCGCACTAATTTAGAGGAAGCGTAGCTCCCAGCCCGAATCCACCCAGGTGAGAAGGGTTGGAGAACGAAGCAACGAGCGACGGAGCTGCTATAATGTATGCTCCGGAGCTACGTCCGCCGACTGGTGCGGTACCGCTTGTGAGTCGGCGGCGCCTACTCGGAGATATACGGGGTGGTATATAATTTAATAACAATACCCCACTCCCTCCCCCTCACCTACTAGTGAGAGGGGGGGGGGGGGGGGGGGGGGAGGAACGTGGTGCATGTGGTCGGTCATGATTGCCTGGCCACCCACCCGATCAGATGGACTTACACCAAGGCTATATAGCCTACCCTTTGTAGGGAGAAGGACGACTGGCTCATGGCCAGCCAATCACGGTTAGGTGGTGGTCGCTCTCGATCAGTAGGCTATGCCGGGTTAGGCCAGACGTACCAGACCGGCATTTACATAACATATACACAACATAAATACTACCATATACTATATTCATAGCGAGGTCTAATGGAGGAGTTGCAAGGATATTAGGCCAAGAAAGGCGGGGAGGAAGCACCCGTATCGATCCATTTAAGTTCCAAGAACAAACAGAACTGGGCAGGGTAGGCCAATTGACCACCCCTGTCAGACTGAAGTGGACGGTAGTCCTTGACCAAACCTACTAAATCAAAATTCTTCAATCTAGACCAGCTGGGCCGGAGGCCTCAACCAAACCTACTAAACCGAATTTCTTAGATTTAGACCGGCAGGGAGGTAGATCCGAGAGCACATTGGTTGAGAAAATCTCTATTTTAACATCCTCCCTGCTAGCCCAATAGCACCACAGGGGGAGTTAGGTGTGCCTAAGGGTACTAGGTAAGGGACACCTAGCCTACCTTCCTAGGCTAGCCTAGGCTAGGTTCAACTAGGTGGAGAAGATGGGGCAACTCATCCAGCCTCAGTGAGAGTAAATCAATAATGTACATAAATCAAGACTTATCTAAGATTGTGCTACTCATACGTAACCTCACTACCAGAGGAGGGAGGGAGAGCGAGAGAGAGGGGGACCGGGCCCCCTCCTCTCCTCTCACGAATATGATAGGTTCAACAATAATGATATTGTGCATCGCTATAAATCATGCAGAGACCGGCGCAAATCTGCCCTTGAACCGCTAGGGAGGGGGCCTTTTATTTACGATGTAAACTAACTCACTCCTTTGTACCCCCAACGAAAGTCAAGAGCGAGTTAGGCCTATGCATCACCTAGATAAAGTACAATGCATAACATATAATATGGTAAATATTTATGTAGATATTGTGTGCTGAAAAAATGCACGCGCTCCGATGACGCTCCCAAAATGGCGGCGCAGCCAACGGCGCCCACAATACTATTCTGAGGGGCCGAAGGCGATTTTATGGGAATATTTCAATCATAAAAATCATAAACACATAAATTGGAGTACTCATCTTAGGTGTAGTAGAGATATCTGCAGTTGCCATGACGAAAAAGCGAAAAAACTCCTGGAGCGAATCGAAGTGAAGCACGCACAAAGATTGCTAATACAGGAATGAGCTACACACGTAGATATTAGTAGTAGTAGCGAGTGGAAGGTGAGGCGGGTGGTGCTTGGAACGGCTCCCACCGCAGAGGGGTTTTGAGAGGGAATCTTCTAAGTGGCAGAGGATCTGTGAATAGTAGCTTCCACTTCGCCCCTTTACTTATACCGACACCTCTCGGGGTGCTCGCGCTGAGGGTAGTAACTTCAGCATACCATGTAAGCTTTTTCTCTGGTATATTTAGGATATATTTATACTTGAAAAATGAGCTACAGGGATTTTTCACCGGCAGACACAAGTCGAACCCAGAAATAACGATAAGTGCCAAAATTTCAACATTCGGTCAACTTTGACTCGACCAAAATGGTAAAAAAACACAATTGTAAGCTAAAACTATTACATTCTAGTAATATTCAATCATTTACCTTTATTTTATTTTGCAACAAATTGGAAGTCTCTAGCACAATATTTCGATTTGTGGTGAATTTATGAAATAAACTTTTTCCTTACATCCGCGCGGTAACTCTTCCGAAAAAATCATAAATTTTTTTGTCCGATTGTCGTAATGTTTGCACCATTTTAAATTAGCCGTTACATAAAGTTTTATATATGAAAATGTGTGCAATTTCATGTAGAATACAACAAAAAACAACCCATGGTTGTAGCTTTGATCAGTTTTGAAATATCTTCATATAAATAACGATAAATAGAAAAAATTCGTCCTTCGGTCAACTTTAACTCGACCGAAATGGGCAAAAACTGCAATTGTAAGCAACAAAACTTACAGTCTAGTAATATTTAATCAATTACCTTCTTTTTGCAACAAACGGGAAGTCTCTAGCACAATATTTCAATTTATGGTGAATTTTTGAAAACAGCTTTTTTTTACGTTCGCGTGTTACGAATTCATGCATCATTTTGTGATAATATTTTCTCTGTGTTGCCTTGATTGTTTTACAATGTGTTTTATACCAAAATAATTGCAATTTAGTGTGCAATACAACAACAAAAAATTAACTCGTTAGCTTTAACCATTTTGCTCACAGCGCGATTTGTATACAATTATATATGAAATTTTTTTTCACGCTGTCATATATGCCAATATTTATATTTGATAATGATATTTTTTTCATTTGTGATGGTTGCATACTGAACTTCAGGCAATGACAAAAAAAGGAGCCAAAAATGAACTCTTAATCTTGAAAACTAAGCGTGCTGTGATTTAAAAAAAAAAAAAACATTTCTTCCGCTTCGGCGCTCACTCGCAAATGCCACCAGCATACAGGAGAAGAATTTTAAAATACCGCTTCATCGTTTAAGGGTTAAACATGTTGGAGACATAGATTACATCTTCTTTGTTGGGATGATGATTCTCCACAAAATTTCTTACATCATTCCACTTTGCAAATGTCCTTAATCCCTGAAGTAGGCACATTATGTATGCCCATTCATTTTCTGAATTTTTCAAACCAGCCTCTGCAGGCCTTAAATTCTTTAACAGCAGCATTTGTTTTAGGCATATTCTCACTGAGATCAGCATGCAACTTCCTCCAACACTTTGCTATAGTGTTTCTCGCCTTCTTTTATAGGATGAAAAACTATTTTGAAATAGGAAGAGAATCTAGTGAAAAGATGAGAGAACTTTTAATTAGGTATGGGTAAAGCATGCTTGAAGGAGAAGCCAAGGGTTTTCATGTACTGGAACAAACAAACCTCACAGAAAATAAAAAACAAATGGTGTTAGCAACTTGTAGTCAAGGAAAGATAACATATAAAACAGTGTCATAAATAATGAAAAGAATATTTGAGGGATTAGGGAATAAAGAGGAATGGGAATGGTGGGGTCAGAAGGCAATGCAAATTCTGGGAGAGAGAGGGAAAATCAGAGATACTGGGGAAAATGAAACAAGAGGTAGGGGTGGAAGAAATCCTATAAACAAAGAAAGGAAAGTAGTATTAAGTTTAATATGCAAATTGGAATGGCACTGGGCTAGGGATTGTTCTGAGAAATTTCAAAATAAGGAGAAAACAGAAGCAAAGCAAAAAGAAAATAAGCAGAAAACAGAAACTAGGCCAGAAGAAGTTTATGTAGAAGTTAGTAAAATAGAGGAAGAATCTTGGGAAGTGGTTGATGCAGTTTTAGACACAGGATGTGATTCAACAGTTTGCGGGGAATTGTGGCTAGCAAGCATTGTCATGGGTTTGAGTCAAGAAGAGTTGAGGAGAATGAAGGATACTAAGACAGAGTCCAATAAAGTATTTAATTTTTGTGAGTCATCTTATAAGTCAAAAAGAGGAATGGAAATATCAGTGATATTGAAAACAAGAAGTTTTATTTGAAGACAGAAATTATGCAGGGTGATATACCATGGCTAATAGGTAAGAAAACTATAGGCAAAATGGGCATAAATTTGAAAGAAAACTGTGTTATAATTGATGTATTAGGGGAAATGAAGGTAAAATTTAGAGAAGACAAACAGTGTCATTTAAGATTACCCATAAGGAGGAAGGTAGAAGGAGAATTATTACTGGAGAGTTGGAGGGGAAAGTCTGAGGGAAATTAAAGGTACAATGATGAAACTATATCTACAGTTTGGTCAAGGAAGTGAAGATAAAATATGGAAGCTAACAGAGGAAACACAATGAAGTGATGGTTTGATAGAGAAAGAAAAGGAGGAAATAAAAAAGTTACTAATGGACTTGATTGGAAATTGTGAGGTCTGTAAAAGATACAAAAGAAACCCAGCTAAACCAGCAGTAGGATTTTCTTGGGAGTAAAAGCTTTAATAAAATTGTAGCAATGGATGTGGGAGGGATAGAAGAGAGATATTTTTTGGTAATGATAGATATGGCAACGAGGTATTGTCAGGCTTTTGGATAAAAGATAAGAAACCAGAAACTATAATAAAGACACTTTTTGATGGTTGGTTTGCTATATTTGGAACGCCTTCCAAAATATTGTCAGACAATGGAGGAGAATTTCAAAACGAAAAAGTAAGGAGGATGGCAGAAAGATGGAATAATATAGTATTAGCTACAGCATCGGAATCTCCAGATTGTAGCCATTATCAAAGAAAGTTTAAGAAAGATGATGGAGGATGAGGAAGGGGATTGGTCCATAGCATCAAGATGGGTAGTGAGAGCTAGGAATTGCTTAATAAATAATGGAGGTTTCTCTCCTAACTAATTAGTATTTGGAAAAAAACCTTCCTTGCCTAATCTAATGGGAGAAGAGAGTTCAAGTCCTGCAAGCAGAGAGAAAGGTATGGAAGAGAGTATGGTAAGGGACACACTGAATGCAATGCATAAGGCCAGAGAAGTGTTTATAAAAAATGAGTCATGTAATAAAATGAGAACTGCCTGAAATAAAAATGCCAGAGAACATATATTTGAAGAAGCACTAGTGGGAGATGAGGTATTCTATAAGAGAGAAAATGAAAATTAATGGAGAGGACCTGCTCAGATAGTGGGAGTATCAGGGAAAACAGTAGTAGTCAACCATGGGGATTCTTTAAGAGAAGTAGCTAGAATACATGTTACTAAGATTCAAAGACTATTATTAGAAACATAAAGATACTTAAAAAAAGATATATCACATGTTGTGAAAGGTAGATCCTATGGCCCAAATGAAGGAAACATAGCTAGGCAGGAAGGAAAGGAGATAATAGTAGGCTGGAGAAGGAATGCAGACACAGAAGAGGCTATAGAAGGAGATGTTACAGGAAACAATGGAAGATGATGGGGAAAGTGAGGTAATAGGTGTTAATAGAAGAGATACCCAAATTCTAAAAGGGAAATTAAGTTAGAGCTGTAAACAATGATACAGGACAAGTAGAAGAATGGACTATATTAAGTCTTGCAGGAAAAAGATCAAGCAAATCTTGGGCTGATCCATGCAATGTACAAGATTCAAAGTCTGGTGACAAGGGATGGTTTAACTTAAGGGATTGTAGTCATGTAGAAAAATTGGAGGGAAAACAAGGTATATGAGGAGGACAAAAAGCTATATCTACACGATGGATAGTAACTGAGAAGGTAAAAGGAAGGGGGGGGGGGGGGGGGGTTATGTGAAGCAAGATTGGTAGCTGGGGGTTTTGAAGAAGAGATGGCTGAATGGAAAAAGACACTCCTACATCAAATGCTGAATTTTAAAAATTTTGTTTGACAATATAAAATTGAAAGAATGGATTTGTTATACACTGCATATCAAAACTACATACGTATATACAAGGTGACGAAATACAAAGAGAAGTATTTTTAAAGCCACTTTGGGAAGATGGTTGGAGTGGATTGTGGAAGTTGCAGAAGACTGTTTATGGGCTCAAGGACACAGCACAAGCATGGTGTTGTAAGGTGGTAAAAGTAGTGGAGGGGCTTAAAGGCGAGAGAAGTAGACTAGAACCTAATACAGTGGGCCCCCGTATTCGCGTTCTCCATATTCGCGGACTCATAGATTCGCAGATTTTTCTCTGGACCATATCTACCCATTATTTGCAGTGAATTTGCCTATTCGCGGGATTTTCCGACGATAAATAATCACTAATTAGTGTATTTTGATGTTATTTTCATACCTAAATACATTTTTATGATACAAAAATGGTTTACTAATTTTAAAATATTAATATTCATCAATACTGTGTTACTAAGTTTAATAAGATTAAATTATATCACATAATAACTAATAATTCTCTCTCTCTCTCTCTCTCTCTCTCTCTGTTATTTGCTGTAGGTATATATTTTTAATGGTAAAATGTTTAAGATGACTTTGAAATGATATTAATAATATAACCTCAAAGATTAATGCAGTAATAGGTTAGTAATTTTAGGTATATTTGAAGTAGGATGTTATCAAAGGTATACATTTGGTATCTGAACTTTCAAGATTGGCAGTTATAAGCATTTTTAGTGGTGGTTTTAACTATTCCCGGGTTTTAACTATACATGGGGGTGCTGGTACCACCCCCCCCCCCCACCCCCCCCCCCCCAAATACGGGAACACTTGCAAGTGCAAGAATAAGAAAGTATGCATTTATGTATACTATTAAAAGGTTCAAGTACATAGGAGTGATAGTAGAGCAGAAGGAGAATAGATTTTGTCTTAATCAGTAAAAGTATATAAATTCTATAGGAAAACCAGAAGCTAGAAGATTTACTGGTAATAGAGTGTTAGGAAATCCCATACGGTGGAAGTACAGAAAATCCCAAAGAGTAGCAAAAGCCATCATTGAAGCAAAAGCTCTGAGTGTGGGGAGGCTATAGAGGGATTGATATATTTCAAACATTTGTGGGAAGAGGTAGTAGGAGGGAGAAAATTAGAGGCATTGGTTAATATTGATAGTAAAACACCAATGACCGCAACAAAATTGAGTAGTACTGGTGTAAGTAATAAGAGATTAAAAATAGACAGTGTAGCAATAAGGGAAATATGGGGAAATAAAGGAAGTGAGTGGGGAGTGAGAAAGAGATAAATGTGATTATATATCAGTTTAGTCAGTTTTTATTTTTTTAAATTTTTTTTATTGGTGAAATGTTTTCGATGTTCAATGTATGGGAAAAGTGTTTGATTTTACAAAATGTCTTGATGTATTTAAGCTGTGTTGTGACATCCTCCTATTATCTAAAGGTCATCTTACACAAGAAAATATATGGTAATAGGCTTTCAATGCAAAATTTCAAGTAAATTTTGCATCAGAACTCTAACAAAAAATTGGAATCCAACCGGATGAACCATATAAAGCCAGCTTACTCTGCTGCTATTGTTTTGAACAAGTACATGTTTGTACAGAAATATTTCCTAGTTTTTATGGCTTTCCAAACTGTATTTTGATTCAATCATGGGTTCCAAGATAGCCATTGCAGACAAGCAGAAGAGCAAAACAGTAAGAATTACCACAACTGAACTTAAGGAGGAGATTAATGAAAAGTATGACAGAGGCATTTGTGTGGCTGATTTAGTGTATCTTTAGTATTTTATTAATTTAACGTAATCATTAGGCTTGGTTTTCAATGTTTTACTATTAGCAACAAGTTTTTTGCATACCCAATAGGCTAAAACAGTACATACTATAACTAACCTAGCCCATGGGGCTCAATCAACCAACGGTAATATGGCTGCATTGGACATAAGTCAGTTTGTTTTATACAGTATACATTTAAATATGTAAAAAGGACGTCTAATACTATGTTATTTAACTCTGAACTTATCTAATTGTAATTTAAGTGTAATGTTTTGTATAAAAAGGCAAGGTTAGGGTAATAACTACTGGTCAAGAACAGATTACAAGCAGTAGCCGGAACATCATCGAAAATCATCAAAAATCGTAAGAAAACCTTACTTTTAATGCTTTGGTTGCATTGAAAACTATGTAAACTACATTATTATTGTGTTTTCTCATAAAAAACCTTCAAATACTGATTATTTTGCCTTTTTAGTCATATTTCTTCCATCAGATCAATGTCGCAAGCATCGTAACCCTAGAACATGCGTCGCAAACCTGGAAATAACTTCTAATGAATATAATTGAAAAGCTTCGTAACCTCAGAATGTCAAAAGCCGAAATGGTCATAAAGTGAGGACTGCCTGTAATCCACTTTCAGTTATTTCCTATGGAAAAAATTGATTCGGATTTTAAATGACTAGCATCTCCAAGCTTCTTTTGGAATGGATTAGCATCGAAGTCCAGGGTTTTAGTGTACAGGTTTAACTGTTGTTTCCTGTTCTTTATTGCCAAAACCAAGATAGTCTCTGTAGACAGGAGATAGAGCCCTTCTGTCCTGAGTACTTTATATGCTATCACTTTTCCAACAAACACTGTTCTAGCCAAAACCAACTATAAGAGAATTCTTTGAGACTGTTAGGTCTGTCTTAAGGGGGCCAGAGGGACCATGAGAATGCAATTCCTTTGAGGACTCACAGCAGCTACCAAAAATATGTTTTTCTCCATGTCAAAACTGTTTTGTTTTTTTTCCTACAGCTAACAATACATAAATGGATTCAGGCATAGTTCATCCATATAGAATGGAGTCCATCTGTACTGTGTCACTATATTTCACGTAAATGAGTGTATGTATATCTTTACTTCTATCCAAACCAAGAATGGTCAGATTTTACCTAACAAGTACAGCTTACAATAACATAATCTGAAAATGTTCATGCTTTTCTTAATCATTATTATTATTGAAAGATAAATATGGCCAAGAAATAGCAATGTCTTAATTATATGTTAATTACATGTACATAGTAAAATATAGAAGTTTATCACTATCATCTAAAACATATGTATTACACCAATAAAAGACTGCCAAATGACCATTCCAAAGTTCTACAGTGAAAAAAATATCTGGTATCATATTTACAAAAATAAAGTTCCTTGCAAGTAACTTACTGCTTATAACTGCTTCTTTCCATACTTGCAAATGCAATGAAGTTAAAGATGAAAAAAGATTCCCAGGATTCACCAGAAGTTCATCCCCTTCTACTGTGGCTGTGCTGATGTGCAAAGTATTCAGGTGAGGGCAATGGCTTCCCAAAAGCACAATCTTTTTTTGATTAACTTCATCACCTGCAAAACCAAATGGCATGCTTCTTCAAACCATCACAGCAAAATATTCAAATTCAATCATTAACAGAATTTTTTCCACTTACTTTTCAGTTTCTTTAATTGAATCTGAATACTAACACTGAGACATATGATCATGAGCAATATTTATGATGATGTTTCTAATTGGAAATTTTGGTGGTAAAACTAATTTGCTAATTCATATGACTATTGCTAAACTTTCTATGACAGACACAAGATTTCATAGAATTTTGTCACAAATACATAACTAACAGCATGGGTTCCTCTACACACAAATTCCATATTTCTATTTAGGTATTCACCAATGCTTTTGTTCTCTCTAGCTCTTTTTCTTCTTGCTTTCACCAAAAACTTTCTCAAGGCCAACACATGTTCTTGTCACTTGAATACTTGCCACACTTCTATGACAGGAAAATCTGCCTTTTCTTTGGAACTTTTTCCTGATCATCATTATAAGTAAGGCCCAGTTTTAAGCAAAGTAATACTGTACACATTATTTGCATGCACCCCTTGTCATCAGGCGTGCTTGTATTTTGCTAAGCTTATTTTTCATAGCCCAGTTGAAATAAAATCATGACAGCACACCACAATAATATAAAAATCCATAGTAATTAACCTACCCAAATCAAACCTAACATAATCAAAGGCTGTGTAGTGCATTGGACATGAACATCTCTTCAACTGGTAAAACTTATGTACTTGCTCATAAACATACTTTAACCAGGCAACCAAGCAAACTTAAGCACAACATTAAAAATAAATTTCCAATTTCAAGTAGATTTGGTAATATCAAAACTCAGCATTCCTGAAATATCTTCTTTAAATCAACAATCTGCACATCAACTCAAACTTTCTAATAATTATGGTAATGATTTTACTCACCAGCTTTTCTCAAACTTCAAAGGCTATTCATTCTCCCAATTATGGCTGATGTTCAAAATACAGCTACCATTACCATCTCTATAGGAGCCACATGCAACATTTAAGAACTGTGAAGTTTGCAAGATAAATTTTGATTATTTTCATTCCTTTATGGTTCTACCCCTTTACTTTAAAAAAATACAAAATTTTTTAAAAGTAAATTTAAGATTACATTTCAAAAAATGAATAAACAGTAATGTTCAAAGATCATAGCCAAGTGCAGTAAGAGAGTAGACTCTAATAAACCCATTTCTGGGTTCGACCTGTGTCTGTCGGTGAAAAGTTCCTGTAGCTCACTTTTCTAAGTATAAATAGATCCTAAATATACCAGAGAAAAAGCAAGCATGGTATGCTGAAGTTACTACCCTCAGCGCGAGCACCCAAAGGGCATCGGTATAAAGTATAAGGGCGAGTGGAAGCCACTACTCACAGGTCTTCTGCCAATTAGAGGATTCCTTTCCAAAATCCCTCCCACAGCAAGAGCCGTTACAAAGGCTAGAGCCGTTACAAAGGTTACTCCCCTTACCTTCCTCTCGCTACTACTACTACTACCTGCGCGCCATCTTCATTCCTGTAATTAGCCTTTGTGTGTGTGCAAGCGTTTAGTTACAGCTCCCGTGGTATTCGTTTGACTTAGCGATGTCGTCTGTGGAACTTCCACCTTCATCTAAGTTGAGTACGTACTCCAATTTGTGTATTCGTAACTCATACAGTTACTGTGCATCCCAATTTTGCCTTCGGCCCCTCAGAAAACGTATTGAGGGCGCCGTTGGCTTATCCGCCATTTTGGGAGCATCATCAGAATGCATGTGGTTCTGTTACACATTATTTCCCTTCTAATTTTAAATTATGTCAATTGTTATATACATTACAGTCATCAGTGATGTATTTTCATATTACGTGCTTAATTATTAACCGGCCGAGTTAGGATTGGTTCGGAGTAAGGCCTAACGCGCTCATGACGTCCTCTGGGGTTTAAAGAAAGGTTGATTAATTTATATTTTAGCCTCTGCCCCCCCCCCCAACTTTCTCAAGAGCGTGTTCGTGCCTATCTCTACGTAATTTTATCATATTGTATATGTGAAATTGTTAGGCTACTAGTAGCCTATCGCATTTATCACAGGAGAGGAGAGAGTCCTCTCTCTCTCTCTCTCCCGGTGTGAGACATGCATGAGTTATTGTTTAATACGAACCAGATAGATTCTTGGTTTATGCACATTGATGATTTTCATATCACTAAGAGGTTGGAAGAGTTGCTTCCCTCCCTGGCTTAACCGACCAAGCCTAGGCTAGGTCTTGGAAGGTAGGCTAGGTGTCCCTACCCTTGTACCCTTTATGCCTCTCCCCCTGTCTGCACTACGGTGCTAGCAGGGAGGATATCAAAGATAGAGAGCCTCTCTCTTATCATATTGTTGGACCTATCCTACCTACTGGTCTAGATCGAAAAATTCGAATTTAGTAGGTTTGGTCAAGGGCCACCGTCCACACCATGATGTCTTTGGAGGTTATTTGGCCTACCTGTCCGGTTCTATAGTGATCTCGGAAGGTTAAGCTGGATCTATACTGGGTATTCTCCTTTCGCCTTATATAACTTTGCAACTCTTCCATGATACCTCATTATTTTTATATATTATTATTGTATATTGTTTATTGTATTACTGTATATTAAGTGGTCTGGTATGTTTGTTGTCTTGGCCTAGCCTCCTTTAGTACAACCTTTGGTAGTAGGCCATGTCCTCCCGGTTGAGAGCGATTACTGATCGGTCGCTGTACCAATCATGACGGGACATAGGCCCAGTCGGCCTACTACCCATGAAGTAGTAGGCTGCACAGCCTTCAATAGGTGTCTATAACTGATCAGGTTGGTGGCCAGACGATCACGACCAACCATCCCACATACCACCTCCCTCCCCCCTCGCCCCCCTTCCCCCACTTCCTAGCTCGGCTAGGAAGTAGTCTTATCGATGAACGACCGCTCGAGTTTTCTTAAGTGGGGAAGAGAGGGGTGGGAGCGGTGTGGGGTTACTGGTATTATATGTAATCCCTTATGTCTCTGAGTGAATAGCTCTCCCGGCCTTACAGCGGTCTAGTATTGCACCAGCCGGCGGACATCGCTCCGAATTGTACATTTATACAGCTCCGCCGCTAAGTGGTCTCTCCCTAAAGTTGTCCTCCTCCGGTTACAGATTCGGACTAGGAGTTACGCTCCCCCCACTAGAGGCGTGCAGGTTCAGATAGGGGAATTACCTTCCCCTGATCCGCCGCTTCAGCCCGTTCCGCCGACATTACTTAGGACAATGAGAAATGAGACTTTGAGTAGGCTAAGCTTTGGGGACTACACTGTAGATATCTCCGGACCTTTAAGGTACCGACGGAGTGTGACTCACCCTCACATCCGCTGTCGGAGTGTTGCACTAAGTTGCCAGAGTGTTGCACTAAGTTGCCGCAGCTCAGTTTCCGTCCTTGTGTTGTTCCCCGCTGCAGTGGGGACGGTGGATGGGTCAGGTATTCGACTACGATAATGCGTAGCCTTCTGATTCAGCCGACCGTGATAGAAATTAGGTCATTCCTCTTCTCCGGTCCAGCGGATCTCAGATCCCACATACTGGACTTACATCTACCTTCCAAGGACGGAATCGGGAGTAGGCAAATACACCCAAAGAATTTCTTTATTCATTCAGTGAGTTGAAATCATTAGTGAGTAAGTCTTGAACCAATATCTAGGTTAAGGTGCATGCTCTCGTTGGAGTTAACTCCGGCCCCTTGGGCCAATACTCATAAGAGATTTCAACTTACAGATGGTCCGTTGCTAGGCGGAAGGGTGCTCCACTTCCCTCGGCAAGCCCTACGGCCATGTAGTCTGCCGCTCACACATGAATTGCACCGTGCAACTCGAGCACTACATGGTCTGGCATCCGGACGCGTGCACCGTCTGCTACGAGATGGTGTCCCTTCTTACTGATGAGCAAGTAAGTATCCTTGCTGCATCATTGACATGAAATTTCTGTTATAATAACTTAGGAAGTTTATTATAGATACTATTCCCCAAGTGGAATGTTAATTTGATTTCCTCTCTGACAGGCTGCCTCGGACGCCTGCCATGAGGCAAGGGTGGCGCTGAGAGGCTGGGTCTCTGGATTCGGGAAGAATGCGCCGGCAGGACAGCCGTACGTCCTGGATGCAGGATTGTGCTTTCTTCTGTACAAGGGGGCCACGGCTACGATGGCTGTTCCGGCGCACGTTGCCGCCCCCATCATAGAGGCCATCCGCGTGGCAACAATGCCCATCCCGGAGGATCTGGAGGACTTGATGGCGGAAGAGGTGGCGGCCATCAGCATTCATCTGGAACCCATGGCCACTGAGGAGGAGGTAGGTGGGGAGGTAAGTGAGGCAAGTAGTCTCCTAAGTCCTACTCCTTCTTCCTCTTCTTTCATGGGCTTCTCTAAGCCCACCCCTACTTGGGAAGGATCGCTTTCGGTTGTTCCCAAGATTAAATCGGTAAGACTGAAATCCCTTCCAAAGGGATCAAAACCGACTCCGTCAGCGGCGACTGAGCCGTCATCGGCCCCACAGCCGTCGACTTCTACCGCCAAGTCGCCTGCTGCCAAGGATTCTCCCCCTCTTATGTGGTCGAGAGCTAAATCCGCCAAACCCAAGGCGACGGAGTCTGGATTTGACCCAGAGGCCTTCACTAACCTTCTAATGACGAAGGTTAGCGATGTGATTGACCAGAGGCTTGAGTCGATATGACTCGCCTCGGGCTCAGATACCTCCGGCCAGGCAATAACGTCTCTGACCGAAAGGATCAGGCCCCTGGAGGACATGTTGACCGGATTTCTCCACCACGGAACCCCGGCGCTATCTATGACAGTGCCAGATGCGTCAAAGCTACCGCCATTTGACAATAACAACCCGTGCCGGTTAGCATTGCATGCCCCATTCTCGGATGGGAAGTTGACAATTGAAGGGTGCAGAACCCGTCCGCTGGAGGATTTTGAGCTTTTCCCGCCGGGTCTCCAATTCCCATTCCCTGGTTTTGTCAGACTAGCAGAACATGCGCTAGTCAAAGTAGACAAGGTCCCGAAGGAGACAGTGATCTTCCCTAGGGACCAAGCTCAAACTGTTTGGGTTCGCACCCTCTCCGACTGGGGTTGCGTTAATACTAGACTAACGCCACATAAAGGTAGCTTTACCATGTTTGCGACTCCAGACAGAGTTCCGTCGCCCTGTACATCCAAGGTGGCAGAAATAACTTTGCAAGTGGTGGCGGAGGATAAGCCCCAACCAGTGCTAAAAGAGACAGAGGCTACCTTTCTACTCTTCCCCACAGGTATGGAGTTTTGGAACGACGCTCCGGCTACGTTTACAGCAGGTAAACTTGACCCGGATTGCGCTTCCACCCTATTCTCTGAGAAGCTACCTAGGATTCCGGACCACTTGGTCAAAGCGGAATTCGAGGCAAGGACCAGACTAGGAAGATCTATCAATTCCGTCACTGCGGCGGAGTTGGTAGCATCAACATACACCGACGAATAGTTGTTCCGGGTCCTGACGAAAACTCTACTACAGACTTTCCAAACGGACCTGTACGACTTCGCGATGGCGAGACGGGCATGCAGGAAGCACGTCCTGGCGGGTGCCTCTATAAGGCATGAGCCTAATAGGCTCATAAAGTCATCAGTATGGGGAGAAAATTTATTCCCGAAAGACGAAGTCAACAACGTCTTTCATGAGGCAGCCAGAGCCAACCAGAGTCTTCGGGTCCGTTGGGGACTCCCTTTCAAACGGAAGTTTGAGGGCCCCGGACACCAAACCAGACCCAAGAAGAGGCCAAGGAGATTTAATCCCTACCAGGCCTCCTGTCTTCAGGCAGTCGTGCAAGCGGTTCCGGTATCCCAGGTTGGCAAGCCTTCAATATCTAAGGCTCAACCTCAGCAACAGTTTGTCTTAGTACAAACTCCGCCGGCTCAACAGCCTTCAACTTCCACAGCCATAATGACCTCCCCAGCCTTCAACCCCGCCTATGAAGCGCGGGATCTATTTCGCAGCTACAAAAGGCGTGCCGGAAGTAGCAGGGCCAGAGGTGGCTCCCGACTACGAGGCGGACCAAGGGGTAGAGGCTTCCGCGGAGGTAGAGGTAGCAGAACTGCAGCCAACCAGTGCGAGCCCGCAGGTGGGAGGGAGATTATATCTCTTCCGGGACCATTGGACCTTCAGTCCATGAGCCCACAGTATAGTCTCAAAAGGTCTGGGGTGGAAATAGGAGAAAGGGCCTCCTCCGCCAATCGGTTTTTATCAGATGCCAACAGCGGACCTTATAGACTATACCAAAGATCTCCTCCAGAAGAAGGCTATAAAGAAAGTAAAACACCTAAAGTTTCAAGGACGTCTGTTCAGTGTCCCAAAGAAGGACTCGGACAAAAGAAGAGTGATTCTGGACTTGTCCCGTCTCAACTCATACATTCATTGCGACAGGTTTCGCATGCTGACCGTCTCGCAGGTGCGGACCTTACTTCCCCGTGGGGCCGTCCCCACCTCTATAGATCTTACAGACGCTTACTATCATGTTCCGATAGCAAGGAACTTCTCTCCGTACCTAGGCTTCAAGCTAGGAAAGCAGGCTTACTCATTCAGAGTCATGCCGTTCGGGCTCAACATTGCGCCCAGGATATTCACCAAACTAGGAGAGACAATAGTTCAAGAACTAAGAACGCAATGGGTAATGTTAGTAGCCTATCTAGAAGACTGGCTCATTTGGGCAGCCAGCGTCGACGAGTGCCGTAAATCAACAGCCAAGGTGATAAAATTCTTGGAATTTCTGGGTTTCCAGATAAACAAGGAAAAATCTCGGCTCATTCCGGCTTCCCGCTTCCAATGGCTGGGAATCCAATGGGACCTAAACAAACACAAGCTATCCCTTCCACCCAAGAAGGTCAAGGAGATAGCGAAGGCTATGAAACAGTTCCTCAAGAACAAAAAGGCTTCTCGGCGTACCCAAGAGAGAATCCTAGGTTCGCTACAGTTTGCATCGGTGACCGACGTCCTATTGAAAGCCAGATTGAAGGACATCAATCGAGTCTGGAGGAAGAGAGCCAACATTAAATCTTAGGGACAAGATCTCGATAATTCCATCCATTTTGACAAAAAGGCTCCGTTCATGGACGGAACGCCAGAACCTGGCCAAGTCAGTACCACTGCAATTCCCTCCGCCATCTCTAACCATCCACACGGACGCATCTCTGAGCAGCTGGGGAGGATATTCGCAATACAAGAAAGTACAGGGAACGTGGTCGGATATGTTCCGCCAGTTCCACATTAATATTCTAGAAGCGATGGCAGTTTTCCTGACCCTAAAGCGACTGACTCCGGCCAGAAACAGTCATATAAGGCTAGTCTCGGACAGTTTAGTAGTAGTCCTATGCATAAACAGAGGAGGCTCCAGGTCAAGCAAACTGAATCACGTATAGATTGCAATATTTTCATTGGTGGCGAAAAATCATTGGCAGTCAGCAACTCACCTGGCAGGAGTAAAAAATGTTATCGTAGACGCACTTTCCAGGACAACTCCGCTGGAATCGGAGTGGTCCCTGGACAGGAAGTTGTTCCGGTGGATTTGCAATCAAATCCCAGACCTTCAAGTAGACCTATTCGCCACGGAATCAAACCACAAACTACCATGTTACGTGGCACCTAACCTGGACCCTCTAGCTTACGCCACAGATGCAATGTCCATAGACTGGAACAATTGGCAGAAGATTTACCTATTTCCACCGGTGAATCTTCTGATGAAGATCCTGCACAAGCTAAGATCTTTCACAGGACAAGTAGCATTAGTGGCACCCAACTGGCCAAAGAGCAACTGGTTTCCGCTTCTTCTAGAACTGAATCTCGGGCCCAAACGGATCCCCCATCCAGAACTGACACAGGTAATACAAACTCAGACTGTGTCAGCTTACTCAAGAGTTCTGAGTGCCCTAACTTTATGGACTTCATGAAGTTTGCGGCCCAAAGGGACGCTAGTATTGATCCACTAAACATCTTATTCATAGAATCAGATAAAAGAGAATCAACGCTCAGGCAATATGATTCAGCAGTAAAGAAGTTGGCCATTTTTCTAAAGGATTCAGCTGTTCATAAGATGACCACAAATCTGGCAATCTTGTTCTTTAGAACTCTATTTGAGAAAGGCCTAGCCGCTAGTACCATTACTACAATCAAATCGGCCTTAAGGAAGATTTTTCAGATTGGCTTTAATATTAACTTGTCAGATTCATACTTCTCTTCGATTCCAAGAGCATGTGCCCGTCTGAGACCAATAGACCGCCCTCATACAGTCTCTTGGTTTTTGAATGACGTACTTAAATTAGCCTCAGACACTAATAATGAGTCATGCTCATATATAACCCTTCTTAGAAAGACCTTATTCTTAATGGCCCTGGCCTCAAGTGCCAGAATATCTGAACTCTCGGCTCTCTCTAGAAATCCAGGCCATGTTGAATTCCTCCCGTCAGGTGAAGTATTACTATCCCCAGATCGGAAGTTCTTGGCTAAGAACGAGGACCCACAAAACAGATGGGCTCCATGGAAAATTATTCCTCTGACACAGGACACATCATTGTGTCCAGTCGTTACCCTTAAATCCTTTTTAGCCAGGACATCTGAAAAATCTTCAGGCCCCCTGTTCATTAGAGAGAAAGGTGGTACGATTTCTCTTAAAGGTATTAGACAACAAATACTCTACTTTATTAAACAGGCCAACCCGGATTCGGTCCCACATATCCATGACATCCAAGCAGTGGCTACCTCCATTAATTATTTTCACAAAATGAATTTCGAAGACCTGAAGAAATATATGGGTTGGAAATCTCCAGCAGTATTTAAACGCCACTATCTCAAAAACTTAGAGGCCCTTAAATTCCCGACAATTGCTACAGGGAGCATAGTCTCCCCTGAATGACCGAGTCTTATCAACTCCTTCCCTTAGCCTTTTGTCATTTCTTTCCCTTAATACTCTCTCCTTCCTACCTGCCTGGCTCGTATTCCCTGACAAACCTCTCTCTTCGGGCAGGGCTGGTTCGTTTGCCATCCCGCCACCGGAACATGTATATAGTATTGATACCATATTGGTTTTACGGACCTGTCTGTACATACCCTTGTATATTGCTTCAGATACCATGCTTTTATATTGTCTTATTATATTATCTTATTATCACTAGTTCAAGCCATAGTTTAAGTTCTAGTGTAATTAGTAAATAAGTAAATTTCCTGCCTTATTACAGCACAGTAAATTTATTCTTTAAGTGAACCTTAGGTTTCATCATCCCCTTTTATATACTTGTTTGGTATCTGATAAGCTTGGATGGGAATTCTCTGATACCTTTTCACCGGCAGACACAGGTCGAACCCAGAAAAGGGATTTTGACGAAGGAAAAATCATTTCTGGGGGAAGACCTGTGTCGCCCGGTGAACCCATCCCTTCTTCTTTCCCCACCCTTAACCAGTCCAAGCTTGGGGGTCTATTCCAGGAATGAAGATGGTGCGCAGGTAGTAGTAGTAGTAGCGAGAGGAAGGTAAGGGGAGTAACCTTTGTAACGGCTCTAGCTTTTGTAACGGCTCTTGCCGTGGGAGGGATTTTGGAAAGGAATCCCCTAATTGGCAGAAGACCTGTGAGTAGTGGCTTCCACTCGCCCTTATACTTTATACCGACGCCCTTTGGGTGCTCGTGCTGAGGGTAGTAACTTCAGCATACCATGCTAGCTTTTATTCTGGTATATTTAGGATCTGTTTATACTTAGAAAAGTGAGCCACAGGAAGTTTTCACTGGGCGACACAGGTCTTCCCCCAGAAATAGATTTTTCCTTCATCAAAACCCCTTTTTTAGAATCAAGACAAACCCTAGTTGCAAAACTTTTCAGCTAAAAAGAACAAATATATTGGGGAATATGCAAACTGTAAGATAGTTAATAAACTACCCAAAACTCATATCTAAGCACTTATTAACTTCTAGCACAGTTTCTTGCTGCTGTCTTGTTTCTTCTTCCTTCATATACATTCCCCTTTCCAATCACAGCATTCCACCAATTCACCTCCTACTGAAGATGTAAATGACAATGGGAAATTGTGAAAGGAAAGGAGCATGGACTAATATACACAACATTACCTGTGATATACAGGCTTTCCCAAGACTTAAAGGATGAATATCACTGTCTTTTATGTAAGAGCCAATGAGAAGATTCCTTTCTGAAAATAAAAAAATGACAATGAACATAAAACAGTGCGCTCACTTACAATTCAACTGGAGGATTGAGAGAGATTCACCCAGTCTGGTTATTGCAGTTAGGAATCCATCCCCTAATACAGCTGATGTTTCAATTTCTAAAGTTCTGTGGATGAATGGAAAAGAAAGTTATCTCTCAGCATTAAAATCACATTTTTACTTAAATTCGTGACAAGCTTTGAAACATCTTTAAATGAAGTCATATGAATGAACTCTTAAAAATAATCATATCTACTAAAAAGAAACAACTCTCTCTCTAAAACAAAGTAACGCATATTCAACTTCTATAAAAACTGATATTTCACATAGTATACTAGGCCAATAGGCCAACAGTTTTACACCATCAATATGCAAACCCAAATGGGCTGGAAATTCAACATTCTTAAATGTCCTTCAACTTGAAAAAATGTGAATTTAACTGAAATGAGGAATATAAAGGATTGACGAAGAAGATAAGTGATGGACCTTCGCTCAGATGGAGAAAGCTTATGATTTCAGAAAAACTAACTAGGAGGGTGTTCCAAGGCTTGGCAGTAAAACAAAAAAACAAGAATAGGGCAAGAATATGTCAAAAGAACACTGATTGCAATGTGCAGGCTGCAGAATTTCAGAAAAGACAAAATCAACATCCACAACTGACAAAATCACACCTTTACTTTATTTAATTTACTGAGCTTATAAATAAATTAAATTGAATTTTTAAAGCACAGCACTGATATTAAATTGAATAAAGATGCATCTCTGATTTACATTTCATTTAGCAGCTAATGGCAGTTAACGATGTCAGTAAAACACAATCAGTTGATGATTTTAAGAATGTAAACATTACAAGAATACAAATGGCATATGATCGCTATGATCATATTTCATAATTCATGTTTTCAAAAATTGCGGACACACATATTCGCAGATTTCTCAATGGACCACATCTACACCCACTATTCGCAAAAAATCCCCGAATTTGCGGTATTTTTCAATGAGAAATATCCACAAATTACTGTATTTTCATATCAATTTCATGATTATATGCATTTCTGGGCTCAGCCCATGTCGCTTTGTGAAATATCCTTTTAGTTCATATTTCTAAGATAAATAATGCTAACATTACCAGAGAAAAAACCAAAATGGGATGTCAGAACATTCTGACTCGCTCACCCTAAATAAAAGGAGGGTGTCGGTATGGTTTCTGGGGCGAGTGAAACCACTACCACGGGCCTCTTGTCATTTAGATCTCTCCTTCACAAAATCCCCCTGCTAGAGAGAGCTGATACACAGCCCGCGCCAGCAATTACTACTACCAGCGCTCCCACGCCAACACCAGCGCCTCTAGCGGCCATCCTTTCTGTTAGCAGAATCTAGCATGCACGTGTTTTTCCTTTGCTGTGTTATTTCGCTTGACTTTTTGGATTACCATTAGTGATGGAGCTCCAAGAAATTGCTGCAACTAAGTTAAGTACTGCCTAAGTGTTTCACGTAATTTTAGCCAGTTAGGGCCCGTTTTACCACTTTTATTTAGGTTCTATGACGGTGCCCTCCGCGACATGGCTACAGGCTCGCCTACCCGGCTCGCCTCGTGTAATTCTTATTCAGCTCCTTCAGTCTCCCATACCGTAGTAGCTGTTTCTGTGCAGTATTTATGTTATGTTTTTGTGCCGTGCAAGATTTTGCTATTGATTTTATTTGATTTTTGGGAATTCAGCTCGATTGAGCTCATGCCTTATTACCTTAGCTCAGTGTTCATGCATGCATGTGCCTTTGTCTAGGTCTGTTAGGCATTTAGGACGTATGTCCGCCAACAGAGAGTTTTGGCATAATGCTCCAGCTACATTCACAGTCGGCAAATTAGACCCTGACTGCGCCTCGACCTTGTTCTCCAACAAGCTCCCCAAGCTGCCGGAGAACATGCTAAAGTCGGAATTTGAGGCTAGGACTATACTGGCTAGATCTACCAACTCCGTGGCCTCACTGGAGTTGGTAGCCTCTATCTATAAGGACGAGCAGCTCTTCCAGGTCCAGACAAAAAGTCTGCTACAGACTTTTCAGTCGGACTTATACGAATTTGGCGTAGCAAGAAGAGCATGTAGGAAGTATGTTTTGGTGGAGGCTACTATTAGGCATGAGCCTAATAGGCTAATCAAAACTTCAATCTGGGGCGAGAACCTCTTCCCTCAAGAAGAGGTCATTAATGTTCTAAAAGAAGCCTCCAGGGCTAATCAGAGCCTCCATGCCCGATGGGGTCTGCCTGCCAAACATAAGTTTGAGGCAACAGGTAAACAACCTAGATTCCGAAAAAAACAAAGATACTTCGCGCCATATAAGGCAGCTCATCCTCAGCAGATGGCACAGCCAATACCCCTGGCCCAGATGTCAAAGCCTTCGACATCAAAAGTCCAACCTCAACAGCAGTTTGTGCTTCTCCAGGCCCCACAAGGTCAGCAGCCTGCAGCTGCAGCAGCCTTAATGGCCTCCCCTGCCTTCAACCCTGTCTATGAAGCCACTGGTTTTTTTCGAGGCTACAATCGACAAGCCGGTAGTAGTAGAGCTAGAGGCCACTCCCGGCTGCGTAGTGGATCTAGAGGCAGGGGGTTCCGTGGAGGCAGGGTCTATAAGCCCGCAGCGAACCAGTGAGACCTATCAGGTAGGAGGGAGGCTATACTGGTTCAGAGATCAATGGACTTTCAGCCCTTGGGCTTACAGCATAATCTCCAAGGGCCTGGGATGAATGTGGAAAGGAGGATCCCCACCACCACCAGTGAACTTCTTCCAGACCCCAACAGCGGACCTGGAAGAATACACCAAAGATCTCTTGCAGAAGAAAGCAATAAAAAGAGTAAAGAGCTTGAAATTTCAGGGTCGTCTGTTTACTGTCGCAAAGAAGAATTCACCCAAAAGAAGAGTCATCCTGGACTTGTCCAAACTCAATTCTCACATTCTTTGCAACAAGTTTCGCATGCTGACAGTCTCACAGGTGCGGACCTTACTTCCCCGTGGGGCTGTCACCACCTCTATAGATCTTACAGACGCTTACTATCATGTTCCGATAGCAAGGAACTTCTCTCCGTACCTAGGCTTCCGTCTAAACAACAAGGCGTATTCATTCAAATTCATGCCATTCGGGCTCAACATAGCGCCAAGGATATTCACCAAACTAGGAGAGACAGTAGTGCAAGAACTCAGGACCCGCGGAATAATGCTGGTAGCCTACCTAGATGACTGGCTCATTTGGGCGACCACAGTCGAGGAATGCCGCAGAGCAACAGCCATTCATAGAATTCCTAGAGCTTCTAGGATTTCAACTAAACAAAGAAAAGTCACGGCTGGAACCAGCTTCCCAATTCCAATGGCTAGGAATACAATGGGACCTGAAGCAACACAAGCTATCCCTTCTACCCAAGAAGGCCAAGGAGATAGCAGCAGCTACAAAACAATTCATCAGGAACAAGAAGGCCTCTCGACGTACCCAAGAGAGGATCCTCGGTCCACTGCAATTTGCGTCAGTAACAGACGTCCTACTGAAAGCCAGATTGGAAGACATCAATCGTGTTTGGAGAACGAGAGCCAACAATCACCTCAGAGACAAAGTCTCAGTAATTCCATCCGTGTTGACAAAGAGACTTCACCCATGGTCGAAACTCAAAAATATATCCAGGTCAGTGCCAATGCACTTCCCTCCTCCGACGGTGACAGATTCATACAGACGCGTCACTGAGTGGTTGGGGGGGATACTCTCAGCATCAGAAAACTCAAGGGAAATGGTCAAACATGCTCAGCCAGTTCCACATAAACGTATTAGAAGCTACGGCAGTTTTTCTGACACTAAAAAAGTTATCTCCACCCAAGAACAACCATGTGAGGATAGTCTCAGACAGCCTAGTGGTAGTCCATTGCATAAACAGGGGAGGTTCCAAATCAAGCAAACTGAATCATGTTCTAATAGCATTATTTACCTTGGCAGCAAAGATGCACTGGCACCTGTCAGCAACCCATCTGGCAGGAGTCAGGAATGTAATAGCGGACGCTCTATCCAGGACCACGCCACTAGAGTCAGAATGATCCCTAGACATGAATTCATTCCAGTGGATTTCCAATCAGATTCCGGAACTACAAGTGGATTTATTTGCAACAGAGTCCAATCACAAGCTCCCATGCTATGTGGCTCCCAACCTGGACCCTCTGGCTTATGCCACAGACGCATTAACAATAGATTGGAACCTTTGGCAGAAGATTTACCAGTTCCCTCCAGTGAATCTTCTGATGAAATTGTTACACAAGCTACGCTCCTTCAAAGACAAATAGCCCTGGTAGCCCCCAACTGGCCCAAAAGCAACGGTTTCCGCTCCTTTTAGAGCTGAAGCTCCATCCCAGACAGATCCCTCGCCCAGAATTGACACAAGTAGTACAAACTCAAATTGTGTCAGCTTCCTCAAGAGTTCTACAAACCCTAACTTTATGGATTTCATGAAGTTTGCGGCTCAAGAAGATGCGAGTATTGATCCATGTAATATCATGTTCATAGAATCAGACAAAAGGGATTCAACACTTAGGCAATATGACTCAGCTGTTAAGAAGTTGGCTGAATTTTTAAAGCATTCAGACATCCATAATATGACCCCAAATCTGGCCATTTCATTTTTCAGAACATTATTTGAAAAAGGCTTAGCTGCCAGTACTATTACGACAATAAAATCAGCCTTGAAGAAGATATTTCAAGTCGGATTCAAGATAAACTTAGCAAATTCATATGCACGCCATAGACCAACTGTCCGTCCACAAAAGGTCACTTGGTTCTTGAATGATGTCCTAAAACTAGCGTCAGACACGGATAATGAATCTTGTACATATATTACTCTTCTAAGAAAGACTTTGTTTCTAACAGCTATGGCCTCAGGCGCCAGAATATCTGAACTTTCAGCTCTCTCTCGTAATTCAGAAAACATAGATTTCCTTCCATCAGGAGAAGTATTACTCTCCCCGGATCAGAGTTTCCTGGCAAAAAATGAGGACCCCCAAAATAGGTGGTCTCCTTGGAAAATTGTTCCTCTGCCCCAGGACACATCTCTGTGTCCTGTTGCAACTCTTAAGTCCTTTTTGGCCAGGACCTCCACAAAGTCCTCAGGTCCTCTCTTTATTAGAGAACAGGGTGGCACGATCTCTATAAAAGGCATTAGACAACAGATACTTTATTTCATAAAACAGGCAAACCCGGAGTCATTTCCACATGCTCATGACATTCGGGCGGTAGCTACATCAATTAATTATTTTCAAAATATGAACTTTGAGGATCTTAAAAAATATACGGGTTGGAAATCTTCATCAGTTTTCAAACGCCACTATCTGAAAAACTTACAAGCTCTAAAATATTCAGCTATAGCCGCAGGGAGTTTAGTCTCCCCCGAATAACATTTCCTATAACCTTCTGTCCTTCATTTCTCTATCCCCCCCCCCCCTCCTCCTTTCTACCTGCCTCATTAATACTCGCCACGATGCCTCTCTACTCGGTGAGGGAGAGCCCGGCGTCCCCAAATCACTCAGGATGTACATATGTAACCAATCCCGGACAAGCTTTATGATCCGGTCATTCATATCCAAAACTTTGTATCAAATATGATACCTATCTGATAATTACCTTTGTTCTACCATTAAGAATAATTAATTATAAGCCTTAACTTAAGTCTTAGTCTTTAAGTACTAGTTTATTAAGTTTTCTATCGTTCATATGGTTTTTATTTTAAGTAAACTTATATATTTTAACAAAATATTTCATTTCTCCTCTTAAGTTTACTCTTTAAAGAACTTTTGGCTTGGAAGGCATTCTCTTGTATATTTTCACCGGCGAACACAGGTCGACCCAGAAAAGGGATTTTGACGAAGGAAAAATCTATTTCTGGGGAGAGACTTGTGTCGCCAGGTGAACCCAACCCAATTTTTCCCACCCCTATAACTATCCAAGCCAGGAAAGGTAACTAGAAAAGCAAAGATTGAGTGAGGGCGCTCGCATCGGGCGTCAACAGTGGTAGTACGGAGGCGATGTGGGAGTGACCGTTCTCGGGGCACACCCCATATTGGGGTTTTGGGAAGGAATACTCTAAATGGCAGGAGACCTGTGAATAGTGGTTTTCACAAGCCCCGAACTTTATACATGACGCCTTTTGGGTGCTCGTGCGAGGGTAGTAACCTCTGCATACCAATGCTAACTTTTTCTCTGGTATATTTAGAAAGGGATTTTGATGTAGGAAAAATCTATTTCTGGGCGAGGAAGCCGTGTCGCCCAGTGAAATCAGGTCAGTAGCCTTGGTAGCTTACTCAGCTCAGTTGCAGCAAGGTTTGAAGAGGTGTTTAGCAGGTTAGGTGCTCAGGACTCCCTGATTGCAGGTCTCAGACAGGAGTCGGCAGTTTCGGCCCCTTCTAGTAGCTTGATGCAAGCTCAGAGCATGCCTGACGGGTCCACGCTCCCTCCTTTCCACCCCGGTAATCCCTGGAGGGCGGCTAACTTCGCTCCGTTTGTCAATGGGATGTTGACTATAGAAGGTTGCGGCACACGTAGGCTCGAGGATTTCGAGTTTTTCCCCGAAGGTTTACAGCCTCCATTTATAGGCTATGTTAGGCTTACGGAGGCAGCTCTGGTTAGAGAGGATAAGGTCCCCAAGGAGACTGTTATCCTTTCTAGAGATCAGGCTCAGCAAACATGGATACGGAGCCTAGAAGAGTGGGACTGCTCAAATACTAGAGTAACAGCTTTTAAAAGTCCTTTCACCATGTTTACAACTGATGTCGGGAACCCCTTACCTTTTACATCAAAGGTAGCAGAACTTACACTCCAGGCAGTGACTCGAGAAGAGCCCATGCCCCAGCTTAGGGAGACAGATCCCACATCTTTACTACTCCCAGGTAGGGAGGATTTGTGGGAGGATTTGCCAGCTACGTTCTCGGTATGCAAGCTGAAGCCAGATTGTGCAATCACCTTGTTTAGTGAACGCCTTCCTAGGCTGTCAGACGCATTGATCCAAGCCGAATTTGACGCTAAGACACGTCTCGCAAGGTCTCTTAACTCCCTAGTGATGACAGAGACGGCGGCTCGGGAGTACGCTCAGGAGCTGCTGTTTAAGGTCATTGCGAAGTCGTTACTTTTAAGCATGCAATGTGACTTGTACGACTTTGCGATTGCTAGGAGAAATTGCAGAAAAGAAGCTAGAAGGATCTTTTCACCGGGTGACACAGGTCTCTCCCCAGAAATAGATTTTTCCTTCGTCAAAATCCCTTTTTCCTTAAGTCCGCGCGGTAACTCTTCCGAAAAAATCATAAATTTTTTCGTCCGATTGTCGTAATGTTTGCACCATTTTAAATTAACCATTACATAAAGTTTTATATATGAAAATGTGCGCAGCTTCATGTAGGATACAACAAAAAACAACCCATGGTTGTATCTTTTACCAGTTTTGAAATATTTTCATATAAATAATGATAAATAGAAAAAATTTGACCTTTGGTCAACTTTAACTCGACCAAAATGGTCGAAAGCTGCAATTGTAAGCTATAACATTTACATGGTTGTATCTTTTACTAGTTTTGAAATATTTTCATATAAATAATGATAAATAGAAAAAATTTGACCTTTGGTCAACTTTAACTCGACCGAAATGGTCGAAAGCTGCAATTGTAAGCTATAACATTTACAGTCTAGTAATATTCAATCAATTACCTTCATTTTGCAACAAACGGGAAGTCTCTAGCACAATATTTCGATTTATGGTGAATTTTTGCAAACAGCTTTTTTTTTACGTCCACGTGTTACGAATTCATGCATCATATTGTGATATTTTCTCTGTGTTACTTTGATCGTTTCACAATTTGTTATATACCAAAATCATCGCAATTTAGTGTACAATACAAATAAAAAAAAGTAACTCATTAGCTTTAACCATTTTCCTCAAAGCACGATTTGTATACAATTATATATGAAATATTTTTTTTGCACTGTCATATATTCCAATATTTATATATGATATTTTTTTTATTTCAGATGGTTGCATACTAAACTTCAGGGAATGACAAAAAAAAAGGAGCCAAAAATGAGCTCTTAAATCTTGAAAATTAAGCGTTCTGTGATTTTTTTGAAAAAAACTTTTTTTCCACTTCTACGCTCACTCGCGAACGCCGCAGGCATACGGGAGACACTTTAGGAAATATCGACTCGGCGTTTAAGGGTTAAAATATGGCAAAACACATTTAACACTAAACTTTAAGAAACACATGAACAAATGGCAGAAAACATTAACACTTCTTGATTATCTCCCTCTTCGTCTCCATAGAAAGCATCCTCTTCTTTCCGTGAACTTCAGCAACATTCTTGGGACCCACGGCTAATAACGTAAGTAATCAAGTTCACACACAACACGATAAAGTAACTTACAGTACAACAAAAGCGAAATCACTAAAACGAATTTACATTAACCCTCTTACGCCGATTGGACGTATTAAACGTCCAGTCAAAATGTCTCCCATATGCCGATTGGACGTATTGCACGTCGACTCAAAAAAGTTTTTTTTTAAATTCGCGGAAAAATACTTATAGGCCTACCAGCCGAAAACTTTTGAATCATGCGCCTTGGGGGGATGCTGGGCGTTCACGGATCAAGGTGTTGTTTTGTTTACAATCGTTACGCAGGCGCGCAAGCGCGAATTTCTTTTTTATCGCACTAAAAAGTATCAGTGACACATCTCAAAAATTATTTTGTCACTTTGACATAATTTTTGCACCATTTTAAATTAGCCGTTACATGGAGTATTATATATGAAAATGTGCGCAATTTCATGTAGAATACAACTAAAAAATACTCATGGTTGTAGCTTTTATCAGTTTTTAAATATTTTCATATAAATAACGATAAGTGCCAAAATTTCAACCTTCAGTCAACTTTGACTCTACCGAAATGGTCGAAAAACACAATTGTAAGCTAAAACTCTTATATTCTAGTAATATTCAATCATTTGCCTTCATTTTGCAACAAATTGAACGTCTCTAGCACAATATTTCGATTTATGGTGAATTTATGGAAAAACTTTTTCCTTATGTCCGCGCGGTAACTCTTCCGATAAATTTTTTCGTGCGATTGTCCTAATGTTTGCACCATTTTAAATTTGTAGTTACATAAAGTTTTATATATGGAAATGTGTGCAATTTAATGCGCAATACAACTATAAACAACCCATGGTTGTAGCTTTTATCACTTTTGAAATATTTTCATATAAATAATGATAAGTGCAAAAATTTCAACCTTCGGTCAACTTTGACTCTACCGAAATGGTCGAAAAACGCAATTGTAAGCTGAAACTCTTATATTCTAGTAATATTCAATCATTTACCTTCATTTTGCTACAAATTGGAAGTCTCTAGCACAATATTTCGATTTATGGTGAATTTATGAAAAAAAAAAACATTTTCCTTACGTCCCCGCGGTAACTCTTCCGAAAAAAATCAGAAATTTTTTTGTGCGATTGTCGAAATGTTTGCACCATTTAAAATTAGCCGTTACATAAAGTTTTATATATAAAAATGTGTGCAATTTCATGTAGAATACAAAAAAAAATGATTGAAGGTTGTAGCTTTTCTCTTTTTCGAAATATTTGCATATAAATCACGATAAATAGAAAAAAAACCACGTTCGGTCAACTTTGACTCTACCGAAAGTCGAAAAACGCTATTGTAAGCTAAAACTCTTACAATCTAGTAATATTCAGTCAGTTATCTTCATTTTGAAACAAATTCGAAGTGTCTAGCACAATATTTAGATTTATGGTGAATTTTAAAAAAAAACTTTCTTTCCCTCCGCGGGCCGATTCGCGGCCGCAAATCTCCGAAATGCGTACGTCGCATTATCCTAATATTTGCTCCTTTTCATATTAGCCGTTTTATAGAGTTTCATATATCAAAATGTGCGCAAATTCATGAAGAATACATCAAAAAATAATTGAAGGTTGTAGCTTTTCTCACTTCCGAAATATTTGCATATAAAAAAATATATAAATAAAAATTTCGACATTTGGTCAACTTTAACTCATCTGAAATGGTCGAAATCTGAAATTCTAATCTAAAACTCTTACAGTATCGTAATATTCAATCATTTTGTTTCATTTTGAAACAAATTGGAAGTCTCTAGAACAATATTCAGATTTACGGTGAATTTTTGAAAAAAAAAAAAAATTTACGTCCACGAGTTACGAATTCGTGCATCATTTTGTGATAATATTTTTTTGGTGTTGCTTTTATTGTTTTACAATGTATTACTTATCAAAATGATCGCAATTTAGTGTACAATACAACGAAAAAAAAGTAACTCGTTAGATTTGACCGTTTTTCGCACAGCGTGATTTGAATACAATTATGTATGAATTTTTTTTTTTGCTACCATATATCGCATTATTTACATATGATAATGATATTTTTTTCATTTCTGATGGTTGAATACTAAACTTCAGGCAATGACAAAAAAAGGAGCCAAAAATGAACTCTTAATCTTCAAAACTAAGCGCGCTGTGATCTTTTGAAAAAATTATTTTTTCCGCTTCCGCGCTCACTCCAAACCAGCGCCGGCATACGGGAGAGGTTTTGATTTTTAGGGCTTCGGTGGAGGGTTAACAAACAAAATCTATGTGAATGAACGGATTCCAGGTGTTTACGACAACGCTGCCGCAAAAAATGGTCAAGGAATGCCTTTACATAGAGGCATGATGGGAAAGATGTTGACCAATAGGAAAGCAGGATCTTACAGCGGTGACTAGCATCAGGAACCAATGGGAGAGCGGGAGGATGGTGGTGAGTCTAATGAGTTGGTGGCGCGCGAGTTATAAAATTGTTCTCGGAGGCCCGGCCGAATCTCGGACTTTACAGTACATACACCCATTCACAACCTGAATTATTTTCGTACACAGAAGCAAAAAAAATCTTCGTCTTTGCCTTTGTAACCTGGATTTTTCGTACGTAGGGACTTTTGTATGTAGGGGCATGACTGTACTGGAATATGGGGCAAGAAGATGGAAATATCAACTATGAGACCTGGTATAATAGAAAGACTAGACATGGAAATATCAACTATGAGACCTGGTATAATAGAAAGACTAGACAGAAGTTCATGAAGAAGAAGTTCATGAAGGAGAAGTTCATGAAGAGAGCCTACTCATTATACTTAAGTCTAGATGAACTTCAATGAAGATCAAGAAAATATGAAAGAGAGTACTAATTGGATTAAAAGGCTAATGATGCTGACAAAACCTCATACGTATTCAGCAAAAAGCACTGGTTTATGCTAGCCCACAATTAATCAATTATCCATGGGTGAAGAGAAAGAAATTAAAAGCTTGGGGTGTACAAATGGCTATGCAGGAGTTGCACTGATCAAATATTTGTCTTAAGACATACAGTCAAACCTCAGATTTTATATACCCTTGTTTTCGTACGATTCTGTTCTTATAGGCTTTTTCCAACGACATTTTGACTCTGGTTTCTTACACATCCTTGGATTTCGTACACCTGGAAATGCTCCTTTCAGGGGCCACCTCGTGACTAGGCCCTATCCCAAGCGCCCAAACAAAGCATACCATGTTCTCCTGTGACCCATTCTGCCTTTGTTCATTGTGTTTTGTCCTTTTTTTGTACTTTTTTATTTGAGTGCAACAGGTAAATAAGTCATCATGGGGCCAAAGAAAGTTCAAGTTCCAGCCCTTCCGTAAATGAGAAACACTATGGAATTTAAAAAGAACTCGTAGCAAAGTGTTTGAGGTGATAATTTGAGAAAAGGCAAGGATGTTGCATGCTGATCTCGGTAAGAAAATGCCTACATCAACAGCTGCTGGTAGTAAATTTAAGGCCAGCAGAGGCTGGTTTAAAAAATTAAAAAAGCAAATGGGCATACATAATGTGCCTACTCCAGTGATTACAGAAATGTTTGCAAAGTGAAGTGATATTAAAGATTTTGTGGAGAATTATCATCCCAACAAAGATTTAATCCGTGTCTCCAATATGTCTAATGACAATGCCTTGTTTCACTTCAGGCAAATTTTAAAGACATGCCAGAAACAAATCTCTCTGGACAGATTTGTTGTGCAACAGGGGTCCAGTGACTCTCAAGCTGCTCCTAATGCCAGTAATAAATGAAGAGGGGAAGTAACCACAAATAGTATTAGTAAAAAACGAAGTAACCCCAGATAGGTTTTTGATACCTGAAGTCCTTCTGAAGGGGGATTCCCCTCCCAAACAATAACCTCTCCTCCTCCCTCTCCCCTCCTCTCCATCTTCCATATGCTAAACAAGTGTCTTCCATAAAGGTAAGAGTGATGTTAAATATTCATTTATCCATTTCATTAGTCATTTATATTTATTTCTCATTGTTTTCTATATGTAAAACTGTTTATTCTCTATAAAAAATGTATTTTCAAAAATATTTTTGGGTGTCTGGAACAGATTAATTGGATTTACATTATTCCTTATGGGAACTGTTTTGGATTTTGTATGTTTTGGACTTTGTGAGATGTTCTGGAACTGATTATGTATATTGCGCAAGAGTATCCCATTCCAAAAACTTTTATGAAAAGGCATTTGACAGTGTCCACAGACCAATATTACTGAAGGTCTTGCATCACTGGGAGTCTTGTTAAATATCTACTGCTAACTCAAATTATGTATAAAGTATAGAGTCAAAGATAATGTTGATGGGGTCTTTTCTAATGAATTTGCAGTAAATACAGGATATTACAAGGAAATATCGCCTTTGTTGTTTGCTATTCTTGCAGACTTAATGATGAAAAAAGTGGTCAATGATGGAAAGAGATGATTTAGATTGGAGTAACAACTGAAAGTTGACATACTTAGAATATGCAGATTATGCTGATTTAATCACCAAAATACTACAATATTCACCAAGCTTGCTTAACAGAATGCATCATACCTGGATTAAAGGAAAACAAAGGTATTGAAGTACATTGGAATGATTACTATGCGTCTTGCGAAGAGAATTTCCTGTCATGCCCAAGAGGGGGTTATCAAGAATCACGCCCTCACCACCAACCGACACACAATCTCCCGCGACTGTATTATCCGCAACACTAGGATAACAGGGAGCGCACCCGTCCCTCGCCGTCTGCGCCTTCTGGAGGCGTTACTCATCCAGGAGCAAAAGCCCTCCAGGAATACGACGCAGGAGGCCTTTTTGCTCCAGACCTGCATGCGATGGAACACACCAGTAACGGCAAACTTCACCATATCGCCACACGAAAACTCCCCAATTCAAGAGGAAAATAACACCGAAGATGACATTAATACCATGAATAATTCCAGCAGTGACGTAACGTAACCTTTGACCAATCAAAATGAAGCCCGGTGTGATGGTATGCAGCTGAGATCAGCGCACTTGTTGAGCTTGCACTCGGGAGCTGGCTTCAGCCCGCAGCCAGGCAGCCAATCATAAAACAGCTCCCCATTCACTAGCCAAATGAGCAACTAGTCTTAGAACTTTAGTATTAAAACATGACTCTCTCTGCTCATCCACTGAATTTGTACAACCCCTTGAGGGTAGCACAGTTCCCAAATTTTTCCCTTAATTGAGTGAGGCTTTACACCTCAACTCAAGACACCCCTATGCTAGAATGATTAGGTTACAAGTCGTTGCATCCCTTGCTCAATGTTATGACTGGGCTTGTACCAGGTGGGTTGTTCAACTTCAAGTCAGTTGACAGAGATGACTTTGCCCCTAAAGAGTCAGTCTCCTATATAAAAGACAATGGTTTGCATTTGCATAGGAAAACTTACATAAAATTTTAAAATTAATTTGTTTTTCCTAAGTATACAAACCAGAACCCTTTATTTGTAGTTCTCACCTCAACCACCCCACTTTGTTCCTGAGGCCAAATACTAGTGCTTAGTGATGGCAGGTGAGGGCACTCACCCCCCTGTGCCCACAAGTTAACCAACTTGTTACAAATTTCAACAACCATCACCAGTTTACACTAATGGATACTCCAATATAAAAAGCTCTAGTTTGTACACCTAAAAAAAAAATACAAAGTACTTGAAAAAAATTTTGACGATCACTAAGCTTCGTTTAATAAATATTCAACAAGGCACAGTCTGGAGTTCTAATTTGACTATCAAATTGTCCTTTGGTACTCTGAATTTTTAAACAATCAATCTGACCTTTAACAAAATTCCTGGTATTTTTACATACCATTCGCCATAAATAATATTGTTAAAACAAGGACAAAAAGAAACTGACTTTCTTAAATATCAAGAGATGAAATGTATTAAAGAATTCAACTTACTTGATTGGTCCTAACTGTGGCACTAAAGCCAAACTTTCATCATCAACAAACAAACTTGCCGACTCTAAATTTTTACAAACACGTCCAACCCATGCAATATCATCCTCCTGTGGTTCAAACAGTGACTGTAAAATATAAAGGAAAAGTTAGGGAATTATTGCTATTCATTAAGTAATATACACAGCCCACTAAGCCCCATTTCTTCTCATGCAGCTGATCCAGCTGATCCAAAAGGATAAGTGCTCTACAAAGAGTGATGATTGAAGCAGGGATCAAAGGCTAGACAGTCAGTTCAAAGGCTAGTTAAGGGGAAGTAGAAAACAATATTGTTTAGTGCCAGAAAAAATGAGATATGGTGTTCAAAGTAACAGGTTCAACTGATGGAGGTAAAATGAATATTTCTAAAACCATAGGATAATGGTGGCTCTGAGAGAGCTAGAATTTCTAGCTCAGTTCTCTAATTAAATGGATACTGCCACCAACATCAGAAATATCTTCACATACAATTAAGTAAAGCAGATCAAAGGCCTCATATATACTCATGGAGCACAAGTAATGTAACTTGTAAAGGGGAAATTAAATCCATGCTAATGAAAGGCAGTAATGTATCTATTCTCATGAGATAGACTGTAGTATAAAATATTGAAAAATAAACTAATTTGAGCTGTAAAAATCTTGAATGTGTAAATTATAGGCACTTTGAATAACATTTGGATACTGACTTTCAAGTAAGGAGAGATTTAAAAAAATATATATTAAACAAAATTACAAACAAAACCATAACACGTAGCCATAACACATGCCAGCTCATTTTCTGGACACAAAAATAGAAGAGTTCCATCTTGCCATCTGTACATACAACACCAGCGCACCCTTAATGGCAGTACAAAATGTTCCTAGCACTGACTGACTTTACAGTAAAAAAAAATAAAAAAAATAAAATAAAGAAGGGTTAGGAGGCAGGCCAAAAATATATGCTCATTACGTAGTAAGTTTGTACTACAAAGGATTAGGTTCTTCTTAAAACACTTTACTTATTTTTGGTACCCTGAGCAGCCATTTAGGTAGGAAGAATTACCAATCATTTAAATAAGAATTAAGATTTTTTTAAACCAATGAACTTGAATGATGTGTCTCGTATTTCGGAAGCTCTAGTTCTAATAATGGATCATGACACACACAGGTATCTTATTGGTGATCATGATTGGTACCAGTCAGGTTTGGATCATGTTTACCTAAAAAAGAAAAGAATGACATGAGTATGAGGATATAGAACCAGACGGCCTCCAATTACAATAGCAAGTTAAAACAATCTGACCAACAGCAATGACAGGGCCAACAGAGAACATTTTTAAAGTTTCATGAGTTAAATTCTTTAGATAAAAGTATTTGGAGACTTCTAGACATCCAGGAGGCAATATTAATAATGGAGCACACTCCCACATTGGCTTTCTAAGCCAATAACATAGTTGCCACCAAGATTCCTGACCCCCCAAATTTTAAATTCAGTTGTATTCTCTCAAGTCCTCAGGATGGCTAGCCTTCCTAAAAGTGTCCCAGGCCTGTGGCACTGAATGTTTTTTTTAGCCCAGCTCTTAAGAGATAATCCCAGGTAGCGACACAACTACAAGGAATATCACCTTGTTTCATCAAGCTAAATAATCAGTGTTCCAAATATAAATCTTGGTTTGTTCAAACTTGATGCCTTCATAATTTAAAAAGTTGTAAATAAATATAAGCAACAAAATTAATATATTCATTTTATACATGTTTTTGGACTTTGTATTGTGAAGCTTCCATATCTCTTATGGTCTTAGTTTGTGACTGCATGATCTCAGATTATCCTCAATTATCTCTCCTATTTTAACACTTTTGACAATTAACCACCTGGTATTCTTAATCTTTTTGTTTACCCTGCAACCTTTCCAAGTGTATTTCATTTGTGCCAAGACAAGGCCTGAATAAAGGAGAAAGAGGTTGGTACTGATTTTCTGCCTATCATTTTCCAACAGTATTCACTTATTTAATAAAGTCACATGGATCTATCTATCTATCTATATACATACATATATGTATGTGTGTATATATATATATATATATATATATATATATATATATATATATACATATATGTATATATATATATATATATATATATATATATATATATATATATTATATATACAGTGGGGCCTCGTTATCCACGGGGGATAGGGCCCAGAACCCCCCGTGATAAGTAAATACCCGTGTTATCCTGATACCCCCCTCAAAAATTGCTTAAAACTGCCTACTTTAATAGTTAACCCACCCAAGACTACTATTCCAATGTTTATAAACTGCCTACTTTAGTTCAAACACCAAATATGTTTTCAACTATCACCTAAAACTAAATTCAAGACAGTTTTAAAGTTATTGTACAAAATTAGCCTTAAAAAATAAATGTAGTATATGTACTACTGTACATATGTAGCCTACTAGCCTAGGGATTACAGCTAGAAGCCTACATACGCATGGTGGGCCTCTTTTTTTTTTTACAAGGAAAGAGAGGATGAGTGGTAAGAGAACTATCAAAATTATGTAAATCATATGGGTACTCACCAACAATCTATGTTGATAAAAGATGGCGACGATTTTGCAGTGCAATCCAGTAATATAATAACGATAATGCTACCAACAGTATGCAGCGAAACATCTCTTCCCTTCGTCACAACACGTTAATAGTATATTCCACGTAAAAACCTTCACCTTCATCTGACCTTTAGGCATCTTTCCCATAAGAGTAAAAGAATCAGGGCTTTTGGATGCCACATAATTAACTTGTTTATATGGGTACAATTTAAAGAACGCGCCGCACCACCACATTTCATAACAATACAAACCAACCTTGGACAAACGTGAGTAGGCCAGTGTTGCCAACTGGGAATGGCAATTTCTTGCTAGATTTTGTTCCATAAAAGGCTAAAAAAATCACATACCGTATATCTCGAATAACGTGCAATCTCCCATATCGTGCGACCCCCAAATTTTCACCAATAAACAGTGGTTTTGTGTTTTGTCATGTATCTCATGTATCATGCAAGTTCATAAGGTTTGGTGGTTTAGCCTGCTAATGGCCGAGTCATTTCAGATGTGTGCTGATGCTAGTCAAGTTACGTTAATTTTCTTATTAATCTCGAGAATTGAATAGAAAATCTCAAGATTAAAAAAAATAAAAAATCCCAAGATAATAAAATAATTGTAAAAATAACACGCCTTGGAGTCCTTAATCATTCTCTCTCTCTCTCTCCTCTCTCTCTCTCTCTCTCTCTCTCTCTCTCTCTCTCTCTCTCTCTATCTCTCTCTCTCAGGAATAAATACGTACGTACTGTAATTTGAGTCTTTCACCAACGGGTATCAGTAAATGTGTAGACATTGTGTGCGTGTTTAAAAAAATGTGCAGTTCACACACATTCCGATGTTTCGGTTTTTGGAATTTTTCAGATTTCGGAAATGTGAGGTCAGATGCATAATCAAACAAACACCACTACTGCAGCAAAAACATTTTTTCCCTTTATGTTTTTCATTATTGTTATTTATTAATTACAGTTTATTTAAATAAATATTAATAATACTGTTAAATGAATGTGAGATAATTAAGATCACCTATATAAAATAGTGGGACAATTAATACCATATGTTCACTAATAGGTATTATTTCAAAACAAACATTCCGTAAAACACAAAAAAATATATGTACATAACAATCAAAATATAATAATGTTTTGCAGTTCAACTTGTGAATTTTAACAATAAGTATGACTATATAATATATTTCACCATATCGATCTTGAAGTTGAAGAGTCGTAAAATTCTGAGGATGGTCCGGAAAAAGGATTTGTACTTTGTGATTACGTATCGCTACAACACCATGTGGTATTTTCATACCACTATATTGATGACGCATCGCTACGGCACTGGTGTTTTTCATACCACTATAAGTTAAAGTTAAAAAACATGACATAGAATCGACTTTGCAACTTCGTTCACTTTGATATTTTTAACGATACAATAACTATCATTTGTACTACTAAAACCATCTTCACATAAGTAATTTTTCGTAAGATATGTGTTGTTGCAAAAGCTAGCTTATACATAAAAGGCTTTTATAATTTAAGTCATCTTAGATATACATATGCACCCAAACTCATTGTGGGGAAATTTACTAATGTTTCCTCGGATATTGAAATACTTTAGCATCATTCAAACACTTTAATAATATAATGCATAAATACTAGGCTATACATATTTACATCGTATACAAATACTACATACAGTTATATACACATACTTTTATATACAAAGTTAACAGTTATATAAACATACTTTTATATACAAAGTTAATCATATGAGTAGTGATCAAACGACAGCTGTGCACTGGACTACGTACGTACTACTTGGAAGATAAAACAAACAAAATTTTGTTGTTGTTAGTCGCCGGGATAGATTAACATTTTTCCAGAGATTAAAGAGCTGAATTTTGTTTTGAAGGTATGTCAACCGCGTTATTATATTATTGTTTTCACGAAGGAATAATTATATAAAGAAAATTATTGAGTAATTTTTGCCGTCGTCACAAAATCACGAACATGGTAACGTTCAAACCTAGTGCCATCCATGCCATATGTCTATAAATAGAACAGAAGCAGAGGGCAGTCATTGGATAACAGATCTCCATGGCTACCAACCAACCAATCAGGTGTTAGTTATACTACTCTGTAATTTTTTAGAATGAACGTTTACACACACGAAGCTAACGATGATGTATGTGTTTTGCATACAGTACGTAGTTTTAGTTTTTATTATTAGTGTAAGTATTTTACTGATTTCATGAAGAATAGAATGATTCCTTCTCATTACTTTGAATGCAAAATGGCTTGAAGATTCTTCTGCAAAAAGAAGAGAGAAAAAAAATTTCCTTAGAAGATGATACCTATTTACTAACGCGGTTGACATACCTTCAAAACAAAATCAGCTCTTTAATCTCTGGAAAAATGTTAATCTATCCCAGCGACTAACAACAACAAAATTTTTGTTTGTTTTATCTTCCAAGTAGTACGTACGTAGTCCAGTGCACAGCTGTCGTCTGATCACCACTCATATGATTAACTTTTGTATATAAAAGTATGTGTATATAACTGTTAACTTTGTATATAAAAGTATGTGTATATAACTGTATGTAGTATTTGTATACGATGTAAATATGTATAGCCTAGTATTTATGCATTATATTATTAAAGTGTTTGAATGATGCTAAAGTATTTCAATATTCGAGGAAACAGTAGTAAATTTCCCCACAATGAGTTTGGGTACATATGTATATCTAAGATGACTTAAATTATAAAAGCCTTTTATGTATAAGCTAGCTTTTGCAACAACACATATCTTACGAAAAATTACTTATGTGAAGATGGTTTTTGTAGTAGTACAAATGATAGTTATTGTATCGTTAAAAATATCAAGTGAACGAAGTCGCAAAGTCGATTCTATGTCATGTTTTTCCTAAACGCGTTGACTTAAAGGAGAACGTTATTTTGGTTGTTTTATCACTGCCACAAACCCATAACAATGCAGTGTATGTATGATAATTCTAAACTATTATTCACTACCAAAATAACGATGATATTTTGTATTGAAAATTAATGTTACATATATTCCAAACATTATTACTACGTAGCATGAATAGTACTATAAATATTTCGAAAGATAATCTTGCTGTGAACTCTACCATAATTTGATTTTCATATACGTACTTACATTTTGTCAGCTGGCTGGCCTCGCATAGATAAAATTGATTTCACTGATATGGAATTACTCCACGAATAGCCTTTTTATTATGAAGATATGACGACTTAAAGGAGAACGTTATTTTGGTTGTTTTATCACTGCCACAAACCCATAACAATGCAGAGTATGTATGATAATTCTAAACTATTATTCACTACCAAAATAACGATGATATTTTGTATTGAAAATTAATGTTACGTATATTCCAAACATTATTACTACGTAGCATGAATAGTACTATAAAAAATTTCGAAAGATAATCTTGCTGTGAACGCTACCATAATTTGATTTTCATATACGTACGTACATTTTGTCAGCTGGCTGGCCTCGCATAGATCAAATTGATTTCACTGATATGGAATTACTCCACGAATAGCCTTTTTATTATGAAGATATGACGATAATATATAAGGTAAAAAATGCTTTTATATATTTCGTTTACGCTTCGTCGCCAATAACAAACAGCAATACTTACGATAATCTATGACAAATAGCGTTTGTATGACTTCATTGTTCAGAGAAGTTATATACGAATACTGCCAAAATAATAATGAAGTTCGAATTAATTTTAGCCTTAATGTTACTACTACTGTAATTACACTACCACTACTATTAAAATTTCTAAAAGTTTATCAAACAAAAAATGTCGCTTTGAACGCAACCGTATACATAAACCATTTTCGTACGTAAAGGTATATGCTTACATTTTGTGGCTGGCCACTCCGACGATAAGTTGAGTGCAATGATGTGGAATTATTCTTTGAATAGGCTATTTATTATGAAGATATGACTATAATATATATGGTAAGAATGGTTTTATTACCTTTATTGTCAGTTAATATCATAATGTGAATGTTTGTGTACGTTGGTGGTTATCGCACTGCAACTACGCTTAGCCTACCAATGAACGTCGTACATAAACCTTGAATAGGCTATTTATTTCGAAGATAGGACAATATTAGGTGAGAATGGTTTTATTACCTTTATTGTCAGTTAATATCATTATATGAGTCTTTAAATGAATGTTGGTAGTTATCGGACCACGGCCGAGGGTTAGCCTACCGAAAAATAAACAATCCGCATACGCAACACAACAAACCCGTGGATGCAGCGATTCATACCAGTGATGTAACATGAGAAACGGTCCCAAGAAAAAACCCGTGATTAACTGGATCCGTGAATACTGATCCGTGAATAAGCGATGCCCCACTGTATATATATATATATATATTATATATATATATATATATATATATATATATATATATATATATATATACAGTGGGTCCCCGTATTCGCGTTCTCCGGATTCGCGGACTCACTGATTCGCGGATTTTTCTCTGGACCATATCTACCCATTATTTGCGGTGAATTCGCCTATTCGCGGGATTTTCCGACGATAAATAATAACTAATTAGTGTATTTTGATGTTATTTTCATGCCTAAATACATTTTTATGATACAAAAATGATTTACTAATATTAAAATATTAAGGGGGCCGGCCGGAACCCCTATATATGGTGGTATAGGGCAAAAAATGCAAAGTCATGAAAAAATTCATGGAGCTTCATATGGCAATTGAGAATATGTATACGAAATATCTCGTCAAAATTCCTCTTACTTTCGTAGTTACAAGTTAATTAGTTATCGTAACTCAATAAGCCTAAAACATTGATCCGTACAAGAAAATGCAATATTTCTTCTATTATCGTAAATTTTTATAATTATTGTCAAAGAAATTGGGAGAAATGGCATCTGTAGACATTCCCTGAGTCGAGAAGGAGACTTCAGGCTCAGCTACCAAGTCCAGTCCTGATTTAGTGCGATCACAGACTTCAAGTAGTCTACACGTTCCATTTCACCTCTGCCATTCGCCCGCTTTTAACGTATGTTTTATGTATGTTTCGGCAAGAATTTCATCATGCCAATGAGGAAAGACAAGGAAAACATCTCGCTAACATACAGACGAAGAAAAATCGCTCAAGTATTATTACAGAATATCATAATATATGAGTAGTTAGTGAAGAGAGAGGGGAGGGTCGCTTAGTAACGCCCCCGTCTTGCTTGACAGCACACGTCACACTATGCCCAAGGCTACAATCTTTGAGCAA
>NC_061088.1:40648715-40701215 GCF_015104395.2 Macrobrachium nipponense | reverse complement strand
TTTCTCAGTGAAGTGTTGTTCATCAAGAGTCGATCGTCCAGTATTCTGGGGGTGAGTTATTTAGTCTTAATCTTCATTCATTACAGGAATCAATCTTCAACTACGAGTTCTCCCCCGCAGACCTTTTTTTCTCGTTGTTGCTAATCACTTTTTCTTCCAGGAATTCTCCGTATAATATCTTTATCAAATTATCTGTATTAATAGTATCTTTTGGGGGGGGGAGGGGGGGGGGGGATTTTCCTATTACTTGCAACACATTTATACTGTATATTGCATATGCGTTTACGTAGTGGTCGAGTGTACTCTTATAGATATTTTGATAGAACCGCAAGGAATAGGAGTGATAAGAAAAAAGTAAAAGTTAACATGGCAACTACTGCGGCTGGCAACCCGAACGTTGTGACGCTCGTCAGCAATTGTCCCTTTTCAAGGTCGGATCAATGGGTTCCTGCCTCAAAACGTTGAGGCATGGATCTCATCTGTAGACGCTCATTTAAATGCAAAAAGCATCACAGACCCATCTGTACAATTACAGGAAGCCAAAAGCTTCATAGACTTTGCTAAAGGAGATGCAAGTGCATATCTAAGAGGTGTTTCTTTCCAAGACACCGCGTTTGAGTGGAGGCACGAACGAGCCAGTCGTCCAGGTACATAGAGACTCTGATATTCGCAAGATGAAGCCACCTCACCACGTTTTTTATTAAAGTCGTGAAGACCATAGGGGCCGTGCTCAATCCGAATAAAGCGCCCTGAATTGATAAACTGTCCCTTTTAGGACAAACCGAAGATACTTCATCGACTGTGGATGGATGGGGACGTGAAAATATGCGTCTTGAAGGTCTAATGACACCATCCAATCATTTGGTCTTAAGGTCCCAAGAACTGACTGAGGTGTCTCCATCTTGAATTTCTGCTTCTGTATGAACCGATTCAGACTGCTTACATCTAAGACTGGTCGCCAACCTCCCGACTGTTTCGGCACCAGGAATATCCTGTTGTAGAAGCCTGGGGATTCTAGGTCTACAACCTGTTCCACCGCTCTCTTTTCGAGCATCTGCTCGAGCAGATCGTAAAGGATCTGTTGCTTCTCCTGATGGTAAATAGGGGATAAATCCTTGGGTGTCGTGCACAGTGGGGGAGGCTTCAAGAAAGGAATCTTGTACCCCCGCTTGATGATGTTGAGCGACCAGCTGTCCTCATTCCTCTCTATCCAAGCTTTTGAGAATAGTCGAAGCCTGGCTCCTACTGGTGGCTGAAGGATCGCTGGTTCATTTTTTACCTCTGAGTTTAGCAGAGACTCTGCCTCTGGAACGTGTACTTCCTCGAGAAGGTGTTCTCTATGAAACTCCTCCTCGAAAGGGCTTTTGCTTCTTGAAAGCTTGTGTCCGTGCAGACGTCGAAGAAACAACCGTACGTTTCGCAGACTGAGCTAGGAGGTCTTGGGTAGCCTTTTCCTGTAGACTGACAGCCAGATCTTTGACCATAGCCTGGGGAAAGAGATGGCTCGAAAGAGGAGCATAGAGAGATAGAGACCGCCTTTGCAGTAAAACCACAGTAGGTCGCTCTCTACTTCAAAATTGAAGTGCAGAAGTGAGAGGCCAACTCCTCCGAACCATCCCTGACGGCCTTGTCCATGCATGCAAGCACGCTAGACAGCTCCTCCAGGCTAATCGAATCAGGACTACGCGACCGGTTATCCAAGACCCCTAAACACCAGTCCAAAAAATTGAAGACTTCGATCGTACGGAAGAGTCCCTTAAGATGATGGTCTATCTCAGAAAGGGTCCAGGGCACTTTCGCCGTCAACAAAAGGGATCTCTTCGGTGCATCTACCAAGGTGGCGAAGTCACCTTGGGACGAAGAGGGAGCTCTAAAACCTATCTCCTCCCCTGTCTCGTACCAAAGACCTGCCTTGCCTGTCAGTCTTGAAGGGGGCAGGGCGAAAGCTTTCTTGTTTCGGGCTTTCCTTGACTCCATCCAATTCTGAATTTTCTTAAAAGCCCTTTTTGTTGAGAATGAAGTCGCCATCTTCAACAATCCTGGAGTCTTGATGGCCTTCGACGATAACAATTGCGAAGGAGGCGACTGAGGGGCCTCAGGTTTAAACTTTTCTTCAAAAGAGGCTCGAAGCAATCGAACCAAGACCTGGTAATCTGAAGACACTGGTGTAGAAGATTGTTCTTCAGTTATTTCCTCCGATAAGTCTCCTTCATGAGATTCATTACTATCCTCTGAATCTTGGCGAATGTCTGAAGAAGCATTACGTTGTGCGTCCAGCCGAGCGTTCTGCCGAGCGTCACGCTTGGCATCCAGCCGAGCGTCCCGCCCGGCGTCCAGCCGAGCGCCCAGCCGAGCATCAGGCCTGGCGTCAAGCCTCGCTGTCGCCTTAACGTCGTGCTCTCCAGACCCTCGTGCACGAAATCTCGAAGGCGAAGTAATAGGGGAAAGAGCGGCGCGAGGAGAAGGAGAAGGAGACTGCCTGGATCTCTTGACTGGCAGCTTATCATCCTTCCTCCTGTGACGTGGCTTTTCCTCTTTCTCTGCAACCAACGAGGCAAGTTGATGTAGCAAAGCCTCAATCCTCTTCGATTTAGGGCTGATCCTGTGAGAAGACGAGGGGCGAGGGGAAGTCCTCCTCCTCACATGGGCTGCCACAGGTATATCCTTAGCGCAACCAGGGTGCTCAAAAGCATTGTCATCAAAAGACATCCTCTCCGGCGACGATCGCAAAACAGCAGAAGAGAAAGGACGTGAAGCGTCCTTCTCCCTGAGACCAAAGGTGACGGCCGCATGTGCGACATCTTGCATCTTTGCTCTCTTTTGTTGCTCTCTTTTGCGGCGGAAAGTCTTCAAATTGTTCTGGAGACGACCGCAAAACCGAAGGAGCTAACGGATGTGCACCGTCCTCCTCTGAGGAATCAGAGACGACGGCCGCCTGTGTGACATCTAGCGTCTTTGTTCTCTTCAGAGGGCGCGATCGCTTCCAAAAGCTCCAACCGCTGCGCTGGGAGGACATTTCTGATGACGAAAAACACTCTTTCAAGATCCGTTTACGAACTTTGGAAGCCTGGGAAGCGCCCCCAGGTCTTGCCGAAGGGACATCAGATCGGTTGTCTGACCCCCCTTCTGCAACACTCGGGGCATTATCACTACACACCACTGCACTATTAACACCTTCTAATGCGAGCACTTTTGATTCCAGGCTACGCAAAAATTCAAGAATCATTGATAGGGTATTACCCTCCACAAACACTAATGTAGGGCCCAAAGGCATCACAGGTTTTGGAGGGATAAATTCTACTGGATGTGTAACTGGCGTTACACTCCTAGAGGAAGACCTCCTTACCCTATCTCGTTCTAGTTTACATACATATGATTCATACGCCTTCCACGCAGAATCAGACATACTTTCACACTCCTTGCAGCGATCATCAAACATACAAACATGTTTCCTACAATTCGCGCACACAGCGTGGGGGTCTACCGAAGCTTTCGGTAGCCTCACCTTGCATTCTTCCACACAACATACTCTGGCGTTAGTCGAACTAGATCCAGACATCTTAAGTTTAAGGAAAAATCAAGCCAAATTCAAAATAATCCACAATTAGCGTATGCCTAACCACCGATCCAAATCAAATAACCAAAAATCAATCGGGATACTCAAGTAGCCAGAGAAGTTCCAAAATCCAATGACAGAGGTGCTGAAAAAAAGTGTTGACAGTACCGGCGACAGAGAAAATCTGAATAGAAAATGGGAATGGTTCCTGACACCCGCCTCCCAGCAGCGGGAATGGGTACTACCACCTGGCCGACCACTGCGTGTGCCAGGAGTTTTGAAATTCTGTTGGACTTCGGAAAATACAGCTATATATATATCTGGCAGGTAAGCTTCATGAACAAAATAATTTTTAGGTCCCAATGACTTTTCATGTATTAGAGGTCACAGGAATTCATGATGAATGAAAAAGCAACACCCATGTGCAAAGCCCCCAAGACTGACTACCATTTTTAAAAGACACCAAAGCCACTGACTTACGTGAGTTTGTTCAAAGTGTGTTAGCTTAAAAGTAGTATCAGATCTTCTTAGCTTGCTTATCATAACAGCTCCTAACTGATCACACTGCAGCTTTTCAAGGTTGTGGCCATGTAGCAATGTATATGCAATGCCTTCTGAAGTCACTTCCCAACATTTGTATATCCCCAGTTTTTCTAGCTTGGGGCAACCATTCACTAGGTCTATCAGACCTGCATCTGTGACAAGGTCAGATATAGACACAATAACCTCCAAAATACAAGGGCACTGTTTGCTGATGATATTCAAGATTTCATCATTGCACTTGCTCACCATATTTAAAACTGTCAAATTCTTCATTTTTCCAATGCGTTCACTCACTACATTCCTTATGACAAAATTTGTGTTACCAGGAAGTCTCATGTTGAAGAAAAGTCCACTCAAGTCTAATCTCTGAACATGTGGCTGCAAAAGAACTTCAAGACAGGTTCGCATTCCAATTGCCCTTCGTGTCCTACTGACTGTCTGATGTATAGTTTCAATAACCTTCGTTATCAAATTTTCATCGATAATGCTGGGCAGAGAAGCAACCATCCCTGAGAGATCATTCACTGACATCCGACATGTTTCTGGTGACTCCTCTAATTCGACCTGTCAAGAGGAGCAGTAGTTAACAAAATAAAAATTATGATACGGAAAAACAGAATATAAAACTAATTTTCTTATTCTGAAAATAAAAATACAGGCAGTCCCCGGTTATCGGTGGGGGTTCCGTTCCAACGGCTTAATAAGTGAAAATCACTGATAATTGGAAATTGATGCCGATAACGGGATTACGGCACTGATGACCGGTTAATAGCACCAATGTTAGGTATGCTAATAGTAATACTCTATTATCGGTGCCAATGAATGGAAGTCTGCACATTTTGGCGCTGAAAATGGCAGATTTTCAATGCTAGACAAGCCCCATAAAACCGGACTGCCTGTATCTTGCTTTACTTATTTTGAAATGCCTAGTATGGCAAATGTTGGTTAAAATTTAAGGTACTTATTAATTATTCTCAACATAATAAACAACATCTGATGGTCATTAGTCACAGGTAAGTCACTTGTTAAACTATATTTTACAATAATAACAACAATAACTTAACAAATTAGCTAAGCCTCTATCACTTCTGCCAGTACAGTACTTATTTTTCTTCTTGCTCTGTTATGATTGATTCTATGCTGATACAGTTTATGACAGATTGAAACTCTAAATTGAAAATTAAGGAGAATGAGGCTGGTCACCATTCCTCCTCACACATAAAATTTAAATAGCAGACATGGTTGAGAGAAGTACAAGCCTAATGTTAAATTTCATCATCACTGTTAGACCCAGTTCTAACAAACTTAAGATCCTCATAAACTGAAGGTCAAATGTACAGTATATCGAGGTGGATCTCCTATGATAACTACAAAAGCAGTAATGTTTCTTCCTTGTTAAGGCACCACTGGAGGGTAGGAGTTCATCCTGAACAAAGTAATATGTATGACATTTTTGTAATAAAATTATGTTTTATATATACTTACCAAGAAATTACAAGGTACAGTTTTTCCCAAAGCAGCCTAAAAATGATATTGAAATGATACAATTAAGTTTGTTCATACTTATCTGGCAGATATATATATAGCTGTATTTTCCGAAGTCCGACAGAATTTTAAAAACTTACGACATGTAGTGGGAGTCAGGGGATTAGTACCCATTCCCGCCGCTGGGAGGCGGGTATCAGGAACCATTCCCATTTTCTATTCATATTTTTTATTTCCAGTCTCCTGAGGGGAGGTGGGTGGGTACTTAAAATATATATATCTGCCAGGTAAGTATGAACAAACTTAATTGTATCATTACAATATCATTTTGTTCATGAAACTTACCTGTCAGATATATATATAGCTGAATCCCACCTTTGGTGGTGGGACGAGACAGAATACATAGAAGATTTAGGAAACATATACATGCAGATAATTGATATCTTGGTTCCTTACCTGTTAGCATAGCTGACTTCGTGATTCTGTCACCCAAGTCTGCTTCTGCTTACTAGAGTTGCCAGCGAGGTAGAGACCTATATAGCTGGTGCACTCCAGATGACCTGTCAACGGGGGCGTGACCACGATGTGACTAGACCATTGACCATACAATGAGGGCAACGAAGTAAAAACAACCACCTGGCCCAGTCTACCAAAAGTATCCCACTAGACTAGACTAAAGGAAGGGAGATCCGCCCCAGGCGGTCGACCCCACAACCAAAAAACGCACAATATTAAAAACTCACCTAAACACTAAAGGATAGGATGAGTGCTACCTCCTGCCCCCAAAACAGTGTCTGCAGCAACGTATGGTCCTAGCGAGTAGCAATGTTCGTATGTTGCTTTCACCTCCCGCAGGTAGTGTGAAGCGAACACCGAATTGCTTTGCCAATATGTGGCACTCAAAGTGTCACTGAGTGCCATATTTTTGTGAAAAGCTACCGAGGTCGCGATAGCCCTTACCTCGTGGACGTTCACTTTTAGAAGTTTCAAGTCACTATCACTGCATGTGGCATGGGCTTCTTTAATAGTGCTCCTCAAGAAGAACGCCAGTGCGTTCTTCGACATGGGAAGATCTGGTTTCTTCACAGAGCACCACAAGTTATCAGAAGGGCCTCTGCAGTTCTTAGTTCTTTCCAAATAGAATTTGAGAGCCCTGACAGGGCACAGGACTCTCTCTGGTTCACGTCCCACGATCTCTGTCAAACCCTTGATTTCAAACGTCTTCGGCCAAGGGTTGGAAGGGTTTTCGTTCTTTGCTAAGAACGTAGGGCTCAAAGAACATACAGCACTGTGATCCTTAAACCCAATCTGTTTGCTTATAACCTGGATCTCACTAACTCTCTTCGCCGTCGCCAGAGCAGTTAGGAAAAGGGTCTTTCTCGTCAGGTTCCTAAGCGAAGCTGAGTGGAGCGGTTCGAACTGGCTTGACATCAGGAACTTAAGAACCAAGTCTAAGTTCCACGATGGTACTTTAGGCTGAGGAACCTTCGAAGTCTCAAAAGATCTGAGGAGATCATGAAGGTCTCTGTCATTTGCCCAGTCCAGTCCTCTATGTCTGAAGACTACGGAAAGCACGCTCCTGTAGCCCTTTATCGTAGGTACTGCTAATTTCACTTCTTCCCTCAAGTAAAGAAGGAAGTCCGCTATCTGGCTCACAGAGGTTGAGGTGGAGGAAATGCCCTTCTTTCTGCACCAACTTCTGAAAACAGCCCACTTGGATTGGTACACTGCAATCGAGGAAGGTCTCCTTGCAGTGGTGATCGCCTTTGCCACAGATCTTGAAAAACCCCTCGCTCTGGCCAACTTCTGGATAGTCTGAACGCAGTCAGACTCAGAGCGGGGAGGTTTTTGTGGTACCTCTCGAAGTGGGGCTGTTTGAGTAGATCTTTCCTTAGGGGCAGAGTCCTCGGGAAGTCTATCAGGAAGGACATTACCTCTGTGAACCAGTCGGTCGCCGGCCAGAAGGGGGCGATGAGGGTCATCCTCGCACCCTCTGATGCCGCGAATTTCCTCATTACCTCCCCTAGGATCTTGAACGGGGGAAAGGCGTATAGGTCTAGTCCCGACCAGTCCCAAAGAAGGGCGTCTACTGCTACTGCTCCCAGGTCCAGAACCGGTGAGCAGTACATCGGAAGTCTCCTTGTTCTGGAAGTTGCGAATATGTCCACAAGAGGACATCCCCACAACTTCCACAGCCTCTGGCATACGTCCCGATGGAAGGTCCATTCCGTCGGCAGTAGCTGACCTTGCCGACTGAGGTCTACTCGAACGTTTTCCACTCCTGATACAAACCTTGTCAGGATAGTGACGTCTTGTGACCTCGCCCACAACAGGATTTCCTTCGCAAGGATGAACAGGGACCGAGAGTGGGTTCCTCCCTGTTTCCTGAGGTATGCCAGGGCTGTGGTGTTGTCTGAGTTGATCTGCACCACTTTGTTGGAGACTTCTTCTTGAAAGCACTGGAGCGCAAGATGAATTGCTGCCAGTTCCTTGAGATTTATGTGCCAAGACACCTGTTCCCCTCTCCAGGTGCCTGACACCTCCTTACCCCCTAGTGTTGCTCCCCACCCCGTGGAAGACGCGTCAAAGAACAACACTAGGTCGGGGTTCCGAAGCTTGAGCGAAAGTCCTTCTGCAAGCTTCCGCGGATCTGACCACCATCTTAGGTGTTCTTTCACCTCTTCTGTCAACAACAAGATCGCTTCTAGGTCGTTCTCGCGCTTCCAGTTGTTCGACAGGAAGAACTGAAGTGGTCTGAGGTGCAACCTCCCCAGGGAAACAAACTTCTCCAGTGAGGAAATGGTCCCAAGCAGACTCATCCATTCCCTCACCGAGCATATTTCCTTCCCCAGAAAGGTTGACACTTTGCTTAGGCATTGAAGTTGTCGCCCCTGGGACGGAAAAGACCGAAAAGCCACTGAGTCCATCTGAATCCCCAGATAGACTAAGGATTGAGAAGGGGTCAGATGTGACTTTTCGAGGTTTACCAGAAGCCCCAGGGACTTTGCTAACGACAAGGTCGTGTGAAGGTCCTCCAGACACCGGTCTTTCGATGAGGCTCGAATAAGCCAGTCGTCCAGGTAGAGAGAGATCCTGATCTTTGCAAGATGGAGCCACCTTGCAACGTTCTTCATAAAGATGGTGAACACCATCGGCGTCGTGCTTAAACCGAAGCAGAGTGCCCTGAATTGGAATACCTTCCCCTTCAGGACAAACCGCAGGTACTTCCTTGACTGGGGATGGATGGGGACATGAAAATACGCGTCCTGTAGATCTAGTGACACCATCCAATCCCCCGGTCTTAAGGCTGCAAGCACTGACTGAGGCGTCTCCATCTTGAACCTCTGCTTGATGACAATGCTGACATCTAGGACGGGTCGCCACCCTCCTGACTGTTTCGGCACCAGGAACAGTCGGTTGTAAAAACCCGGAGAATCCAGGTCAAAGACCTGTTCCACCGCTTGTTTTACGATCATCTGATCGAGCAGATCATAAAGCACTTGTTGCTTCTCCCCTCGATAAGAGGGAGACAAATCCCTGGGTGTCGAAGACAGCGGGGGTGACTTTATGAACGGGATTCGGTAACCCTTCCTTACGATGTCCACCGACCAAGCGTCGGCACCTCTCTCTTCCCAGGCTTGCGTGAAGAGTTGAAGCCTGGCTCCTACCGGCGACTGAAGGACTTCCAAATCACTTTTTGCTCTTCGAAAGAGCGGGGGCTTTGCCTCTGGAAGTGCCTCTTCCTCAAGCGGCTGGTCTCGAGGAAGATCCACCCCGAAAGGGCTTTAACTTCTTAGCACTCGAGACTCCTGAAGACGAAGGGCCCGCAGGTCTCCTAGATGATTGGGCTAAAAGATTTTGAGTTGCTTTCTCTTGAAGGCTGGCAGCGATGTCCTTTACCATAGCCTGAGGGAAGAGATGGTCCGAAAAAGGAGCGAAGAGCAAATCTGCCTTTTGCGATGGCGAGACAGATTTTGCAGCGAAGTTACAGAAAAGGGATCTCTTCTTTAAGAGCCCCCTGCAGAAATGAGCTGTCAACTCCTCTGAACCATCCCTGACGGCCTTGTCCATGCAAGACAATACACTGGACAGCTCCCCCAGGCTAATGGAATCGTAACTCCTAGACCTGGCATCTAGCACTCCGAGACACCAATCAAGAAAGTTGAAGACCTCGTAACGTCCTGAAGAGGCCTTTAAGGTGGTAGTCCATTTTGTTAGGAGACCAGGCGACTTTCGACGAGGACAGGAGGGACCTCCTCGAGGCATCTACGATACTCCCAAAGTCCCCCTGTGCAGAAGCAGGAAGTCTAATACAGTGGACCCCCGGTTTCGCGTTCTCCGGATTCGCGGACTCACACATTCGCGGATTTCTCTCGGGAACGTTTCCTTGCATTATTCGCGGAATTCGCGGTATCTTTTTATAAGAAATATCCACAAATTCCTGGTTTTTGTTATCAATTTCATCATAAAATGCACTTTTTGTGATAAAACTATTAAAAAAATCAAGTATGAAAATTTTTAGTGCTTTTTCTTAAGTTTTAACTAACAAAATAGGCTGTTTTTAGCGTTTTTATAGGGGTTCCAAACGTTCGCGGATTCTAACTATTCGCGGGGGGGGTCTGGTACGCATCCCCCGCAAATACGGGGGGACCACTGTATAAACGTCTTCTCCCGTCTCGTACCACATGCCCGCTTTCCCGCTAAGTCTTGAAGGCGGAAGAGCGAACGAGGTCTTTCTTGAAGCCTTCCTTCTCTCCATCCAGTCATGGACCTTGCGTAACGCCCTCTTCGTGGAAAGTGACTTCTTCATCTTCACAAAGCCCGAGACCTTGCTAGCCTTGGAGGAAGAAAGTTGAGATGGGGGAGTGCGCGGACCTTCAAGATAAAAGGTGTCCCCAAACTCAGATTGAAGAAGACGAGTCAGGACTTGGTAGTCTGTAGAGACAGGAGCCATCGGCTGTTCCTCGTCAGCTTCGACTGAAGCATCACTAGCTTCCTCTTCCGTTACAGGAGAAGTAGGAGGAAGTAAAGATGATACGTGAGCGGAACGTTGAGACGTCGAAGGAACCGCTGACTCTTGAACTGGAGAAGAAGAGACGGGAACTATGTGCGTCTCCTTAAGACACGAAGACACTTGAAAAGAATCCTCTAAAAAGAGAGGGCGGCGATGAGGTACTGCGTCCGCATCTACCTGGGCATCTGCTGGCGCGAGTCTGGCATCCACTGGCGCGCGTTTGGCGTCCACTCTCACACGTCTGGCGTCCGCTGGCGCGCGCTTGGCGTCCACTGGCGTGCGTTTGACTTCCGCTGAAGCGCGCTCGGCGTCCACTGGTGTGCGCTTAGCGTCCACAGGTGCACTCCTGGTTGTATCTGGCGCTCGCCTGGCGTCCGACCGAGCATCAGGTTCACGCTGCACCTGTTCCGAAATCATAAGAGTGGGTAATACCGCTTCCCGAGAAGAGCGAGAAACAAGCTCATCACGTCCTCTAGAGAGCCGCTGGGGAGCAGTACGAACTCTAGAGGGAGACGAAAAGGGAGAGAGAAACGAGCGAGGAGAAGGAGAGGGAGACTGTCTCGACCTCTTCACTGGCAGTCTGTCATCCTTCCTGAGACGATGTGGGTGCGTCTCTCTTGAAGCAAGAACATCAGCAAGCTGCTGCTGCAATGATCGAAGAATCCTCTGGGTCGGTGAAGACTCCTTTTCAGGGGAGGGGCTGATCCTATGAGAAGGCGAGGGGCGAGGGGACGCCTTCTTCCTTCTCACAGGAACCGCCTCTTCACGCACTCTAGAGCGACTGGGGCGCTCAAAAGAGTCAACGTCCGATGACTCTTTACTCCTCTTCTGCAGCGGGAAAGCTGCGATGACACTATCAGGCGAAGATCGACGTTTGGGCGAACAACTTGGACTTGAAGCGTCCCGATCACAAACGCTCCTTTTCAGCGGGCGTGACACTGAATGAGAGCTCCACCCCTTACGCAGGGAGGAAGCCTCTGACAAAGAAAAGCACTCCTTGAGGAGGCATGCCCGCGCACGCTCCTTGGCAGTCTGGGTAGCGTCATCAGATACTGCCGAAGGCACGTCAGATTGGTGGGGGTTCCTCATAACCCTCCTTTGGCTTTCGACATGCTCTCTCCCTGAAACCTGGGAGTCCAGCAGAGGTCCCGGCCTAGAGGCGAAATGAGGCCGATCTGACGCACCCTCCACTACACAAGGGGCACTGTCACTGCACTTAGTCACTTCACTTTTGCTCTCTAAAGCAAGCACTTTCGACTCTAAGTTACGAATCGATTCCAAAATCAGAGAAAGGGTATTACCCTCTACAAACACTGTTTCAGGGCCTGAAGGCAACACTACAGGGTTAGGAGCAGTAACTACAGAAGGAGGGTTAATAGGAGAAACATTACCTTCTTGTTTACCTGAAACACTCCTGGAGGAAGACCTCCTTAACCTATCACGTTCAAGCTTTCTAAGATAGGTCTCATACGCCTTCCACTCAGAATCTGAAAGACATGCACACTCCTTGCAGTGGTCCTCATACACACAATCATGCTCCCTGCAACTTTTACACAATGTATGTGGGTCTACTGAAGCTTTCAGTAGCCTACCTCTACACTCACTCCTAGAGCAAAACCTAGCGCTAGCGGAACTAGTACCAGACATCTTAAATCAAAGAGAAATCCAAGCCACAATCAATTAAATCCAGAAATAACGTGTGCCTAGCCACCGATCCAAAGTCAGATAACCATAAAACCAAAAAGGGATACTCAAGTAGCTAAAGTTTCCAAAATCCAGACGGAGGTGCTGCAAACAGTTGTTTACAACACCGGTGACAGAAAAAATATGAATAGAAAATGGGAATGGTTCCTGATACCCGCCTCCCAGCGGCGGGAATCGGCACTAATCACCTGACTCCCACTACGTGTGTCGTAAGTTTTTAAAATTTTGTCGAACTTCGGAAAATACAGCTATATATATATCTGACAGGTAAGTTTCATGAACAAAATTCAAAATTTGTAGTAACTATTCAGCTATCTAGTGTAGGTGACATAAAACTCTGCCCACTTTCGGGGTAAAGAGCAGAGCGACCTGACAGACCTCAGCCATTATTGCCCCGATGTCCACGTGAGGGGAGGAGGGCAGGCTCCAATTCAGTAATTACTTGATAAGTATATATAAAACTTAGTTTTATTATGAAAAAAATGATTTTGTTATGATACAATAAAGTTTCATACATACTTACCTGGCAGATATATACTTAGCTAAGACTCCGTCTTCCCCGACAGAAATTCGAATTTCGCGGCACACGCTACAGGTAGGTAGGTCAGGTGATCTACCGTCCTGCCGCTGGGTGGCAGGAATAGGAATCATTACCTTCTAGAACCAGATTTTTCTCTTCCACCTGTCTCCTGCGGGGAGGCTGGGTGGGCCATTTATCGTAAATATCTGCCAGGTAAGTACAGGCAGTCCCCGGGTTACAACGGGTTCGGCTTACAACGTTCTAAGGTTAAGGTGCTTTTCAATTATATTCATCAGAAATTATTTCCTGGGTTACGACGCATGTTCCAGGGTTACGACGCCTACAACGCTCATCTGGCAGAAGACATGTGACACCAAAAATGCAAAATAATTAATATTTGAAGGTTATTTTGATGCAAAATGCAATAAGTATGCAGTTAGCATAGTTTTGAATGCACCTAAAGCATTAAAAGTAAGGTTTTCCTAGGATTTTTGGTGAGGTTCCGGCTTACGACGATTTTCGGCTTACAACTCGTCTCAAGAACGGAACCTCCGTCGTAACCCGGGGACTGCTTGTATGTATGAAACTTTATTGTATCATAACAATATCATTTTCATACATTCAAATTCCCTGACAGATATATACTTAGCTGATTGGCACCCTTTGGTGGAGGGTAAGAGACAGCTAGTAACTGATTAGACAGGTAAACAACATACGTTGTAGGTAATAAATAAATAAAACCTTGGTTCCTATGTGTTTAGACGAAGGGTTGACTTCCTAGCTATTGCTAGGAGTCTGCTTCGTCTCAAGAACCTCAGCGAGGATGTGACCTATGGCTAAGAGTTCTTGTAGATCTGTCAATGGGGTCTTATCCACTTACTCGACAGAATCTAAAGGTCATTTGTCAATGGGGTCTTATCCACTTACATGACAATAGTACACTTATGCCTAGTGGCATAATTAAGGAGCACAACACCGATCCCGATCACCTGATCCTAACACGAGGGTTAGTGCTTAATTTGAAAAGAGTTATCCCCAAACTCCTTTCAAACAACCCAAAGAACAAAACACTATGTTAAAATAAAAATTAACTCACTTAGTTAAGGATCAGTGGCGGCTCCCTATCCCAGCAACGTATCCGTAGACACGTATAACCAAGAGAGAAGGATCTCTCGTAGGTCAACTTGACCTCCTTCGTGCTAAGGGAAGTCAACTCCCGAGTTGCATCTTCCGTAAGTTACAGCTAATATGTCCTTCACGACATATTGTTATGGAACTAACAAGAATTCATAAAAGCTCGAACTTCAAGCGCTTTTAATTCTCAGCTGTTTGAAGGAATCATCAAGTTATTCATGAAGTGCTTAGCGATCACATTTGTTTCAAAGAAGAAGACCAGGGCTTCCTTTGAAATGGATCTCTTCTGGATGAAGCCTAGAGCCTGGCTTGCGCCTGGCTGGCGCCTCGCGCCTGACTGGCTCCTCGCGCCTGACTGGCGCCTCTCGGCGCTGGCTGGCGCCTCGCTCGCGCCTGCCTGGCTCGCCGCTGCTGGCGGGGCCTCGCGCCTGGCGGCGCCTCGCGCCTGGCTGGCGCCTCGCCTGGCTGGCCCCTCGCGGCCTGGCTGGGCCCCTCGCGCCCTCTGGGGGTTGCCTCCGCCTGTTCCGCGCCTGCCTGGTGCCTTGCACCTGCCTGGCGCCTAGCCCCTTGGCTGGCTCCTCCCCACTTGCTGGAGTTTCAAGCTTGGTAGAGTCTCGAGGAAGTCTGGCGATGTCACATCGGACACTCTTATCCGTCCGATTTTTTCGCCTCTAGCGCATCTGTGCCAAGTTGTAGGCCTGCTCTTTCTCCTCATCAGACAATGACAGTGTTCTTGGGAATGTTTGCCTCTGGCATTTTTTACGCCTGTTTTGGCATATGGCACCTGGTTGGCGCTACATTGTCCAAAAGTCCTGAACATCCACAATAGTTTATCAGGGGACTGGAGAAGGGTGGAAGAAGTTCTTCCCCTTTGAGCTTTGGCCTCTCCGGCAAGGGGAGGTGATTGTAGTCAGCTACATCCAGTAGACGATTGGATATCTAACTGTACGAGAGATAAGAGTCTTCCTCCGAGGAGGGTCCTTCTTGAATACTTTCGTTGCTCACGAGATCTCTTCTTACATGTTGAAGGGGTTTCTCGTTGCAGAATCTTCCCTATCATTGCCCGAAGGAAGGGAAGAAGCCTGGAAGTCGAAGGAGACTCCGAGCTGAAATTGGGAGGACTCCTGATTTCTAGCTCTTTAATGTATCCTTCTGAACACCTTCTGGGAAGCATTTCGAGCCGTCATCGCATTCCAAAGACTCTGTAGGCAAACGTTTGAACCATTCTACTGTAGATGAAAACGTAAGTACCCTGCCTGGACAACGAAACCTCTATCTGAAAACATTGAATCAGGAATAGGGGGTTTTAGTTCTTTTGCCAGACATACTATGCTGGCAAGAACCCATTGCCTAGTTTCCATAGAATCTGATGCGAGATTCCAATGCTCAAAAAATTTACTTGTCTTCTGGTCGTTTAGGACCAAGAGAAACAAAGAATTCCCTCATAAAAATTTCTCCTTTTAAAGAAGTTTGATGAGGAGCAGTTCCATCTTGTCGGAACATGGAATCTGTGGCCACAAAAAGATCCCATTAGAAGTACATGATATCCTACTCTTGTCATATTGAGGTATCGTATAAGATCTGATCTCGAAGATCTTAATCCTCTGCTATCTCCAATTCCCTTTGTAGAGACAGAGTATAGCCTTTTACTGCGTTCTTTGATAGCAGATAAATACAAAGGTATTCTTCCCCCTGAAAGAGAAAAAAAAACCGCCATGTGGTTCACAGAGGTATCGGAAGAGGACAGTTTCCTCATTCCCTCTAGCACGATCTGCAGCAATTCTATGTCTTGGCCATGACTATTGTAATTTACCTTGAAAAAATCCTCTCATTCATGTCCACTTCTGGTCAGTCTGCACGCAGACAGACTCAGAGTGGAGAGGTTGTTAAGGTCCATTTATAATAGATGCTGATAGAATATCCAGACTCTCTTGGAAAAGACTTCCAAAACATGCTGTGAGAAGAACGTGACCTCTGTGCATCCAACCTCTCGAAGGCCAAAATGAGGCATAAAGTATTATCCTCTCTTTCTTTGATGCCCTTTATCTTAAATTCTGTAAAGAATTTATATTTATGGGAAAAAAGACTAAAGTTTATTCCCCTTTCTATAAAATAAAGATGGCGTATATTGCTACCTCTCTAGGTTGCGCGGCAAAATGGTGAAGCAGTCTAAAGGAAGCCTGTTCGTCTTCTACCTTGCTAAGAGATCTATGAAGAAGACTTTCCGCAGGTTCTCACAACTCTTTCCAATAAATGTTAGACATATGTTAACAGTTATTATCGTCGATCGAGAAGGTTCTCACGGACATGCAAAATCTTGCATCGAACCTCTTAAGGATCGTTACGTTCCCTTTCTGTTTTCCAAGTAGGTTCTCTTTTGTTAACGCGTATTCTCGATGCTCTTTGCAATATGAGAGAGTCGTGGAATTGGCCTAAGTGATTAAAATAAATCATTTCATTGTTCCTTGTAAGCGACCCCTCCCGAGAGGCTACTGGACTCTTAGGTTAATAACTCGCTAAAACGAGAAAATATCTTGGATGGTGCTTCTGGCTTGCTTCTGGCACAATTTTGCGCCAGGCTGGCGCTTCTGGCGCATTGCGCCAGGTTGGCGCTTCGCGCCAGACTGGCACTTCCTTCTAATTCTTTTTAGGTTATGTGCCAGAACATCTGTGCCTTTATAGTACCCGACATCCTTTCACATGTTAATTCCGTTCTTAGTAGGAAAAAACTTTTATATACGTAGTATAGTTCATTCAGGGAAACAACTTCTGCCACGAAGAGAATGTTTCCCATCCGACTCATCCATCTTCTCCTGAGCAGGTACTCTAATAAGCCATGCTTTCATAAGCATGAGAGCATTATATAATATAATGTTCTGCTGCGATAGAATCCTTTAATAATGTTACCTACAGTAAACAGCATTGTAAGGTTGCAATATCTCTCTTATTGAAAGCTTCTTAGCAAAAGGCAGACAATATTTTATGTTAGCTTAACTGTCCCCTCAATCCGAGGCTAAGACCCCGATTGTAGGGGAGAGATACGGATAGTTATTCCATCCCGCAGGAGAGAGAGATGTAACCGACCGCTCATGACCGACACTTACATGGTACTGCGTTGGTCTAAGCGATAGCAGTGACCATCTCCCTTAGCCGTCTGGCCTTACTCTTCCAGAGTTGCCAGCTACTTCATTTAATAAAGAAATCTTATAAAATTATTATCGAACTTCAGGAAGTTCTTATTAAAGCATATTTAAGCGAAACAAGACTTCGATAAATCTAGAAGCTAAGTAGGTGTTGTCTTAATAATCCCTTTAAGCGTAGTCCTTCCTAGGAAAGTCCTAGAAGGATACTGGTAATTGAGTTGCACAGCAAAGAAGTAACTATGGTATGTGTTTATGATTTGACCATATTGTATTCTCATACAGCAGATACTCTACTACCTTCTACTATCTTCGTTCTTTTCGTTAATAGAACGATAGAAAGAGTATATATATCTCCTTAAGGAAGGAAGTTCATCCAGGAACTCTTTAAATCTTCGTGATTTCCTCATAAATTGCGGAAGAGACAGAATTCCTGTTCGTCTCTAGGGTTTATGGAAGGAAGTAGATATTTCCTATCCGTCATCATACCCAAACGTCGATGAGATTCTTATTAAGAAAAACTCCCAAAGCTCTTGCCTCCTCATAACAAGGGAAGAGCATGGATGAAGGAGAGAGTCCGCATTGAGAGGAACTGCCTAACACAGGAGTCTTCTGAATAATGAAAAAGGGCTTCTTTTAGTATCAGAATCCTTCTGACAAAAGCGACGGCCGCCTGTGCGACATCTTGCACCTTTGCCAGGGGAAAGTTGCTCAAGTTAAAAACTCAAAGAGGAGCCTCGCGACTGACCTCTCTCTCAAAAGAAGATTTTGGAATATTCTGGCGTCTGGATCCTTGCGCCTAGCGCCTGGCGTCTGGATAGTTCCGCGCGCCTGAAATGTTCCGCACGCTAGAAAGGAGACACGCTCCTGGAATGTTCCGCTTGCGTGGAAGGTCCCGTGCGTCCTGATAGTTCCGAGCGCCTACTAGTCTCCTTTTAGGAGCCTCTTGCCCGTAAACGTTCAATGTAAGGATCCTTCTGATTGCCACTCTACTATAAGGCTCCTCGGTCTAGCCGTCTGTTTTCTCTTTGAAGGCGCCTTGCGCCAAGAAAAAAATTTTTTGGAACGCGGCTCGCGTTTGTCTGTAGGAACGCGGCTCGCGCTAGTCTGTTGGAACGCGGCTCGCTGCTGGCTGTTGGAACATGGCTCGCGCTTGCTTGTTGGAACGCGGCTTCCTGGCTGGCTCTTCGCTTGTAGTCCAGTTGGCGCTCAGTGTTCTCTCAGTTTTCAGAGAACGCGCTAGATCGTCCGAACTCCAAACATGTACGTTCTTCGTCTTTTCAGACGTAATATGAAGAAAACGGAAGAAAAGATGTACTTTTTTAAGGATGCCTTTCCAATGGCTATCCCTGACAGTCTGGGACGTTCTACAGATCCTGCCGAGGGGACGCCCGATCGGTGGGGATTCTCCATAACCTCCGTAAGGCTTTCGACATTCCTTCTCCTCTGGGCTTGTGAGCTTGGAAGAGATCTAGACCTGAGAGCGAGACAGAGCCGATCGGATGCACCCTCCACTATTTTAGGACGCCTTTCCAATGGCGAACTTGGCAGTCTGGGACGTTCTACAGATCCTGCCAAGGGGACGGCTGATCGGTGGGGATTCTCCATAACCTCCGTAAGGCTTTCGACTTTCCTTCTTCTCTGGGCCAGGGAGCTTGGAAGCGGTCTAGACCTGGGAGCGAAACAGAGCCGATCAGATCGCACCCTCCACTGCACTGGGAACACTAAATTCACTTCTTACCTTATAAGAGCTCGCATTTTGAGCTACATCCATTTATCTTCAAATTTATGAATTTGTAGATTCTGTGGAGTAAGAAGGTGATGAGGATGCAAAAACTACTATTACTGTTAATACTTTAACTGCTCGTTAGCATGAGAGCTATTAAAGCTTCTAAAGGAAGCGTAAAAAGTTATATGCTTTTCTGACTTCCTAAAGTAGGAAGTTAGAGTTTTATATTTCCTCAATCAAGTTCTAACACTTATTACACATATTAATGAATAAATATTAATATTAATATTTCCCTTTCTTGCAAACTATATGAGTGTCTACCGAAAACTTCGGTAGTTACACTTCATATATTCTTCTAAATTTTCGAAGTCAAATTTATTAAAAAGTTAATAAAAGCGTATGCCGAACCAAAGACCCAGTACTTCCCTGCAAAAGACAGCCCAGAAGATCGATGGCAATGATACACGAAAATCAAGTCAGGAGGTACCGCAATCGTTTTGTTTACAATACAGCGACAGAGAAAAATCTGGTTCTAGAAGGTAATGATTCCTATTCCTGCCACCCAGTGGCAGGACGGTAGATCACCTGACCTACCTACCTGTAACGTGTGCCGCGAAATTCGAATTTCTGTCGGGGAAGACGGAGTCTTAGCTAAGTATATATCTGTCAGGGAAGTTGAATGTATGAAAATGTAATTTTTTATAAGAAACTTACCAAGTACTAATTACAAACTGCATTCACATTGACAGGAGGTGGGATACATGGACATGTTCTACCTCAAAACATTGAAATAAGAAAAATGACTTTGATAGCATAAAGTTGTCAGCATTGGTACAATGCTTATTGTTTCCTTACCTGCCTCTTGTCAGTGCTCATCTCAACCAGTGGTGTGGAGCTATAGCCATGGGTCGCCTCTTATTTTAGTGGGGGACTTTGCAGCGAAGGAGGTACCGATGGCTAGCAAAGTTAAAAGGTGCCTTTGCCCTGGGTGCAAAACAATAAAATAATACAAAGCTGCCACCCACACTGTAATAAAAAAAAAAAAAAAAGACCACACCTAACCACTAATAGAACTGGTAGGTAGTCCAGGTACCATGTACCCCTCACCTTGGACTCAACATCACTGTATCAAGGTGAGAACATCCCTGTATCAAGGTGAGAAGATAGAGGAAGGACAAAAAAAAACTCCCTATGCTTCCTCTCCCAACACCATGCCAGCCATGGATAAAGGTCCAACGGCTACAATTTTTTAAAACTGATTCTACTTCTTTGAGATAATATGATGCAAAGACCAACTTGCACTTGCAATATGTTGATTGCAAGATAGAGGAGAGGGACATGTTATGGCAGAAGGCAAGAGAAGTAGCCACAGCTAAAACCTCATGCACTCTAACCTTAATTAAAGGTAGAATGCCCTCCTGAATCCAAGAATGCACCTCAGAAATTAGGTCTCTCAAAAAATAGATCATCACATTTTTTGACACTGGATGGAAAGGGTTTCGAAAGGAGTACCACAGATGGCTAGAGGGGCCTCTGATTTTCTCAGTCCACTGAAGATAGAATCGCAAAGCTCTCGCTGGGCAGAGAATTTCTCCTCTTCCTCTGGACCAATGATGTTTGACAGACTTTTAATGGAGAAGGATCGAGGCCAGGGCTTGGAAAGGTCTTTGTTCTTAGCAAGGAACCAGAGCGAGTAGGAGCATACTGCATCTCCCTCTGCAAAAGCTACTCTCCTGTCAATGGCTTGTAGCTTGCTGACTTATTTGGCAGTGGCTAAGGTAATGAGGAAGAGAGTCTTTCTAGTCAAGTCTCTTAGAGAGGCTCAACTGAGGGGCTCAAAGACTGGGCCTGGGCCGAAATTCCATGAGACGTCTTCCAACCTCTTTTGTCTAGTCGTGTTTAAGGATTTGATGAGATCATTGAGGTCTTGGTTGGAGGAAAGCTCCAACCCTCTGTGCTTGAAAACAAGAGCCTAGCATGGACCAACAGGCAGTCCCAAGCTATCGGCAGGGGTTCTGTTCTGGTGGCTTGATGATAAGCAAAAATCGCATATAACCGAAAATCGGTGCCAATAACCGGTTAATGGCACCTCTGTTAGGTATGTATCAGCACCAGTACCCTATTATTGGTGCCTGTATACCCCTTAATAATGGAGGATGATCATTTATTGCACAATTTCAAGAGGAGTGGGAAATCAGCAATCTGACTAACAGATATCTCAGAAAAAGACGTTACATTGATGGCACTATCTCTGGAAGACTGTCCATTTAGTCTGGTAAAAGCTGCTATAAGACTGGTGCCTACATCTGGCAATAGCCTCTGCAGCCCCTCTTGGTAAAACCTTTCACTCTGACAAGGCTTCAGACAGTCTGAAGCCTGTCAGGGACAGAGAGGACAACCCTTGGTGGAATGTGTGGAAGTGAGGTTGTTTGAGAAGAGACAGTTTTTGAGGGAGCAGCCTTGGAAAATCCACCAGAAGACGGAACAGATCTGAGAACCATTTTGTGTTTTATGAAAAGACTATTAGCCAATACGAGATTACTCAAGCTGCATCAGGAAATGTAGGCAGAATGGCCAACGGCTGTATTCTGTAAGTTTGCTAGATATGCAGGGTAGAGTTTACCTGAATAAATTGTAGTAATAACCTCATTAAGTTTTCAATGCCTTATTCATCTAAGTTCCAGGTACAAGGAATTACAGACATCAGATGAAGTAAATCTGTCCTGTTGAAGTTTCAATTACATAAAAGTGAATTGAATAAGTTACCCTGGCATTTGCTCTTCTATCAAAGCACTTAATGGGTCGGCTCCCCGTATTTAGGGTCTTTTGATGAGGAAAAGGCTAATTGGAGGGGTTGCTGTGGTAGTGTTTAACACTCGCCCCAGTTTTATACCGACACCTTTTATATAGGTGAGCGAGTCAGAAGCTTCTGACATGTCCAATTTAGCAGTTCTCTGGTATTATAGCAATATTTTACTAGAAATAGTGCTAAAGCAGACATATTTCACTGGGCGACACGGCTTCCTCGCCCAGAAATAGATTTTTCCTACGTCAAAATCCCTTTTTTCTCTCCTACTTTCTTCCTCTCTTTTGTGTCTATTATGTTATAGGGAGGTTTATGTAAAAGCAGTTCTTTCTGTTCTATTCTTTGGTAAAGGTACATGTAGCCATAGTTCTAGATTAAAGTTATGGTTATATTACAGTGCATTTTCAATTTATTGGAAGTACTACTGTAATGTCTCTTTTTCTGAGATATCTGTTAGTCAGACTGCTGATTTCCCACTCCTCTTGAGGTCACGCAAGAAATGATCATCCTCCATTATTAAGGGGTATACAGGCACCAATAACAGGGTACTGGTGCTGATACATACCCAACAGAAGTGCCATTAACCGGTTATTGGCACCGATTTTCAGTTACATGCGATTTTCGCTTATCATCAAGCCACCGAAACAGAACCCCTGTCGATAGATAGGGACTGCATGTGGATCCATGCTAGGCTCTTGTTTTCAAGCACAGAGGGTTGGAGCTTTCCTCCAAGACCTCAATGATCTCATCAAATCCTTAAACACGACTAGACAAAAGAGGTTGGAAGACGTCTCATGGAATTTCGGCCCAGGCCCAGTTTTTGAGCCCCTCAGTTGAGCCTCTCTATGAGACTTGACTAGAAAGACTCTCTTCCTCATTACCTTAGCCACTGCCAAATAAGTCAGCAAGCTACAAGCCATTGACAAGAGAGTAGCTTTTGCAGAGGGAGATGCAGTATGCTCCTTCTCGCTCTGGTTCCTTTCTAAGAACAAAGACCCAGTAGGCCTACCTCCTACAGCGTCGGATGAAGCTAAGGTAATATCCGGTGTGCCACAAGGTACGGTGTTAGCTGCATTACTGTTTGTTATTATGGTTGCAGACATAGACAGTAATGTTAAAGACTCGGTAGTGAGTAGTTTTGCCGATGACACAAGAATAAGTAGAGAAATTACTTGTGATGAAGATAGGAACGTGCTACAAAGAGACCTTAACAAAGTATATGATTGGGCAGGGGTAAATAGGATGGTATTTAACTCTGATAAATTTGAATCAATAAATTATGGAGACAGAGAAGGAAAGCTATATGTATATAGGGGACCTAATAAAGGGATTTTGACGAAGGAAAAAACTATTTCTGGGGGAAGACCTGTGTCGCCTGGTGAAAAGTTCCTGTAGCTCACTTTTCTAAGTATAAATAGATTCTAAATATACCAGAGAAAAAAGCTAGCATGGTATGCTGAGGTTACTACCCTCGTGCGAGCACCCAAAGGGTGTCAGGTATAAAGTACAAGGCGAGTGGAAGCCACTATTCACAGGTCTTCTGCCAATCAGAGGATTCCTTTCCAAAATCTTTCTCATGAAGAGAGGCGTCCCAAAGGCCAACCTTCCCCCTTGCTCCCGCTACTTCTGCCCGACTCGAGCGCCATCTGCATTCCTGGATTAGACACCTTGGCTTGGATTGGTTAAGGGTGGGGAAGTTAAATTGAAGGGATGGGTTCACCGGGCAACACAGGTCTTCCCCCAGAAATAGATTTTTCCTTCGTCAAAATCCCTTTTCTGGGTTCGACCTGTGTTCGCCGGTGAAAAGTTATCAGAGAATTCCCATCCAAGCCTACTGTATATCAAACAAGTTTATAAAGGAGGAGTTAATGAAACCTAAGGTTCATTTAAATAAGTTTACTTATTTGCTAATTACACTAAGACTTAAATTATGACTTAGAACTAGTAACAAGATGCCAATATAATACACTTAAGTAAGGTATCTAGAGCAAAAAACAGGGTATGTACAGACAGGTACAAAAATTAACATGGCCCCAACATTAAATATACATATATACATGTTCCAGTGGCAGGATAACGCCCAAGCCCTCCTGACCCATTGGAGCGAGGTTCGGTGGGGAATATTGAGTGAGGCCGGCAGGAGGGAGAGAGTATTAAGGAAAGGAAATTAAAGGATAAGGAGAGGATTGACAGGATTCATTACTCAGGGGAGACTATGCTTCCTGCAGCGATTGCTGGGAATTTAAGGGCTTCTAAGTTCTTGAGATAGTGGCGCTTAAACATTGATGGAGATTTCCAACCCGTATACTTCTTCAGGTCTTCGAAATTCATATTATGAAAATAATTAATAGAGGTAGCCACTGCTCGGATATCATGGACGTGTGGGACTGAATCCGGATTGGCCTGTTTAATAAAGTAGAGCATTTGTTGTCTAATACCTTTAAGAGAAATCGTACCCCCTTTCTCTCTAATGAGAAGGGGGCCTGAAGATTTTTCAGACGTTCTGGCTAAGAAGGATTTAAGGGTGTTGACAGGGCACAATGAAGTGTCCTGTGTCAGAGGGATGATTTTCCATGGAGCCCATCTGTTTTGTGGGTCCTCATTCTTAGCCAAGAACCTCCAATCTGGGGATAGTAATACTTCCCCCAACTGGAGGAATTCTATATGGTCTGGATTCCTAGAGAGAGCCGAGAGTTCAGATATTCTGGCACCAGAGGCCATAGCCACTAGGAATAGTTTTTTAAAGCAGAGTTACATAAGAGCATGACTCGTTATTGGTGTCTGAGGCTAATTTGAGTACATCGTTCAAAAACCAGGAGACTGTATGAGGGCGGTCTATTGGTCTCCAGCAGGCACATGCTCGTGGAATGGAGGAGAAGTATGCATCTGACAAGTTAATGTTAAAGCCAACCTGAAAAATCTTCTTTAAGGCTGACTTGATTGTAGTGATGGTACTAGCAGCTAGGCCCTTCTCAAATAGAGTTCTAAAGAATGAAATTGCCAGATTCGTGGTCATTTTATGAGCAGCTGAGTCTTTTAGAAACTTAGCCAACTTCTTGACTGCTGAATCATATTGCCTGAGCATTGATTCTCTTTTATCTGATTCTATAAATAAAATCTTAAATGGATCGACAATAGCGTCCTTTTGGGCCGCAAACTTCATGAAGTCCATAAAATTAGGGCATTCAGAATTCTTGAGGAAGCTGACACAGTCTGAGTTTGTACTATCTGTCAGTTCCGGACGAGGGATCCGTTTGGGTCGGAGCTTCAACTCTAGAAGAAGCGGAAACCAATTGCTCTTCGGCCAGTTGGGTGCCACTAGTGCTATTTGTCCTGTGAAAGATTGTAACTTGTGCAGGACCTTCATCAGAAGATTCACCGGTGGAAATAGATAAATCTTCTGCCAATTGTTCCAATCTATGGTCATCGCATCCGTGGCGTAAGCTAGAGGGTCCAGGTTGGGTGCCACATAACATGGTAGTTTGTATTTGGATTCTGTGGCAAATAGGTCTACTTGAAGATCTGGGATTTGATTGCAAATCCACCGGAATGACCTCTTCTCCAGGGACCACTCCAACTCCAGCGGGGTTGTCCTGGAAAGTGCATCTGCAATAACATTCTTCACACCTGCCAGGTGATTTTTTGCCGCCAAAGAAAATATTGCAATTAGCACATGATTTAGATTGCTTGTCCTGGAGCCTCCTCTGTTTATGCAATGTACCACTACTAGACTGTCTGAGACTATCCTCACATGACTGTTCCGTACCAGAGTTAATCGCTTTAAGGTCAGGAAAACTGCCATGGCCTCTAGAACACTGATGTGGAACTGACGGAATATATCCAACCATGTTCCCTGTACTTTCTTGTATTGTGAACATCCTCCCCAGCCACTCAGTCTGTGTGGATGATCAGAGACGGTGGAGGGAATTGCAGTGGTATTGACTAGGCCAGATTTCAGTGTTTCGTCCATGGATGAAGTCTTTTTGTCAAAATGGATGGAATCACTGAAACCTTGTCTCTGAGATTGATGTTGGCCCTCTTTCTCCAGACTCAATTGATGTCTTTTAACCTGACTTTTAATAGGACGTCTGTTACTGACGCGAACTGTAGCAAACATAGGATTCTCTCTTGGGTACGCCGAGACGCCTTTTTGTTCTTGAGGAACTGATTGGAAGCTGCTGCTATCTCTTTGGCATTTTTGGGTGGAAGAGACAGCTTGTGTCTTACTAGGTCCCATTGGATTCCCAACCATTGGAAGCGGGAAGGCGGAACTAGCCGAGATTTCTCCTTGTTTATCTGGAAACCCAGAGTTATTAAGAATTTTATCACTTTGGCTGTTGATTTGCGGCACTCTTCGACGCTGGCTGCCCAAATGAGCCAGTCGTCTAGATAGGCTAGTATCATAACCCCCCCCGAGTTCTTAGTTCTTGTTAGGTACGGAGAGAAGTTCCTTGCTATTGGAACATGATAGTAGGCGTCTGTAAGATCTATAGAGGTGGTGACAGCCCCACGGGGAAGTAAGGTCCGCACCTGCGAGACTGTCAGCATGCGGAACTTGTCGCAAAGAATGTAGGAGTTGAGACGCGACAAGTCAAGAATTGCTCTTCTTTTGTCCGAGTCCTTCTTTGGGACACTGAATAGACATCCTTGGAATTTTAGCCCTTTCACTCTTTTTATGGCCTGCTTCTGTAGGAGATCTTTGGTATACTCCACTAGGTCTGCTGTTGGAATCTGATAAAATTTTACTGGCCGAGGGGGCCCCGTCTTCCATTTCCACCCCAGGCCTTTGGAGACTATACTGTGGGCCCACGGACTGAAGGTCCAATGGTCCCGGAAGATACAATCTCCCTCCTACCTGCAGGCTCTCATTGGCTGGTTGTCAGTCTGTAACCTCTACCTCCTCGGAAACCTCTACCCCTTGGGCCGCCTCGTAGCCGGGAGCCACCTCTGGCCCTGCTACTAACCGCATGCCTGCTGTAGCTGCGAAATGACTCTCTAGCATCATAGGCGGGGTTAAAGGCTGGGGAGGTTAAAATGGCTGTGGAGGTTAAAATGGCTGTGGAGGTTAAAATGGCTGTGGAGGTTGAAGGTTGTTGGGCCGGCGGAGTTTGCAATAATACAAACTGCTGATGCAGCTGAGCCTTCGATGTCGAAGGCTTACCTACTTCAGGGACCGGAACCGCTTGTACGACTGTTTGTGGACGGGAGACCTTATAAGGAGTGTATCTCCTTGGACGTTTCTTGGGTCTGGCTTGATGTCCGGGGGTCTCAAACTTTCGCTTGAAAGGGAGTCCCCACCTAACCCGTAGGTTCTGGTTGGCTCTGGAGGCTTCTCGGGAGACATTGTTAACCTCTTCTTGTGGGAAAAGGTTTTCTCCCCAGATTGATGATTTTATTAGCCTATTAGGCTCATGCCTTATGGAGGCCTCTGCCAGGACGTATTTCCTGCAAGCCCGCCTTGCCATTCCGAAATCATAGAGATCTGACAGAAAAGTCTGAAGTAGACTTTTCGTCATGACCTGGAATATTTGCTCATCCTGATAGGTGGTGGCCAGCAACTCCGCCATAGTGACGGAGTTGATGGACCGTGCCAGTCTCGTCTTTGCCTCAAATTCCGCCTTAATGAAATGGTCTGGAATTTTAGGTAGCTTCTCGGAGAACAGAGTCGAAGCACAATCCGGATCGAGTCTACTCAAAGTAAACGTGGCCGGGGCATCGTTCCAGAACTCTCTATTCGCTGGAAAAAGAAGAGAGGTAGCCTCTGTCTCCTTCAGTACCGGCAGGGGTTTGTCCTCTGCTATAGCTTGTAAGGTTAGCTCCGCCACCTTGTCTATACAGGGCGACGGAACCTGGACTGGGGTCTCAAACATGGTGAAAGTTCCTTTGAACAGCATCAACCTGGTGTTGACGCAGTCCCAGTCGGTGAGGGTGCGTGCCCAAACAGCTTGGGCTTGGTTCCTAGGGAAGATCACAGTCTCCTTAGGGACCTTGTCTACCCTAACTAGTGCGTGTTCCGCTAGTCTGACAAATCCGGGGAAAGGAAACTGGAGACCCTTCGGGAAGAGCTCAAAGTCCTCCAATGGACGGGTCCCGCACCCTTCAATTGTCAGCTTCCCATCTGAATATGAGGCATGCAAAGCTAACTGCCATGGATTGTTCTTGTGGAATGGCGGAAGCTTAGACGCATCCGGCACTGACATAGCCAGTGCCGGGGATCCAGAGTGGAGAAATTCGGTCATCATATCCTCCAAAGGCTTGATCCTCTCGGCCACCAAAGAAGATATCGCCTGGCCGGAGGTGTCAGAGCCGGAGGCGAGTCGTAACGACTCAAACCTCTCATCTACTGCTTCCCTAACCTTCGACAATAGAAGGCTAGCGAGAGTTTCCTGATCAAAGCCAGACTCCGTCGCCTTGGACTTGGCAGACTGGGCTCTCGACCCTTTGGAGGGGAGAGAGTCCTTGGCAGCAGGCGACTTAGCCGACGAAGTCGACGGACGTGGGGCCGGAGACGACCTAGTCGCCGCTGACGGAGTTGGTTTGGATCCCTTTGGCAGGGATTTTGATTTCATAGTCTTGATTTTGGGAATGACCGAAAGCGATCCTTTCCGAGTGGGGGCGGGCTTAGAGAAGCCCAGGAAAGAAGAGGAAGAAGAAGGAGTAGGACTAAGGAAGCTCCCTGCCTCACTTAACCTCACCACCTACCTTGTCCCCAATGGCCATGGGTTCAGTGTGGATGCTGATGGCAGCCACTTCTCCCGCCATCAAGTCCTCCTGGTCCTCCGGAAGGGGCGCCATCTCCGCCCAGATGGCAGCTATAATAGGGGCTGCTACTTGTGCCGTAACAGACGTAGATGGGGACCCCTTGAACAGCAGGGAGCCCAGACTTGCGTCCAGCACATACGGCTGTCCTGCTGCCGCATTCCTCCCGAAGCCTGAGACCCGACCCCTCAAATCCATCCCGGCGGTTTGGCGGACTTCAACGGCAGTCTGCTCGTCAATGAGAAGAGACACCATCTCGTAACAGACGATGCATGCCTCCGGGTGCCAGACTATGTAGTCGTTGAATGGAACCACACGGTTCGCATGAGTGCGGCACACCTCATGCCCGTAAGTTTCGCCAAGGGAGGCGGAGCACCCTGGTGACTGGCAACGTACCTTCTGTAAATTGAAATATCAAATGAGTACCAGCCTTAGGGAAGAACCTGAGCTTATTCCGGTGGAGGCATGTAACTTAAATTAGATAGATCTTCAAGTCTTACTCACTAACAATTTCAATTCCTGGGGTTCGATGTATGTCTAGTACTTCGGGTCTGATATCCGCCGGACCTGTGAAGAGGAGCGGATCAGAAGGCTACGTATCAACGTAGACTCATACCTGACTCATCTACTGTTCCCACCGGAGTGGGGGAGACCCCAAGAATGGGAACTGAGCTATGGCAAGTTTCATGCAAAACTCCGGTAGCGGATGTGAGGGTTAGTCACTCTCCGTCGAGTCCCCAAAGCTTGGTCTACTCAACGTCTCATTTCTCCTTGTCTAAAGCCCTGCCTGCGGAACGGACTAAGGAGGAGGCGGATCAGGGAAAGGTAATTCCCATTTCCAAACCTGCCTACCTTTATTGAGGGGTGGGGAGCGAAACTCCCATCCCGAATCCGCAGCTAGGGGCCAACAACTGGAGAGAGAGACCATTGAGCGACGGAGCTGTATACGTACAATCCGAAGCGATGTCCGTCGGCCGGTGTGGTACTAGACCCCTGGAGGAGACATCCACTCGGAGACATAAGAAGTTATATATCTACCCCTATCCCACCCCATCCACCCTCTTCCTCCAAACTTAAGTGAAAAATCGAGTGGCCATTCCTCGATAAGAGTACTAGTGCCGCGAGTTATGAGGGTTTGGACGTGCCGAGCTCCGGAAGTGAGGGTGGGGAAGAGGGGTGGGGGGATGGGGGGTGGTATGTTGGGTGGTCGGCTGTGATCACCTGGCCACCCACCCGGTCAGAGCTGGACACCTATTAGTGGTTGTGTAGCCTGCTACTGTAGTGGTAGTCCGACTGAGCCTGTGGCCCGTCGCGGTTGGTACAACTACCGATTGGTGTGGCCCACGACCGGGAGGACTTAGCCTACTACTAAAGGTTGTACCGAAGGAGGCTAGGCCAAGATGAAAACAAACCAGACCAACAATGTGAATAGCGAGAGGGGGGACTCTCTATTCTTGGCATCCTCCCCTCTAGCACCGTAGCGCTAGTAGGGGGAGAGGCATCAAGGGTACAGGGTTAGGGACACTTAGCCTACCTCCCAAGTTTGATCTAGGCTTGTTTGGCTAAGCTAAAGGGGGCAACTCTTCCAACCTCTTCAGTGATATTAATTCTACTGTCATATTCCACATCTATTTGGTTCGTATTGAATCATAAAATCATGCAAAGTCACATCAGGAAAGGAAGAACGATGTTCTCGATCTCCTGTCCCGTAATAATATAATAAGCTACTAGTAGCCTACCGAATTATATGTAACCTGTTAAACTTACAACGAGATAGGCACTAACGCGCTCTTGCGAAGCTGGGGAGAGAGGGAACTAATTATTAATTAATCATTCTTTGTCTAAACCGTAGTCTTAGACCCCAGAGTACGTCATGAGTGCGTTAGGCCTCTTTACGAACCAAATTTACTCATAACAGTAACTAGCATGTAACTCAAGAGGTACGCTTGATAATTGTATGAACTAAAAACTTTGATTTATATCAATTTAAAAGAAAATTCATGCGTACCAGAATTCCACACGTTCTGATGATGACGCTCTCAAAATGACGGACACACCAACGGCCCCGCAATACTACCTTTCTACGGGGCCGAAGGCCAATTTGGGAAGCCCCGCAACTGTATAAGTTACGAAAATGATATTGTTATGATACAATAAAGTTTTATACATACTTACCTGGCAGATATATATATACTTAGCTATAGACTCCGTCGTCCCTGACAGAAATTCGAATTTCACGGCACACGCTGCAGGTAGGTCAGGTGATCTACCGCCCTGCCGCTGGGTGGCAGGAATAGGAACCATTACCGTTCTAGAACCAGATTTTCTCTTCCACCTGTCTCCTGAGGGGAGGTTGGGTGGGCAATTAATTGTATATATCTGCCAGGTAAGTATGTATAAAACTTTATTGTATCATAACAATATCATTTTTATACATTCAACTTACCTGTCAGATATATACTTAGCTGATTCACACCATTGGAGAAGGGTAAGAGACAGCTAATTACTGAATAGACAGGTAAACAACATACGTTGTAGGTAATAAAAATAATAAAACCTTGGTTCCTACTTGTTTTAGGCGGAAGATTCCCTGGCTAATGCCTAGGAATCTGCTTCGCCTCAAGAGCCTCAGCAAGGATGTGACCTATGGCTAAGAGTTTTTGTGGGTCTGTCGATGGGGTCTTATCCACTTACTCAACAGAGCCCGATGGCCTTTGTCAATGGGGTCTTATCCACTTACATGACAATACACCTATGCCTAGTGGCATAATTAAGGAGCACAACACCGATCCCGATCACCTGATCCTAACACGAGGGTTAGTGCTTAATTTGAAAAGAGTTATCCCCAAACTCCTTTCAAACAACCCAAAGAAAAACACGACGTTAAATAAAATTTAACTCACTAGTTAAGAATCAGTATCGGCTCCCTATCCCAGCAACGTATCCGCAGACACGTATCAACCAAGAGAGAAGGATCTCTCTAAGGTTATCTTGACATCCTTCTGGTAATGGGAAGTCAATACAGAATTGCATCTCCCTTATGTGACAGCTAATATGTCCTTTATGACATATTGTTATGGAAAGAAAAAAGAATTTGCAAAAGCTCGTACTTCCTGCGTTTTTAATTCTCAGCTGTTTGAAGGAATCATCAAGGCACTTATCAAGTGCTATGGAGATCACACTGTCTCAAAGAAGACCAGGGCGTTCTTTGATACAGATCTCTTCTGGATGAAGCCTGGCTGGCGCCTCGCGCCTGGCTGGCTACATCTTCACGCTTAGTTATCACAATTAATACTCGACCAACTGCCTCCGTATCCTTCGCACCTGATTTGGTGCCTCGCGCCTGGCTGGCGCCTTGCACCTAGCTGGAGCCTCTCGCCTGGCTGGCGCCTCGCGCCTGGCAGGCTCCTCGCGCCTGGCTGGCGCCTCGCGCCTGGCTGGCGCCTAGCGCCTAGCTGGAGCCTCTCGCCTGGCTGGCGCCTCGCGCCTGGCTGGCGCCTAGAGCCTGGCTGGCGCCTAGAGCCTGTCTGGCGCCTAGAGCCTGGCTGGCGCCTCGCGCCTGGCTGGCGCATTACTCTTGGCTGGCGTTTCTGGCGCCTGGCTCCTGGCTGGCGCTTTTTTGGCTCCTGGCGCCTGGCTGGTGCTTCTGACACCTAGCGCCAGGCTAGGTCCTCCCCCTTAGCTGGAGCTTCTAGCTTGGCTGGAGTCTCGAGGTTGGCTGGCGATGTCCACACCGGACACTCTCATCTGTCCGATCTGTTCGCCTCTGGCGCATTTGCGCCAGATAGGTGGCCCGCTCCTTCTCCGCCTCAGACAAAAAAAGCATTTATTTGAGCTGTCTGCCTCTGCCGTTTCTCGCCTGTTTGGCATTTGGCGCCTAGCTGGCGTTACGTTGCCCGAGGATCCTGAACAAACCACAATAGTTTATCAGGAGACAGGAGAAGGGTGGAAGGAACTCTTCCACCTTGAGCCTCTGGCCTCTGACGAGGGGAGGCGTTTGTAGCCAGTTACATCCAGTAGAAGATAGGATATCTAAACAGGACAAGAGAGAAGAGTCTTCCTCCAAGGAGGATCCTTCGTGAGTACTTCCGTTACAAACGAGATCTATTCCTACCTGTTGAGGAGGTTTCTCGTTGCAGAAACTTCCCTCTCCTTGTCCAAAGTAGGGGAAGGAGCCTGGAAGTCGAAGGAGACTCCAAGCCGAAAGTGGGCGAACACAGGCTTTCTTAGCTCTTATCGTGTCCCTCTGAGTACCTTCTGGGAAGCGTTTCGAGCCCTCATCGCATCCCAATGACTCTGTAGGCAAAGTTAAGCCATTTCTTCTGCTGAAGATAAAACTTATGTACTCTGCCTGGGCAAATAGACCCTTCTATTTCTTCCCTTATCAATTGGGAAAGCCCCTTGACTTCAAAGCTCTGAGCCAGGATTAGAAGGGTTTTAGTTCTTTGCCAGACATAGTATGCTGGCAAGAACCAAACGCCGAGTCTCTAATGAATCTGATGCGAGATTCCAAAACACAAAAATTCACTTGTTCTCTTGGTAGTTGGTAAGGTCAAGAGAAAAAATGAATTCCCTCATAAAAATTTCTAAAAGAAGCTTGATGAGGAGAGGTTCCAACTTGTTGGAACAAGGACTCTGCGGGCCACGAATAGATCCCAACTCGAAGTACATGATATCCTACAGTTGGTTGTCTCGAGGTATCGTGTAAGATCCCGAGGAACTTAGTCCTCTGTTATCTTCCAGTTCCTTTGTAAAGACAGAGTATAGCCTGCTACTGTAATCTGTGATAGCAGATATAAATACAAAGGTGATTCTTCTCTCATCAGAACCATCCCTGACAAGGATGACGGCCGCCTGTACGACAACTATCGTCCCTATTAGGAGAAGTTCGTGCTTGCAAAAGACCCACCACAGTCTCAGCAACCTCGTGACAAGGGCGACGGCCGTCTGTGCGACATCTTAAGTCCCTGTCAGTAGAAAGCTGATCCTGTGAAAAGTCTCCAAAGAGGAGCTTCCTGGTCAATTTCTATCTCCATATCTGATGAGGCTGGAGATCCTGGCGCCTGGCTGGTGGCTAATTTGCAGCTGGCTTCTTGCGCCTGGCAGGCGCCTGGAGCCTGGTTGGATCCTCAATCCTGGCTGGCGCCTGGCAGGCGCCTCTCGCCTGGATGGATCCTTAATCTTGACTGGCGCCTGGCGCCTGGCAGGCGCTTGGAGCCTGGCAGGCGCCTAGCGCCTGGATGGATCCTCAATTCCTGGCAGGCGCCTTGCGCCTGGATGGATCCTCAATCCTGGCTGGCGCCTGGCAGACACCTGGAGCCTGGCAGGCGCCTGGAGCCTGGCAGGCGCCTGGAGCCCGCAAGGAGCCCCGCGCCTGTCAGGCGCCCAGCGCCGGGTAGGCGCCTTGGATGGAGCTGTCCGTATCGGTCCGTTTTCATCCTCTGAACGTCCACTGGACGGGATCTCTTGATTGGAAGGAAACCGTCCTTTCTCAATATTCATACCAATGACGAGACTTGTTCTTGTATCTTCATAAAAATCTTCGTCGCTGAATGTCCCTCCTCCTTATCCGCCGAGGGGAAGGAGGTTTAGGTAATAAAGGAAAAAACACACACTGTTTTAGGATACTTTTCCAATGGCTATCCTTGGCAGTCTGGGAAGTTCTACAGAACCTGCCGAGGGGACGCCTGACCGGTGGGGATTCTCTGAAACCTCCTTACGGCTTTCGAATTTCCTTCTCCTCTGGGCTTGGGAGCTTGAAAGAGGTCTAGACCTGGGAGCGAGACAGAGCCGATCAGACGCACCCTCCACTGCAATGGGGAACACTATATTCACTTCTTACCTTTTAAGAGCTCGCATTTTGAGCTACATCCATTTATCTTCAAATTTGCAAATATGAATTTGTAGTTTCTGTGGAGTAAGAAGGTGATGAGGATGCAACAACTACTAGTACTGCTAAAACTCTAACTGCTCGTTAGCACAAAAGCTATTAAAGCTTCTAAAGGAAGCGCATCTATTTATATGCTTTTCTGACTTCCTAAAGTAGGAAATTAGAGTTTTATATTTCCTCTAACACTTAATACACATATTAATGAATAAATATTAATAATTCCCTTTCTTGCAAACTATGTGAGTGTCTACCGAAAAATTCGGTAGTTTCACGTAATATATTCTTCGAAATTTTCGAAGCGAAATTCATTACAAAGTTAATAAAAGCGTATGCCAAACCAAAGACCCAGTACTTCCCTGCAAAAGACAGCCCAGAAGATCAATGGAGATGAAAAACGAAAATCAAGTCAGGAGGTAGCAACAACGTATGTTGACACTACCGCGACAGAGAAAATCTGGTTCTAGAACGGTAATGGTTCCTATTCCTGCCACCCAGCGGCAGGGCGGTAGATCACCTGACCTACCTGCAGCGTGTGCCGCGAAATTCGAATTTCTGTCGGGGACGACGGAGTCTATAGCTAAGTATATATCTGACAGGTAAGTTGAATGTATAAAAACACAAATTGGAATACTCAACTTTGAAGAAGGAGGAAGATCAGAAGACGCCATCGCTAATTAAATCACAAAAAATGATATTGTTAAACTACAATAAAGTTTTGTACATACTTACCTGGCAGATATATACTTAGCTATAGTCTCCGACGTTCCCGACAGAATTTCAAATCTCGCGGCACACGCAACAGGTAGGTCAGGTGGTCTACCTTACCCGCCACTGGGTGGCGGTTATACGAACCAATCCCCCTTTCCTGTCAGATTTTCTCTTCCAACTGTCTCCTGAGGGGAGGCTGGGCGGGCCATTAGACGTATATATCTGCCAGGTAAGTATGTACAAAACTTTATTGTAGTTTAACAATATCATTTTTGTACATGAACTTTCCTGTCAGATATATACTTAGCTGATTGGCACCCTTGGTGGAGGGTAAGAGACAGCTAAACAATTAAGGAAAGAATGGAAACAACTGGTGTTGTAGGATATAAAAACCTTGGTTCTTACCTGTTCAGGCAGAAGACTTCATTGATACTGTCTCTGAGTCAGCATTGCCTGGAGAGCTACAGCTAGGATGTGACCTGTTGCTGAAAGACTCTCAGATCTACCACTGGGATATCTGATCTCGTATCTCGAGTTTTTCGTAAGTTGAGCCTTTCGTATCTCGAGGTACTACTGTATGTGCAACTGGCTACACGATTGCAAGGTTTGCCTTTTGCCATCAACATGATTGCAAGGAGGTTTGCCTTCTGTCACTGAGACTTGCAACATGATTGCAAGGAGGTTTGCCTTCTGTCACTGAGACTTGAAAACGCTGCTCTTCTGCTCGTATTGCTACAGTATCTATGGGTGCTCCCTGTGGACAAACTACACCCGAGAGACCATGACACATATCACTGTTGTTCACAGTGACATTTTGAGACACCTCACAAACACGCCTCACTGCCACTCCGCCACACAGATGTTCACAGAAAACTACTTGGACAATTTAAAAATCATTGTAAGGCGAACAATGTCTAGTCTGATCACCCAACTCCGAAACAGCAGCAATTCACTCATAAAAAGCATCCTAAGCAGTGAGGCATGAAGAAGATCTAAATTGTGGGGAAGATGGGAAAGTGAGGGGTTTGTTCCCTAAATGACTTAATCTCTGTTTTTGCAAAGTATCATTTGCAGAATCTCATTATTTTTAAATTGCTATGATCATTATTACAGGTATTTTCTTTCTTTCATTATTACTGTGATTATCATCAGTATTTTTGGGCTCAAGCCGTGTCACCGGTGAAATGTCTCGTTAGCCATTTCTAATATATAAAACTAATGCTAAATATACTAGAGAATAAATCAAAGGGACTGACTGAGGTTACTACCCTCAGGCGAGCACTTTTGTAAAATAAAAATGTCGTGTATAAACCAGGGGCGAGTAATACAGCCACGTTTCCTTCAACCCCACAGAACGATCCTCGTCAACAATCCCCACCATACGAGGTGCCGTTATACAGGCCGCCTCCCCGCAACCAACACCCTCCTCCCGAGCGCCATCTACAACATCTTAAGTTAGCACAGCGACCTGGTAGCACGAGATTTTTATATCTGTGTATGATTTCAACTTTTTGTCGCTTTATTGTGATTCAACGATGGCAGCTTCCGTCCCATCTAAGTTGAGTACTCAGAACATGCTTTGATTTACTTTTTAGGTGGTAGATCACCGTTTTTAAGACGTTTAAGCTCGTCTTTACTGGCGCTTCACGTTGCGTTATCGTGGTCTTCGTCCGCATGGCGGCCGTTGTTTACGCTTGGGCGATATTTCTACCTAATTTTGTAATTTATGATCTTTATGCGCTTGGTTTTCTGAGGAGTGTCTTCCCATTGGTAGAGTAAATTTGAGAATAATCGAAACCTTATGGCTAGGATCGAGTGTTATTCGTTCCGTTATTTTCGATACTTTTATATATATATATATATATATATATGTATTTATACGTAAGGAAGATACTCTTTGATTTCCAAGTTTAGGGAGTTCTAGTACTCCTTTATTTAGCATTTATTCAAACCCTTTTTTCATTTAGTTAGAGCTTTTTCGCAAGGTAAATTCACCTTTTACCTTTCGTGTTTAGGCCTAGCACCTAGGTTAGGTTGCGCTCTGAACCCCGCGTGGTGGCATATCTGTGCTGTTTTTAAGCGTAGGCTATATGTTGGATTTTTAGCTCTTGTCTCTGAGATTTCGATCCCAGGCGATTCAAAATTTAATCATATTAGAGCTACAGGGGTTCTAATTAGAGTAACCTAGCGTAGGTTATTTAGGCTAGCCTATCCTAGTAGGCTACTTCTTGTTCGCCTTCTTTCTTTCAGTCTGTCCTCTTTTGACTTTCCATCAACGGTCGGTTAGCTGTTGGGAAACAGTGTCTGATCTTTAATTATAACCTAATAGGCTTGCTTTTAGGCTAGATCCTGCGGCCGTTTGATGGAGTAGGTTTCATATTAGTTCATAGAACTGATTACCTACTAGTCATCTTTAGATGGAGAGACAGTTAGAAGGGAGGCGGATGAGAAGTGGGGAACGTTTGCAGTGTTAACTTTTGGGTCTCGAGTTGAGTTGGTTGTCTTCATAGAATATCGTTTCTTTATCTCCAACCGCCGGACTCCGGGGGGGCAGAGTGAGAAACTATTATTTTTCTATTTACATCTTTCATCCCCTCTCCGTTCTATTTAGACGTGAAGGATCACAAGATTGGTGTTTTTGACAACCAGTTCCTCACGTTCGACCCCTCATTTTGTTTGTTTCATTTCAAACGTGACTGGCTCCTTCCTTCGTATCCCGGTAGTTCCGGGATACCAGCAGGGAAGGGTAGGTCTTCTCCCCACAATGAGTTATGTTTTTATAGTATACATAGATCAAATTTGACGTTAAGTTCCTGCTGATGTTCAAATCGTGGTAGGTCCGGAGAACTGGACCCGGATACGTTTGAATTTCATAGGGAATTGGTTGAATTACGTATACGATTGTTTGCTAATTCATTCGGGATCGTGGTAGGTCTAGTACTAGGCCCGGATACCATCCTGCTGGATTGGCATCTCTAACATTCATTTATCTTTAGCTCTAACTGTAGTAATTTTATCCGGTCGGTGGTAGGTCTATTAATATAGGCCCGGATACCGTTAGGATGATGAAATTTATATTGTTTAGCATGTTTTATAATTATTTCATTTTGTTTTATACCGTTTTTTTTTCTAGACGTTGGCAGGTCCTGAAAAACGGACCCGGATATCGTCCGGAAATAACGGTGGTTCATTTATTGTGTTTATCTTTTACCCATGTCCTCTTTATTAAGAAATTCCTGTGTCCGGCGATGCCGGATTACTATTTTAGTAGAGGCACACTGACGTTTTAAGAGATATTGTATGTGTTTTCCGAGTTTCCTTCCCTCCTGACTATTTTTGTTAGCCTCTCATTCCGGCGACGCCGGAATTTGAGTGGAGGGAGAGTGAGGATTCTCAAGAAAATTGTAAATTTATATCATCCAAAATTTTCCGGGGGGTACCCCTGGAAAATTACTGTTATAGTTTAACACCGATGATTGTGGTGGAATACTCATATGTAAATATCTCTTACAGATGTTACAGTGTGCTGAAGTGGGCTGTTCCGCTATGCTCCAACAGCCGTGCGGACATGTAGAGTGTCGCACTCACGCGGCATGTGCAGTACAAGTTTTGCAAGAGACAGTCTGGCATTATGAGAGATGCCAGGTCTGCTATGACCTCTACGCACAGATCACTGATGACTCGTAAGTAGACATATAATCTGTGCTTACTGTTCTCTGTTTTGTATTTAGATGAATGGTTTGCTATACATCTGAAATATTTTTACCTGCGTCTGATCAAGGATTCTCTTCCAGGCCCCTAAAGAGGTGAAAGATACGGCACTCGCCACCTTGAAGATTTGGGTAGGTGGCTTTGGAAGAAATGTAGGGAAAGCTAGGCCCTATATTCTTTCCCGGGATGCGCTTCCGTCATCTACCCTAATTCGAAGACTTCGGCTGTTAGCGGTGAAGGAACAGTTCGCACGGCGCCATATCTTCAAGATATAAATAACCGAAAGAATACCATAGTTTAGAACCTTTAGAGGGACCCGAGGCAGAAGTAGTAGCGGAAGTCGGCGGCTTGCACTTATCGTCTGAGCCGATGCAGACGGAGCAGGTAGGTGAGGCAGTAGCTAGTCCTTCTCCTTCAATCTCCTCCTCTGACTTCCCTCCTTTTCCTTCTCTTACTCCTTCTCCAGTCGCTTCTCGTGTCCCCTCTCGTACTCCGCCAGGGTTCGAGGGTTTTGGGAACGTTGATATAATTAAGGCAGCGTCTGTTCGGCCTAAGGTGAAGACCGTGAAGACTAAACAGCTGCCTGCGAAAGTGAAGTCCGGCACCTCGGCCCCTTCTGCCGCGGACTACAACTCTAAGAGTAGATCTAGCCGAAGCGGCAGCAAGGACAAGTCCTCACGTAGGACTAAGGAGAAGCTTGCTACTCCTTCTCCTGCTCCTTCACCGGCTTCTTCTACCCCCGATAGCTGCTGCTATCCTTAGTCCGGCGCCAATTCCGTCACCTGACGTTCCCGTCTACATCAGGGGAAGTGCCGGCTAACTTAGAGGTTCTGACTTCCCTTCTAATACAGAAAGTTAGTCAAGAAGTTTCCTCTCAAGTAGCTAGGGATGGCAGCTCTTTCAGGCAAACTGGAATCGCACATGTCTCGTACGGACCAGTCAGTATCAGAGCTGTCAGGGATAGTGAGCCAACATCAGTTAATGATGGCTCGACAGGTGGAAACCCACAGCTTTTGTCGATTCTTGCCTAATGCGGCCAATCTACCTCCCTTTGAAGCAGGCAATCCGTGGCGTTTAGCTTTTGGAGCTGTTTTGCGTGATGGTAAGCTCACTATCGAAGGGTGCGGGACACGCCCGTTAGAAGACTTTGAGTTTTTGTCAACCCGAACAGGATTTGCAATCTCCTTTCTTAGGCTATGCAAGGTTGTTACTAAGGAAGCTCTTGTAAGGGAAGATAAGGTTCCGGCTGAGACTCTTATCTTTCCAAGAGAAGCGGCTCAGTCAGCTTGGCTTAGGATTATGAAGGAGATGGAGTGTGTCAACACTAAGATCACTCCATTTAAAGGGAAATACACCACTTTATTCATTATCCCAAAAGATTACCCGCTGCCTTGCACCACGAAGATCGCCGAGCTGACCCTGAAAGCTGCGGAAGAAGACAAGCCTCTTCCACAATTGAAGGAGACAGACTTGACGTCTTTGTTGGTGCCCGAAGATCCTACATACTGCATCAAACTCCGGAAACGTTTCCAGAAAGGGAAGTTGGAAAACAGATTGTGCTTCGACACAATTTAATGAGAGACTCCTTAACTACCTGAGCATCTCATTAAGGCCGAGTTTGAAGCAAGGTGTAGGCTGAGTCGGTCCCTTCAACTCAGTCACTTCTGCGGAGATGATTGCTTCCACCTATCCGACTGCCCCGGAATTTCAGGTCCTTACCAAGTCATTGTTAGGCACATTTCAACACGACTTGTTTGATTTCGCTGTGGCTCGAAGAGCCTGCCGGAAGTTTGTCCTAAGACCAGCAACAATCAAGACTGAGCCTAATAAGCTCATTAGATCTTCAATATGGGGACCTTTCCTCTTTCCAGAGGATTTAGTAGCTCAGGTTACTCAAGAGGCAGTGAGAGCCAATCAATCACTGGCAACCAGATGGGCTCTTAAGTTCAAGCGTCCAGCAGATCCTTCCCCGGCAGGCGGTCAGAAGGCCAAGAAGCCAAAGAAGTTTCAACAGAGAAGGTTTCAAAGATCTCCTGCGGTGAACCAACCTTCCACTTCCATGCCTCCGCCACAACAATCATACATGTGGGTACAGACACCAGCACCACAGTCTAATCAACCCTTACTTCCATCACCGGCCTACAACCAGACTTATGAGGCTCATACTTCCTTTCAGAAGGTATGCTCCTAGAGGAACTAGAGGACGTGGTGGACCTCCAGAACGGGTCGGCGGAGGAGGGGGAAGGCTCGCAAGAGCCAGACCCTACAGAGGAGGTAGAGGTTCAAGACCAGCTGCCAACCAATGAGACAGCCAAGGTAGGTGGGAGATTAGCTCTATTCAAGCACAGGTGGACATTCAACACCTGGGCACACAGTGTCATATCAAAAGGTCTGGGATGGAGGTGGAAGAAGGGACCACCTCCCCCATACAAGTTTTTTCAAGACCGGACACCAGATCTAGTAGCTTTCACTCAGGAACTACTCCAGAAAAGGGCAATAAAAAGAGTCAGGAACACAGCATATGAATTTTGAAGGTTTGAAAAAGTACACTGGGTGGAAATCTTCGACAGTTTTCAAACGCCACTACCTTAAATCTCTTAATGCACTTAAGTTCCCTGCCGTGGCTGCAGGAAGTATTGTAGTTCCTGAAAACTCTTAACTTCCTCTTTCTTTGACACCTCCTTTTTTATTTCCCACTTGCCTGCCTCACCTAGTTGTTCCAACACTGCTTTCCTCTCCCTCGGGCCTTCAACAGGCACGGGTGGGGAGTTTTGTATTAGCTTGTTTTAAGAGATCCTTTGGTACCAAGTACTGCTGTATTGTTATAATTTTGTATTACCTTTAGACTTTACAGGTGAACTCCTCCTGTAGCTGTACATAAATTCATTTTTGAATTCTCTCATTTTGTTAAGTTGAGAAAGGTCTTTGGTTAACAATACAAGTTTTTTGTATATTGGGGTTTATATATATTAAAATTCTTTTTTATATTTAAATGGTTTAGTTCTCCTTACTTGTTACAGTATTTTCTTTATTTTTCAGCTTGCCCCATTTCTCTGGTACGATTTCACCGGTGACACGGCTTGAGCCCAAAAAAGGGATTTTGACGGAGGAAAAATCTATTTTTGGGTGAGGAGCCATGTCGCCCGGTGAACCCACCCTTTAGTAATATCTTGATCTCCCACCCGGTGGTGGTACAAGATGACAATTTGTCGAAAATTGCATTTTTCCTAACTATACAAACCTGAGGTCCTTTAACAATAGGAAGTAGCTAGCGGCAGCTGGAACGGTCGTAAGCTTCGAACAAGGGGAGAACGGTAGTTAACTGCTTGTCCGATCGTCGCGCGGCAAACAAATCACTTTTGCTTTTGGCCCATGCAAAATACGCAGTGAGGGGTGGCATGAGGAGGGACTATATGTAAAGGACCTCAGGTTTGTATAGTTAGGAAAAATGCAATTTTCGACAAATTGTCATTTGTTCCGATACGTAATACAAACCATCGGTCCTTTAACAATAGGAAGACTCACTTCTTGTGGGAGGAATCTGAGTCTTTTAGATGGAACAGGACGGTGTTCGTCCATCCCTGGGAATGCCTCCCTGGTCGTAAGAGCGAGGGGGGAGGGATCCAAGCCTCCTGTCCGATTGATCGGGGTGTGCACCGCAGGATCAATGGTCAGACCTCTGGGCCGGATACTAAGAGAGCAAGCGCTCTCTTCGTACCAGCATTGTAGAAACTTTTTCCTGTACATGAGCAAATATAAAGAATGGGTTTGTCTCATGTAGGCATCCACTTCCTCCCCTTGTTGGAGAAAGTGGTGGATATACACTCCTATCTCTAGTTTAAAGAGATAGGATGGAGCTCCGGTTGAGTAGCTTACCTGCATCTGACTCCCTTCCATCGTGGTAACGACCGTTATCCCTCTGCCCACAGGTAGGATAGAGAAAGATGTGAAGAGAAGCCAGTCACTCTCTCATTCGCACATTCATTCTCCCAGTCATACCAGGAATCGATGCTGTTCTGCCTGCTCGGGTGCTGGGTAAGCTTACACGTGTTAGCAGCCACCACAGGTCCCAAGGAAAAGTATCCAAGGACTTGTGGGCAATATCCCGAAGGTAGAAAGGACGTGAAGGTGGTCTGGTTGGCCCAGACACCTGCCTTCGGACCTGCGCCACGGAGAAGTTCTTACGGAACGCTAAGGAGGGTCCGATACCTCTGACTTCGTGGGCTCTCGGTCGGAGCGTACGGATGTCGTCGCTACCATCAGCCTCGTACGCTCTCCTGATCACCTCACGCAGCCAGAAAAAAGCGTGTCTTGGAAACTTCTTTCTTGGTAACCCCAGTGCTAACGAAGAGGCGTCGACACCTCAGGCCTGAGGTGTTCGAGGTTCTCTTCAGATAGCGCCGTAGCGCCCCTCACAGGACAAAGCAGTATCTATCCGCATCGTTATCGTGAAGTCCAGAAGGGAGGGATCGTTGAAAGAAACTCGAACCTGTCGTCAGGGATCGACGGATTCTGAGTCTTGGCTACGAAGTTCGGGACGAAATCGAGCGTCACGATCCCCAGCCTCTGGTGTGTTTTTAACATCATAAGAAAGACCATTGGTAGTTTTTCCCTACTCTCTTCGCCGATGCCAGGGGCCAGCAAGAAAGAGGGTCTTGAGGGGTCAGATCCCTGTACTGACGACTCGGAGTGGCTCGAAGGGTCTCGAGTCAAACTCCTAAGGACGGAGAGAGTCACATCCCACGCAGGGGGTGGGGCCCTGAGTTCCCTGGGTGGGCAAGACCTTTCGAAGCTCCTCATTAGCAAGGAAATCTCGAACGAGTTCGAGATGTCCAGTCCCCTCAGTTTTAGGACGAGCGCAGTGCTGCTCTATATCCTTTAACTGTGGGTACTGAGAGGAGCTTCTCTCGGCGAAGAACACGAGGGAAATCCGCTACCCTGCTGAAGAGTGCTCTGAGAGGAGACAGACCCTGTCTACGACACCAACACAGAAGACGGCCCACTTCCCCTGGTACACAGCTGCAGAGGACTGTCGGACGTGTCCAGCCATCTCTGTTGCTGTGCTACGAGAAAAGCCTCTCGTTCGCAAGAGATGGTGGATAACAGCCAGCCGTGAAGTTGAAGGGACTGGACTGCTTGGTGTACCGTTCTACGTGTGGCTGGGCTAGAAGGTTGTGCCAATTGGGTACTCTCTCGGTGCGTCCGCAAGAAGAAGCCAGCAGGTCCGGATAACCAAACGGCTTGAGGCCGTTTGGGAGCCACCAGGATCATTCTTGAGAATAGGGAGAGTGACCAGCGCTCGACTGATCACTTTCCGAATCAGACAGAAGGGAGGAAAAGGCGTAGGCGAAGAGGTTGTCCCAGGGGTGTTGGAGAGCGTCCTCTGCAGCTGCCCATGGGTCCGGCACGGCTGAAAAAGAAAACCTGAAGTTTTCTGTGTGCCGGGTGGCGAACAGGTCTACGACCGGTCGCCCCCACAGGTTGAAGAGCCTTTCCGCCACGTCTTGGTGTAGAGACCATTCGGTCCCTATCACCTGATCCCGACGGCTGAGCTTGTCCGCTACTACATTCCTCTTGCCTGGAATGTAGCGTGCTGACAGCTCTATCGAGTGAGCCGTGGCCCACTCGTGCACCTGCACCGTCAATTGATGGAGCGGAAGAGACACTAGCCCCCCCTGCTTGTTGACAATATGCCACTACTGTGGTGTTGTCGCACATCAACACCACTGAGTGTCCCACCAAGCGGTCCTGAAATTCTCGGAGAGCGTTGAAACGCCGCCTTGAGTTCCAGGACATTGATGTGAAGGTGCTTTTCGTGATGGTCCCACACACCTGCAGCCAGCAACTCCTCCAGGTGTGCGCCCCATCCCTCGGTCGATGCGTCTGAGAACAGAAGCATCTCCGGAGAGGGGGGGTGCGTATGGGCACTCCTCTTAAGAGATTCTTGTCGTCGAGCCACCAGGCTAGGTCCTGCCTCACCTTGTCCGTGAGAGCCACGGGAAAGTAAGGAGGATCCTTGGCCTGAGACCAACTCTCCCTTAGCCTCCACTGGAGAGACCGCAGGTGAAGACGCCCGTGAGGAACTAACTTCTCGAGTGACGACAGATGGCCGATCACGACTTGCCATTGCTGTGCTGCCTGTTCCTGCCGAGACAGGAACCGGCCGGCTGCCTCCCTGAATTTGCTGATACGCAAGTCTGCGGGAAAGACCTGCCCTGCTACCGTGTCTATCAGCATACCCAGGTACTTCATCTTCTGCTTGGGTTCGAGATCGGACTTCTCGTAGTTTATCACGATCCCCAGATCGCGACAAAACTTGAGGAGTCGATCTCTGTCCTGTAGCAACTGCGAGCGGGAGCTCGCCAGGACTAGCCAATCGTCGAGATACCTCAGAAGACGTATCCCGTGCGAATGGGCCCAAGCTGACACCAGAGTGAACACTCACGTGAACACCTGTGGGGCGGATTGAGAGACCGAAAAAACAAAGTGAAGCCCTGAATTGTACACCGTCCCGTCGAAGATGAAGCGGAGGTACTTTCTGGAGGAGGGACTGATGGTATGGGTATTTGAAAATACGCATCCTTCAAGTCCACTGAAAGCATGAAATCGTTCCCCCTGATCGAGTCGAGCACCGAGCGTGCCGACTCCATCGTGAACCGCGTCGTGCGAACGAAGCGGTTCAGGGGAGAGAGGTCTATCACCGGACGCCAGCCCCCCGATGCCTTCTCCACTAGGAAGAGGCGGCTGTTAAAAGCCCGGTGACTGTCCTCCACGATTTCTAACAGCTCGTTTCGCCAGCATGGTCTTGATCTCCTGTCGAAGAGCGTTGTCCTTTGATGATCCCCGGACATAGGTCTGTAGATGGACCGTTTGGAGATGAGGGGGGGGCCGAGACTCGAAGGGTAGTAGATATCCCTCCGCCGAAGGACGTCTACTATCCAGTTTCTCGGCGCCGTAGCGCTGCCAAGTCGCCCAATGGCTCGCCAGGCACCCCCCCACTTCCGGCAGCAGGTGAGGGGGAACGCCGTCCCTAGCGTTTCCCTCCTCGTTTCGACTTCTTCCCACCACCTCCTCGGGGAAAGGAGGGTTGGGAGGAGGGCTGATTACGGCCTCCTTTAGCAGACGTCGAAACAGCAGGAGTCTTCACACGGGGCTTGGACGGTGCAACCGTCTTCGCCGCCGTGGAAGCGCTAGCCAAGCTCTTTGGCTTGGCCGCAGTCGCTCGAGATTGCCCAGTAACCTTCGAGACTGCCTGGTGAACTAAGCGGTCACTGTCATCAGTGCGCCGCCTTTCCACCGCAGCGTCCACCTCTCTCGGGAAAGAGAGCTGGGGAACTCCTAATTGGTCCATTACGAAGCCGAGTTGCCGCCTCACGCCCGGCCCCCTTGGTCACTCGGGTAAGGACTGCGTCCCTACGTCGAAGAACCAAGTTGGCCCCACAGGTTAGCAGTCTGATGGGCGAGGTAAGAGATCGCTCTTCCTCCAGACTGGCACAGTCTCCTGAAAGAAGCGTCGTCTTCGAGAGCAGAACTCCCAGAGCCGGCGCTACTTTGGATATTGTGAGGGACCACAAATCCAACCAAGAGACTGCCTGGAACGCTGCCATAGCGGTAGATTCCAGGGCAAGTGCCTCCTGCTGCTGAGAACCAGAGGTTTCTCCGACAGGAGCTGCTGCAGGGACACACCTGGAGTCAGCCTCGCTAACTCCGGTTTAACCTGTTTCGGCAGTATCGGTCTTCCGAAGGCACGTAGAATCGCCTCTGACGCTGTAGAGGGGGAGGAAGCAGCTTAGAAGACCGTCCGATTTCAGCGAATCCTCCCGTCCTGAGACGAGATTCTCAACTTGATCCAGGACTGAGTCTGCAAGCTCTGATCGCGGTAACCCCACCATCATTTTGGGTTCCCTCTTGGGACCCCAAAATGACTCGAGCCGGGACGTGGGCTCTGCCGGTGGTAGCGGCGATCCTTCCGCAAGGTCATTATGCTGACGAATCAGCTTAATGACCTCTGCAAAGTTCCTCTGTATCTCGGGAGTGACTGCGTCTTGTGGAGTAGGACCGTCCAGTCCCTCCAGCAAGAACAGATCCGTGATACTCCTCCTTCAGAAGGAGGAACAGCGGCAGACCCCTGACGGTCACCTCCAACTACTTGCGCGTATGTTCTGGTCGGTCCTAAAACCGTGCCTGAGCCATACGCGTCATAGCGGGATCGCGAGCGGCGCACCTCTCGTGATCACTCCTCGGTACCTCGCTCCTCCCGGTGTAGCCCGAGGAGGTTGAAGGTACGGAGAGGCAGACCTGACGCTCCCCCCTCGCTCGCTGGCAGGACCAGCGTGCGTGGAGGGCTGCTGCTGATCGTCAACCCGCGGTGGCGATCGAGCAGCAGGCCTAGCCTTGCCGCTCGCCTGGGGCGAGGCTCGGCTGAGAACGTCGACGCTGATCTCTAGCGTCAGGCGAGCTGTTGCTGGGTTACCGTCTCCGCCCGGTCCCTATGGGAGCGGCGGTCAGGTGACCTGCTAGGCTCTCTGTCGCGGCGAGACCGGCCAGCGTCCTCTCGGCGCGTCGAGCCGCTGGTACCAGCCGTGGCTGGTACCGACGGGCCGCGGGGACCCCTTCCTCGCCTCAACCCGTGGCTGGTCAGCGACCGTCCACGTCAACCCGAGCAGCCAGTTGGTCGCTGCGAGAGCGTCCACTGGCCTGGCGAGAGTCGTGTGCACGACTCTCGCCAGTCTTCTGCTCCGCGCCGCTGTCTTGACGGCGAGCGAGCTCGGACGTCAAGACTTTGGCTGGACGGTCTCGTGGAAGAGCGTCCACTCGGTACTTCTCGCGAACGAGAAGCGGCCGAGACGGAACCTGGTTTAGCGGCAGGACCGCTAACACCAGGTGAGGACGTACCAGCCGAGGCTGGTACACCTTCTGGTTCCCCGTCGTCTTCTTCTTTGCAGAGGAAGAGACGGGCCCCGTTCCGAAGGAACAGGAGGACCAGCAGAAGAGCTCCCCACTCGCCTGAGCGAGACGGGCCCTTAGAAGATCCCGAAGGAGTCTTCTTAGGGGGGGAGGAGGCAGCCTTCTTCTTCTTCGGCTGTTTAGCCTTAGAAGTTGAAGGGGAAGAGGAGGCAGCAGACGACGAAGAAGACGACGCGAAACGACGACGACACCTTCCTTCTTCTTCCTCTTCTTCTTCGCCAGGCTCCGCAGGACAGACGTCAGGTCTTCCATCCAGGAGGGAGCCGGGGCAGTTGCCGAAGCAACAGGGCCCTGACTGCACCTGTCCGAAAGACCTGAGACTGTGACAGCACACCAACAGCAGGAACGACAGGAACAGGTCCAGGAACAGCAGAACAGCAGGAACACAGCATGCACATTATCTGAAAGGGAAGGAGCACAGGGACAGCAACAGGTACGGCAGGCACAAGGCAGGAAACCACAGGAGCCAGGCGTCCTGTCGGCAGCTACCGTCATTCTCGGCACTGTCGGCAGGTCCAGGGGGATACTCTTGGGGTGGGCAGCGGAAGTCCGGGGTCGGCAACACAAAGAACCCAGGTGGCGGTGGCACCGTCCTCTTTGGTACGGCAGTAATAGGTTTGTAGTTATTGCAGCCGTGGGATTGTCACCGTCATTACATGTGGTGTATACACCAAGTGCGGTGGCATGTTCATACGCTGGTGTAGATATGGTGGTAGTGGTAGTGGTTACCGTACCATGAGTGACCACTGCCGACCCCGCCAACCGCTGAATCAACCCCTGGATACTAGGCATCCCTGCAGTCCCAGCGACTCCCACACCTGTCAGGTCGTCCTTCGCTGATGCACACCTGCGGAAGCAACGGTCGGGTTAGTCAGAGGGGTTTCCTCACGCCTGGGGGAGAAGAACCCCACCCAGAGCGGACGGAAGACCCCGAATACAACTGGACGTCCGGGTAGCGGGCGCCCTCCTCCACACTCGACGGATCGAGAGAGGAGAAGGACTCCGCTACCCCCCCCCGCAGGGGAAGGCGCGAAACGTGGGGGCTGGCCGGGGGCAGGAAAGAAGACGAAGTGTCCGTTACCAAAGGAGTCACTGGAGCTTTCCGATGACTTCTTTGGCGGCCTAAAGTCTTCTTCCTGCCCTCGTACAGAACCCACTGCGCCTCGGACCAATTCATACATGTTACACATGGCTCAGTGCGGGAGCATTCTCGCCCCCGACACCGAGTACAAACTTCGTGTGGATCCACCTCCACAAATGATCTGAATCCGCCGCATTTACGCCCCTCCAGCCCGGGACACACTCTACGGGCGACTGGGGGGCGCGGCGAAATCTCCATTTCTTGATCACTCATTATTGCAATGAAAAAAGAAATTTAAATGTACTTACAATCATATACTCTCAATTACACTAGGAAAAAGAGGGCTGATACTCAAAAGCAAACGAACAAGCGGGCAGAGCCGATGACGAGCACGTCCTATCCTCCACACGGGCCGGAAAGCAAAAGTGAATTTGTTTTTACCTCCAGTCGCGCGGTGCTGCGCGACGATCGGACAAGCAGTTAACTACCGTTCTCCCCTTGTTCGAAGCTTACGACCGTTCCAGCTGCCGCTAGCTACTTCCTATTGTTAAAGGACCGATGGTTTGTATTACGTATCGGAACAACTGAGGGTTGCTAACTCTAGATGTTGTAGATGGCGCTCGGGAGGAGGGTGTTGGTTGCGGGAGGCGGCCTGTATAACGGCAACCCTTCGTATGTTGGGGATTGTTGACGAGGATCGTTCTGTGGGGTTGAAGGAAACGTGGCTGTATTACTCGCCCCTGGTTTATACACGACATTTTTATTTTACAAAAGTGCTCGCCTGAGGGTAGTAACCTCAGTCAGTCCCTTTGGTTTATTCTCTAGTATATTTAGCATTAGTTTTATATATTAGAAATGGCTAACGAGACATTTCACCGGGCGACACGGCTCCTCACCCAAAAATAGATTTTTCCTCCATCAAAATCCCTTAATTTTGCTACTAAGGTCGCTAAGTGGAATTTAATTACATACAATCTACTCTCTAATTGTTATAACCTTTAATGTTTTTTTAACTATTCTCAATACATATTATTATTGTTATTACCATTGTTTTGATTATGTATCATCTTTTATACTACTTCAACAAGTTCAATAACATTGTGGATACGTATTGCTAATTAATCAGTTTTTATCATGTCATATTACGTATCTAGATTGTGTATGTTATTGTCTATAGCCTGTATATAGCCTTAAGCTGAAAATAACATTTATTATTATTATAATATAATGTGTAAGAACAAATACAAATTAATCTTTCAATATGATGCCTTTTGGATAATAAAAAATTATGATTGGAGAATTACTGAAAACAAAAACAAATACTCAGCAGTCAACTCACAGATATCTCATGAATGGTTTTGTGCCATAAACCATGAAACACCAATGTGCTCAAGGGTCTCACACTTTTTCCTTGGAGGCAATTGTGTCCAATTTCTATTTACAGTTGGGAAAATAGTTATCCTGCAAAATAAATATGCAATTAAATACAGACATCAGTAACACAAATTTATTAACAAAAATAAAAAGAACCTATTAAATCCTACTACATCTCACTGGATTGGATCATTCTTTGAAATAATAAAACTTGCTTCTTTTGTGATGACTAGCTAAAATAATTTCATGAAAAACACAAATAAAAACAAATGCCAAAAATCAAAATTATTAAAAGTAAATTATATTTTTCCTAACTATACAAACCTGAGGTCCTTACAATAGGAATTGCTTACAGCGAATATGGAATATGGCCATTAAAACTCTTGAACAAGATGGTTAGGCAGTAACTACTATCTAGTAAGCAGGTCTCATTCCACTTTGCCTTTTGGCCCAGGTTTCAGATTGAGGGGTGGCATGAGGTGGGCATTAGTGTAAAGGACCTCAGGTTTGTATAGTTAAGGAAAAATCACAATGTTTGAAAGTAAATGGCATTTTCCCTAACTATACAAACCTGACGTCCTTTACAATTGGAACTGGAATTACTTAAAGGTATAGGCTGGACATGGCCGGTGAAATCTTTCAAACAAGGTGGTTCGATAGTTAACTACCTGTCTGGTAATTGGGAGGGACATAAACATTTCTAATTTGCTTTAAACCAAGATAGCAGATTGAGGTGTGGCATGAGGTGGACAATTAGTGTAAAGGACCCCAGGTTTGTATAGTTGGGAAAAATGATATTGTTAGTATACAATAAAGTTTTGTACATACTTACCCGGCAGATATATCTTAGCTATAGTCTCCGACGTCCCGACAGAATTCAAAACTCGCGGCACACGCGACAGGTAGGTCAGGTGACCAGCCCACTCCCGCCGCTGGGTGGCGGGAATAGGAACCGTTCCCGTTTTCTAACCAGAATTTTTCTATTCCACCTGTCTCCTGAGGGAGGCTGGGAGGGGCCCTTAATCGTATATATCTGCCGGCGTAAGTATGTACAAAACTTTATTGTATACTAAACAATATCATTTTTGTACATGCAACTTCCCCGGCAGATATATACTTAGCTGATTGACACCCTTGGTGGAGGGCAAGAGACAGTTACGTACTGATTACTTTTTTTATTATAAAAACAGGGAAAACAACATATGTTGTAGGTATATTAACAAAAACAACCCCCCTTGGTTCCTACCTGATATGGAAGAAGACTTTCATTGATACTGTCTATGAGTCTGCTTGCCTATCAGAGTTAACAGAGAGGATGAGACCTGCGACTGATAAACCCTTTCGGATCATACCAATGGGGGCTTACCCGCTTACATGGTAGAGCCTTTTCTTGGATCGTACCAATGGGGGCTGACCCACTTACATGGCAGAACCTTGACCTGTATCATACCAACGGGGGCTAATCCCCTCTTACATGATAGAGCTTTAGGTATTTAAGACAACACAAGAGCATAACGACCAATCCCGATCACCTGACCACACTAACATGTTAGCACTACGATTTGAAAGGGCGTCAACTCCTGCACCCTCTTTCAATCGACCAAAAAATGCACCAAACACCATTAAAAACCCTAACTTAATAAACTAAAAAGGATTGGGTTCAGCTCCCTGTCCCAGCAACGAATCCGCAGATACGTACGCTCCTAGAGTAAAGCACTTGTCGTACGTCACTTGAATGTCTCTCAAGTAATGAGCTGCAAAAGACCGAATTGCATCTCCAAAAGGTCGACTCCACTAGAGTCTGTATAGACAAGTTCTTGTGGAACGCCAAAGAGGTAGCGACTGCTCTTACCTCGTGAGCTTTAACTCTAAGGAGGTCCAGTTGTTCTTCTTTACACTGTAAATGGGCTTCCTTGATTACGTCTCTGATGAAGAACGCCTGAGCATTTTTAGAGATCTGCCTTCTGGGATCTCTCACTGAGCACCATAAACTTTCCTTACTCCCCTGTAGTTCGTTGTTCCTTTCTATGTAGAACTTAAGGCTTCTCACTGGGCACAGAGCCCTTTCTAGCTCTGTTCCTACAAGCGAAGAAAGTCCTTTTACTTCGAATGTTCGAGGCCAAGGTTTCGAAGGGTTCTCATTCTTCGCCAAAAACATTGGTTTGAAGGAACAGAACGCCGAGTCGTTCCTAAAGCCAACATTATGTTCTAAGGCTTGTAGTTCGCTTACTCTTTTCGCTGAAGCCAGCGCGACCAAGAATAAAGACTTCCTTGTCAGGTTCTCTGAACGTTAGCCTTACAGGGAGGTTCGAATTTTGAGGTCATTAAGTACTTTAGGACCACATCTAAGTTCCAATTAGGGTGCTCTATTTCTCTGGT
>NC_061088.1:40631481-40648215 GCF_015104395.2 Macrobrachium nipponense | reverse complement strand
TAGGTACACAATTCAAAGAAATAAAGAAAACATGTATGTACATACATAATGTTTGCAGGGGGTGAAGGTAAAATTCAATCAATTTAAAATCATGTACTAGTGTGAGGGCTATCTGAGAAAGAGAGAGAATTACGTACATCATGTGAGGTAAAACTCTGAAGGGGTATCAATCTTTAAAATGTACGAATGGGATGATCACATCTGAAAGTACAGTAGTGCCTCAGGATATGAAATTAATCCGTTCCGAAGCAGCCTTCGTAACCTGATTTTTTCGTATCTCGAACTACGTTTTATAAGTAAAATGCCTAATTCATTCCAAGCCCTACAAAAACACCAAGTAAATTTTATAATAAAGCTAAATTGACCAATAAACAATGAAATACAACAATTTGGACCATTCAATACCTATCCTAACATTTATTGTACCTGTAAATAAAGTGTATTAAGTGTACAGGGTACAAGAAATACTGTACGTACATATACGTACATACGTAGTAAAATGTGGAACCTTACGTTTCGAGTGAGGCAATGTCCAAAAGTGGCAACAGAGGAGGAGGACAAATGGCAGAAAACATGAACGCTTAACTTTACAAAACACATTAAAAAATAGCAGAAAATATTAACACTAAACAATATGAAACACATTAACAAAAGGCAGAAAACATTAACACTTAACTTTACAAAAAACTTAAAAATTAAAATGATATTGTTATGATACAATAAAGTTTTATACATACTTACCTGGCAGATATATACTTAGCTATTTGACTCTGTCGCCCGACAGAAATTCGAATTTCGCGCACACGCTACAGGTAGGTCAGGTGATCTACCGCCCTGCCGCTGGGTGGCAGGAATAGGAACCATTCCCGTTTTCTATCAGATTTTCTCTACCCTCTGTCTCCTGAGGGGAGGTTGGGTGGGCAATAAATTGTATATATCTGCCAGGTAAGTATGTGTAAAACTTTATTGTATCATAACAATATGAAGTTTTTATTGTAAAACTAATATTGTAATACCTACCTGAACACCTGAATAAGCCCTGGTCACTTACCAGCCCGAACCCTCATTTATTAAAATTTACCAAATCTTTGGTTAAAATAAACGCTCAGTGTTGCCAATCTTCTGGCAAACACCCTCGTTACCTATTTACCAGCCCACCGCTGGTAGCCCTGCCTCACGGGCCGGTCACACCTGCCCTCTCACGTCAATCTTAACTCAATAACTCTGTATGAGAGGGGAGGAGGGTGGGAATCATTCAGGTGTTCAGGTAGGTATTACAATATTAGTTTTACAATAAAAACTTCATATTGCAATACACCCCTGAACACCTGAATAAGCCCGATTAACAACATTAATTTGGAGGTGGGGAATCAACTCTGCCCGGCCCTCCACTGTACCAGTTGTCAGTCAATATAATTAAGCACTCACCCGACTCATTTTCTTTACCAGAATGCATTTGGAGACGAGTACCCGAGTCAGTCTCAAGTTCCTTTGTCCCTCGTCCAACTAATCTCCCATGTGTGGCCTTCTAGGCCTCCCATGTGTGGAGGGAAAGACTCTGCACCTCTACTCTAAAGGTCAAAACTCATTGAGTGCAGGAGGGATACAAACCTGTTTCCTCTCAGGTGGCTATGTGCCTCACCTGAGTAGAGGAAAGCTGAAGACCTCCCATGTGGCTCTACGGCCTTCTCAATGTATGGAGGGCGGAATCTGAAGACCTCCCATGTGGCTCCGGCCTCTCATTGATGAGGGACTCTGAAGAACCTCCCATGTGGCTCTCGGCCTCTCATGTATGGAGGGAAACAAGACCTCCCATGTGGCCTTAGGCCTCTCATGTACGGAGGAGAAAAGAAAAACGTTGTGGTGTCCGTCCATCGGTGCATCTGCAACGGTGTCTCCGTTCGTAGCGCTGTCCTCTCCTGTAGTGTTGTACCTGCCTGTCTGTTCTGTGCCTGATAAGTGGAAGAATACCCTAAGATAGGCCTAGACCTGTTCTTTCCTATCTGTCCTAATACCTAGAATCCTCTCGTGATATGTCCTATCATGAATGCCTCCTACATATCCCTAATATTTGCTCACTACTCTAATCCTAATTCTGATTACTGACTTGTATAAACTAACGGTTATCCCCTATAACTGCTCCCGCTGCCACGAACGGACCTAAAGAAAACCCTTCGTCGGACTGAAACTGAACATCCCTCAAGTAGAAAGAAGTGAAAACCGAAACAGACTTCCAAGTTGCTGCCTGCAGAATCGCCGATACTGAAAAATTTCTTAAGAAAGCTGCCGAAGTTGCCATTCCCCTAATACTATGAGCTCTGACTCCTGTCAACTCTGAACTATCTGAAGCAGTTGACACTTTAGTTATTGCCTGTCGAATGACTTCCCTGAGGAAAAAGCTGATTGCGTTTTTGGAGATCGATCTAGAGGGATTTTTGGGGGAAACGAATAAGGTTCTGGGTCTGGGTTTCAGTTTCTTCGTCTTATTCACGTAAGCTCTCAATGCTCTCACCGGACATAACCGCAACTCTTCTTCGTCTCCTCCCACGAAGTCGGTCAACGCTGAAACTCTAAACGACCTGGGAAGAGGATTAGACTCTGACTCTGTCTTTGCTCTGAATTCGGGAAGGTAAGACAGGAACAGATCCTCTCCAACCCACGAGATATCTTTCGCGATGGCTTGAAGTTCCCCTATTCTTCTAGCTGTTGCTAATGCTACCAGAAAGAGGACCTTTTTTGTCAGTTCCTTCAGCGTTAAACTCTCCAAAGGTTCAAACTCTGAAGAGGCCAACAAACCTAAGACCCTTGAAAGATTCCAGGGAGGTGCGTGAGATGGGGTCCTTGGCTTCTCAATCTTGAAAGACCTCAACAAATCATGAATCACTCTGCTGGAAGATATTTCAGGTAGATGGAAACGAAAAGTGCTACTAAGCATAGCTCTGTACCCTGCAATTGATGAGTACGAGAGATTCTTCCTTTGTCTAAGAAAGAGCAAGAATTCCGCTATTTTCGGAATTGTAGGACTGGAAATGGTATGTCCTGCGACCTGCACCAACTTCTATACATGGCCCACCGTACTTGGTATAGTCTTCTTGTGGATTTTCTTAGACAGAGAGTAAGCTGTCTAGCCACTCCTCGTGAAAAACCCGCTTCTCTTGCTGCTCGCTGGATAGTCTCCATGCAGCCAGCATTAAGCACTCGAAGGTTTTGGTGGAACCGATGAAAATGTGGCTGTCTTAAAAGGTCCTTTCTGTGAGGAAGAAGTACTGGGGGCATTATTAGCATTTGTAGAAGATCCGGGAACCAAGATCTTTGAGGCCAGAAAGGAGCGATTAGGGTCATCTGAGTGTTTGAACAGTCCATGAGTTTCCTCAGTACCTGATCCAACATGCCGAAAGGAGGGAACGCATACACCTGCATCCTGTCCCATGACTGTAACATCGCGTCTGTTCCCGCTGACATAGGATCCGTCACCGGTGAAAAGTAAACCGGTAGTCGGTGGTTCTGACTCGTGGCAAAAAGATCTATCGTTGCTGGCCATCTTTTTAAAAGGAGGTCTACTTCCTCCTGGACCAAGGTCCATTCTGCCCCCAGAACTTCCCTTGATCTGCTCAAGGCATCTGCCACCACATTCCTTTTGCCTGCGATGAATTGTGGTAGAATCTTTACCCTGTGTGTCTCGCACCATCTTAAAATTCTCTGTGCCACTTCGTTCAGATTGAAGGATCTTGTACCTCCTTCCTTTTTCAGGTATGCCAATGCTGTGGAGTTGTCTGAAAACAAGGCCACTGTAAGATTTAACACCTGTTCCTCGAAGGTGCATAATGCCTCCTCTACCGCCCTGAGTTCCCTGAAATTTATGGACTCTCTCCGATCCGGATCCCTCCAAAGGCCCTTGGCTTGAGCTCCCTCCAGGGTTGCTCCCCAACCCTGATCCGAGGCATCTGTGAACAGATGAACGTCCGGAATCGGAAGGTCTAACTCTACACCGGTGGTCAGATGATGTTCTTCTGACCACCACCGAAGATCCTCTCGGCAAGAATCGTCCCAGCTGATCACTGCACTCTTGTCCCGAAAGTCCCAGCGATTCCTGAGACATGCCTGCAAAGACCTCATCCGTAGACGAGACCGAGGAACCAGAAGGGAGAGAGAGGACATTCTCCCCAGGAGACTTAACCATTCCGAAACTGGTTGTTCTCTTGTCGACCTGAACTCCTCCAGTTGGCCTAGTAACATCTCGACCCTCTCTGAGGTCGGGAAAGCCTTCAAAAGAGGCGTCTGAATCCTCATCCCTAAATAAGTCTTCTCCTGTGAAGGTACAAGATCGCTCTTGTCTTCGTTTATCCTTATACCCAACTTCACACATAAATCCAGCAAAAAGCTTGTCGCTCTTACTGCTTCTTTCTTGGAGTCCGCCTGAATTAGCCAGTCGTCCAGGTATCTTCTCATCCGAAAACCTTGACTGTGCATTATCTTTGAAACTGGAGACATCACTCTCGTGAAGACCTGAGGAGCCGTGGTCAGCCCGAAGCAAAGTACCTTGAACTGGAAGGTACCCGGAGGACCCGAGAAACGAAGGAGCCTCCTCGACTCCTGATGAATTGGAATTTGGAGGTACGCATCCTTGAGGTCCACCGTCACCATCCAATCGTTTCTTCGAACTGACCTCAACACTGAAGCCACGGTTTCCATGTGGAATTTTGTACATTTCACCCTCTTGTTGAGCTCTGATAGGTCTATAATGGGTCTCCAAGACCCTGACGCCTTCTGTGTGACGAAAATTCGACTGTAAAACCCTGGGGTTGGGGGAGCAGGCTCTATTGCCCCTTTTTGGATTAGAGCCTGAATCTCCTCTTCTAAAGCTATACCCCGATGGATGAAGGAGTATAACTGTGCAGACGAATTGGTGTCTTGGAGAGTGGAGAACCGAACAAAGAGGAATCTTGTACCCTTCTCCAGCACCTCCAAAACCCAACTGTCTGCATTGTACTCTCTCCAGTGGACGGTGAACTGAGAGAGGCAACCCCCCTACTGGTATTCCGAGAGTGGTGTCTCCTATTTGCGAAAATTCTTCCTCGAAGCTCCTGTCTTTGAGGAAGTCGAGTGAGCCGACCTCTTCGCGAATCTAACCTTCTTTGGAGACCTAGAAGGAGAACGAGAATCTGCTCGCCGCTTACCTGGAGACGACATCCTTGTTCCTTTTGGAGATCTAGCTCTTGTGCTGCCACCCTGATCAATGCTTGTTGAGACTCCACTGTTGAGGTTGATGATACAAAATTCATCATATTGGTCACTTCCTGTTCGTTAAATAACGAACTCGTCAATGTTATTGGAGAACGGGACAAAATCCTTTTGTGTAGATCCGGGAAATGCGGGGGCAAATGACTAAGGTAAAGGTCTCGCCTCTTCTTACCAATGAATGTCGTACACCCTGCCACACAATTTGCCTGGTGTGCCAGGCCCATGGAAACTGAAGTGATGAGGTTATCAAACAGTCCAGGGTCTGAAGGAACAAAACCATCCTTCTTCAAGAACCCATCAAAGCCAGACAGAGTCCACATTGTGTGTGCAAGGAAGGCCTCCGTCTGATTCCATGAATACGCTTTCCAAGGCAGCTGCCTCCTTCAGAGAAACACTAACGAGCCTAGATGAAGCCAGAGATCTAGGAATTAACCCCTCAATAGATTCATTGAGAGGAACCCGAGTCCCCGACGAAGGGTTCCCAGATACTCCATACAACGCCTTCCTTGGAGGAAGGAGCGCCGAGTCCTGCCTATTAAGTCCTACCACTGAAGCTAGTCTCTTGTCCGCCTCTTTCAGAGCTTGTTCGACTCTCCCGAACCAAGGAAGTTTGTTCGAAGAGTACACTACGGGAGGTTTAGTAGCATATAATTCCTCGAAAACTGAATGGCTCTGCTGGAACGGTTGATCCTCTCCCTTTGCCTGCGGGAAAATATCCTGGATGAAATGAATCATCCTGCTGTATTCGCTGTCACGCACTTGACTCGAAAGATCCTCAACAGCAGCTGTGTCTTCATCCAACTCATCTTCTTGGATTACGTCCGAAGGCCGAGCTCGCCCTGTCATAGAAGCGGACTGTACATCTCCTAAACCTACCGATAAATTCAACCCTTCACCACTTATACCAACCCCCTCCCTCTGCCAGCCAGAAATACCGTCAACAGGCACAGGTGGATGACGAGGCGTATCGACACTCTGCCAAGACGGCAGTGTTGTCAACAGCTCAGGTGAGCTACTGTCCCAATGACTAGTCTGGAACGCAGACTGTCTATCAGGTGCAGTGTTACCGAATGCAGACGAACTCGGCATCGTCATATTACGCGTCTCCTGTCTCGATGACGCAACAGTCGCGCTCGCTCCGCCCACCCTCTGGTTGCCAGATACTCCCGGCCAAGCAGCCTGAACACCTAAAAATTCTCCTGTCCTTACCCCTTCCACCTTTCCTGTCCTTGTCCCTGCTACCTGTGTTTGTATGTTTCCTGCCTGTACATTAGTCATATTACCTACCTGGAGTGTTGACCATCCCGCAGCTACTGTCACTCCGCTACTCCTAACCGCCATATCTGGCATCTTCAGTACTCTATCCAGTCTGCCTTGCGTCATAGCTAATGTACTCCGAGAACCTACGTCTACCGAAGCTTTAGAGACTAAATGGTGAATGTTACCAAGAGAAGCAATACCTGAATCTGGAAGGATATTCGAACCCAATGAACCCCCGTACGGAGGTTGATGAAAACCTACACCGTCAGTGCCGTCTCTCTGCCCTGACGAAAAACCAACGTTCATGTTCCTACCACCCCTTGCCAACGAGCTAGCCATGTTACTGTCAGTCAATACAGCATATTCCAACCTGACTCTCGGTCGGGTTGTGCGCAGTGAGCTCAAAGAACCCCCAAACCCTGTCGATATTGTCGTATCAGTCTTAGGAACGACTGAAGAGTAAGGGTCATCCTACAGATACATTGTCCGTACTATCCGACCAAATCACCTGACCACTGACACCATCCGAACAAGGAATACCGGAATCAGATGCTCCCCCCCGACTACTAGGAAAGGAATTGAAAAAAAGTCGAAGAACCTCAGAAGTAGGAAACATAGAGGAAGGAGAAATAGAAACCCCTACTGACCCAGAAGGCATAGCAGATATCAGTTCCGAAGAAGTAACAGAAAAGGAAGAAGAAGAAGAAGGAAGGAGGAGAGAGGAAGGAAGTTGAAACATAGATTCAGAAGGGCTACATCCCTCATTCATCTTCTTTAAAGAGAGCCAATAAATTGAAAAATCTCCACCTTGAAAATCAAAACTAAGATCATCTTCAAATTCAGGAAAATTCTTAAGCACGTGATTTCTGATGTCACTGTAGTTCATCAGAAAACACTGCCTAACTAGAGTTCTATACCCTTGTGATAGCCCGAGAAAATTAGCATTGTACTCTGCTATATTTAGCCCTTGATCTAACCTACCCGAAGGACTAGGATTAACCCCGGACCCCGAACGGAACTCGAGAAGAAGAAGGAATCTCCTCTACGAATTTATTAGAGACGAGGACTGAATTACATTCTTACTAATATCTTTATCTGTTTTTCCCCGGGATGATAGACCCGAGGGGAAAATACAATCCGCTGGATCGAGCGGCGAAAGAACCCTGGTCATTTTTTACTTCTGGTCTTTGTTCTAAGGCTAAAGAGATCTTTTCCTCCACACCTGGTGCTATTTTCTTATCTGTCACTTTGTCTCCTAATTCTGATATAAACTTACCATCTTTGTTAGGGATTAAAGGGGAAACTGCTACTAACTCTGCCTGCTCCGCGCCAGGGGGGACGGCGGATCCTGCCCTGTGGGCTTGCGGATCCCATAACCCCAGCACCGGTTAGGGCTGGTTCTGGAACAGGCAGGGAGCTGGAAAAGAACGATTAGTACTTTCAGTATCCCTATTGCTTGATCTATCTTCACTCAGCCTTGACATGATTTCAGTAAACAGAGACGTCATACTCGATGTCAACCTACTTTCAAGTTTCTTAAAAAGCACTGTCTCTAAATCTCTATCTTGTTCTACATTAGACTCTTCCTGCCTACGTTTACTTCTTGATACAAGACCTTTCCTATGTTTAAGATACCCTAACATTTGTTCCAAAGACCACTCCTGACATTCTACACATCTAGTCTTCACATTACATTGGACAGGCCTACAATTTACGCATAATGAGTGACTGTCGTGTATTAGGGTACTCATCCTCTTCTTGCATTGTTGGCAAAGACGATACGTCGTTGAAGTTCCGCTCGTCGTTTTCTGTGATGTCGTGGCCGAGGATGCAGAAGTTGATGTCGTTGTCATAGCCTGTGTTGTTTCATCTTTAGCCGAATCCATGTCTAAGATAAGGTATACAGAGCAACTCAAACCGTAATCCAAAGGAAAGCGTAATTCGTCACCAAATTTAATCAATTCAACGGTGCAAATGAAGGCCGGGGCAAGACCAAAAAGAAGTTCGCTGTGGATACGTCCGTAACTCCACCGCGAACGAAATAAGTGATTTGACGTGAGAGGGCAGGTGTGTTGACCGGCCCGTGAGGCAGGGCTACCAGCGGTGGGCTGGTAAATAGGTAACGAGGGTGTTTGCCAGAAGATTGGCAACACTGAGCGTTTATTTTAACCAAAGATTTGGTAAATTTTAATAAATGAGGGTTCGGGCTGGTAAGTGACCAGGGCTTATTCAGGTGTTCAGGGGGTGTATTGCAATATCATTTTTATACATTCAACTTACCTGTCAGATATATACTTAGCTGATTCACACCATTGGAGGAGGGTAAAAGACAGCTAATTACTGAATTAGACAGGAATCACAACATACGTTGTAGGTAATAAACAATTAAAACCTTGGTTCCTACCTGATTAGACTGAAGACTTCATGGTTACTGTCCAGGAGTCTGCTTAGTCTCAAGAGCCTCAGCGAGATATTGATCTATGGCTAAAGTAGTCTGTGGGTCTGCCAAAGGGGTCTTATCCGCTTACTCGGCAGAGCCTGGAAGGACTATGTCAATGGGTGCTGATCCACTTACTTGACAAGAACCTTATTCAAGGAGCACAACACCGATCCCGATCACCTTAACCTAACACCCGAGTTAGTTCTAAGATTGCAAGGAGTTATCCCCGAACTCCTCACAAACAACCAATAACTCAAACCACAAACATACGTATAAAGTAATAGTACAAAAAAGTTTAAAAAAAAATTTTTGTACAACCTAGCTTGTAAGATACATTCCCAGTTCCTTACTGACAAAAGCAACGGCCGCCTGTGCGACATCAAGCAACCCTGTCAGTAGAAAACCAAGAACCCATCTCAAACGGGAAGTCTATGTACAAATATAAAAAATATATAAAATTTTAAGGATCGGTATGTGTTCCAAGCCCCAGCAGTGTATCCGCTGATACGAAAGGACCTAGAGAGAAGCACTTCTCATAGGTAACTTTGACATCTTTAAGATAATGGGATGCGAATACTGAGTTACACCTCCAGTAAGTCGCATCTAAAATGTCTTTCATAGACATGTTTTTATGAAATGCTAAAGATGTGGCCACAGCTCTTACCTCATGGAGGCCTTCACTCGAAGCGTTTTTAGGAGGTCATCAGTGCATTTGTCATGAGCTTCAGTAATTACGCTCCTGACAAAAAATGCTAAGGCATTTTTGGACATGGGTCTCTTTGGATCCCTTACAGCGCACCATAGACTTTGTTGACATCCTCTGAGTTCTTTCTTCTTCTTGAGATAGAACTTAAGAGCCCTTACCGGGCATAAAGATCTTTCTATCTCCTCTCCCACCAAGTTCGAAAGACCCTTCACTTCAAAACTCCTGGGCCAGGGTTTTGAAGGGTTTTCATTCTTGGCCAGAAACAGAGTCTTGAAAGAACAAAATAGCTGAATCTTTCTTAAATTCCCACTCGAGAATCATTGGGCGATGGATTTCACTCGTTCTTTTAGCGGTTGCTAAGGATAAACAGCGAAAATACATTTCCTCGTTAAATCCCTAAACGAGGCAAGGTGAGGAGGTTCAAATTTCTCCGATGAAAGGAATTTTAGCACCACATCCAAATTCCAGCTAGGAGTACAAGAAGATAAGGATTTTGAGGTCTCAAATGATCTTATTAGGTCGTGAAGGTCCTTGTCTTCCGCCAAATTTAGGCCTCTGTTTCTAAAAACAGCAGAAAGCATACTTCGGTAGCCTTTAATAGTAGAAACCGATAACTGAGATTCCTCTCTAAGGAATATCAGGAAATCGGCTACGTTGGTCACAGAGGTATCGGAGGAGGACAGCTTCTTCTTTCTACACCATCTTCTGAACACATCCCACTTCGAATGGTAGACCCGAATAGTTGAAGATCTTCGGGCTCTAGCAATAGCTTTTGCAGCTTTGCTTGAAAAGCCTCTCGCTCTGACAAGTCGAGCGAGAGCGGGGAGGTTTTGATGATACCTCTCGAAGTGGGGTTGTTTGAGAAGATCTGTCCTGTTTGGAAGAGATCTGGGGAAGTCCACTGTCCATTCCTGTACCTCTGTGAACCAATCTTGAGAGGGCCAAAAACAGGGCGATGAGTGTTAGTCTCGTCCTTTTGACGCCACAAACTTTTTCATCACTACTCCTAGTAGTTTGAATGGGGGAAAGGCGTAGCCGTCTAGGCCTAACCAATTTAACAGCAGGGCATCCACCGCTATCACTCTTGGATCTTCCACCGAGGAGCAGAAGTTCTCTATCCTCTTGGATAGGAAAGTTGCGAACAGGTCTATCTGTGGCCTGCCCCACAGGGACCACAAGCTCTGACACACTTGTTCGTGGAGAGTCCACTCTGTGGGGAGGACTTGGTTCGTCCTGCTGAGTCTGTCCGCCCTCACATTTTTCTCTCCTTTTACGAATCTCGTTAGGAGGGTAATGTTCTTCTCTTTTGCCCATGTTAAAAGATCCCTCGTTATCTCGTTAAAGGGAAAAGTGAGTGAGTCCCCCCTGTTTTCTGATATAGGCCAACGCCGTGGTATTGTCTGCGTTGACCTGTACCACCTGGTTTCTGACCTCCGGTTCGAAGACTTCGCTGCTAGGAAAACTGCGTACAGTTCCTTGGCGTTTATATGCCAGGCATCCTGTTCCTTCTTTTATCAGCCTGACACTTCTCTTGCTCCTAGAGTCGCCCCCCATCCCTTCTCTGATGCGTCTGAGAATAAGGTTTGGTCGGGGTTCCGAACCTCCAGAGACATGCCCTCTTTCTTTTCTAGAGGGATCAGCCACCACTTTAGGTGATTCTTCACCTCTAAGGGAATCGAGAAAGTGTCTGTTAATTGCCCTTCTTTCTAGTTCCACGTTCTTCTTAAGAAGAATTGAAGAGGCGTAGGTGGAGTCTTCCTAGGGAAATGAACTGTTCTAGAGAGGAAAGAGTCCCCAGAAGGCTTAACCATTCCCTCGCTGAACTTCGTTCTTTCCCTAGGAAGTTCGAGACTTTCTGTAAGCCCCGAACGAGTCTTTCCTGGGAAGGAAAAGCCTGAAAACCCCGAGAATCCATCCGAATCCCCAGATAAACTAAGTTCTGGCTGGGGATCATCTGCGATTTCTCGAGGTTCACAAGTAATCCTAGAGACTTCGTTAGATCCAATGTTACTCGCAAGTCCTCCAAACATTGCTTCTCCGACTTGGCTCGGATGAGCCAATCGTCCAGATAAAGAGAGATGTTTATCCCTTTCAGATGAAGCCATCTGGCCACATTCCTCATCAGGTACGTAAATACCTGAGGGGCCGTAGAGAGGCCGAAGCACAAGGCCCTGAACTGGAAGATCTTTCCTTGTGTCATAAATCTGAGATACTTCCTCGACGATGGGTGAATTGGAACATGGAAGTAAGCATCCTGAAGGTCCAGGGAGACCATCCAATCTCCCGGACGCAGAGCTGAAAGAACCGAGGGCGAAGTCTCCATGGAGAATTTTTTCTTCTCCACGTATCTGTTCAGGATGCTTACGTCTAGGACAGGTCTCCATCCCCCTGAAGCCTTCGGGACTAAGAAAAGGCGGTTGTAAAATCCCGGGAGTGAGGGATCCTGTACTACTTCTATCGCTTCCTTGTTCCTCATCTTTACCACCGTCTGAAGAAGAGTCTCCCTCAGAACAGGGTCCTTGTACTTCGCCGAAAGTTCCCTCGGAGATGTAGACAAGGGAGGTCTGTTTAGGAAGGGTATGATGTACCCCTTCTCCAGAACAGACAACGTCCAGGGGTCGGCTTCCCTCATGGCCCAGGCTTTCGACATTCCTCCTCCCCTGGTCCTGGGAGTTTGGAAGCGGTCTAGGCCTAGGAGCAATGAGGAACCGGTCAGACGCCCCCTCCACTGCACTGGGGACACTGCACAAGTCACTATCACCACTCTTACCTTCGTTTAGAGCTCGTAGCTGAGCTTGAAGTTTCTTGATTGAAGCTTTTACATTTTCCCTCTCTGAAGAAGAATCTTTGGATTCAAAGAACAGGGAGAAGCAGCTGAGGCTAAGGGAAAATCGTTAGTAGGAGAGTTAACTTCTTGTTCTAAAGAGCAAGATCTACTAGATGACCTAGCTGAAGCCTTTCTTACTCTATCTCTCTCAAGCTTCCTAACATATGACGATAACTCCTTCCATTCAAGCTCCGTAAGGTTCTCGCATTCAACACAGGTGTTATTAAAAGAACATTCATTCTCTCTGCATTTAGCGCAAATACTATGAGGATCTACTGCCGATTTAGGCAGCCTAACCTTGCAACCTTCCCTACTGCAAACTCTAAACATAGGTGAAGCCTTAGCGTCAGACATCGTGAAAGAGTAGTCAAAACCAAAGTCGAAAAACAGTCCACAATAAGCGTATGCCAAGCCAGAGAAAAAACAGAATACGTCACCAAAAAACCAATCCAAATTCTCGGCAAACGAGTAGAAATCCAAGATGGAGGAACGAACAATAGGTGTTGTCCGTTCAACCGACAGAGAAATTATGGCTTAGAAAACGGGAATAGTTCCAGACCCCGCCACCCAGCGGCGGGAATGGTGGATCACCTGACCTACCTGTCGCGTGTGCCGCGAGTTTTGAAATTCTGTCGGGACAACCGAGTCTATAGCTAGGTATATATCTGCTGGGTAAGTTTCATGTACAAAAATATCATTTTCATACATTCAACTTACCTGTCAGATATATACATAGCTGATTGACACCCTTTGGTGGAGGGCAAGAGACAGCTAACTTACTGACTAGACAGGTAAACAACATATGTTGTAGGTATAAATAGACCTTGGTTCCTACCTTATTAGATGGAAGACTTCATGGCTACTGCCCAGGAGTCTGCTTCACCTCAAGAGCCTTAGCGAGATAGTGATCTGTGGCCAAGAGTTCTTGCTGGTCTGTCGATGGGGTCTTATCCACTTACTCGGCAGAGCCTAACTGGCATTTGTCAAGGGGTGCTAATCCGCTTATATGACAACACGCCTTCTTTAAGGAGCACACAACCGATCCCGATCACCTGATCCTAACCCGTGTTAGTTCTAAGATTGTTAAGAGTCATCCCCAAACTCTTAGCAAACAACCACAAACTCGATAATCATACATACAAAATAAAATAAAAAATTTTGTACCCCTCTAATAGTCAGCTGTCACTCGATTTCCTAATGAAGAGAAGTGAAGGCCGCCAGTGCGACATCTAACACTCCCATGCACAGGAAACACCAAGAACACATCCGACAAGAGGGTTACATACACATATTTAAGGATCGGTGCTCTCTCCTTTACCCAGAACCGTCTGTGCTGACACAAACGGACCTAGAGAAAAACATTTCTCATACGTCACTCGCACATCTTTTAAGTAATGAGATGCAAATACTGAGTTGCATCTCCAATAGGTTGCATCCAAAATATTTTTAAGTGACATATTTCTTTGGAACGCAATAGATGTCGTGATTGCCCTTACCTCATGAGCTCTTACTCTTAATAGATTAAAAGAGTCATCTGGGCAGTTCTTATGAGCCTCGGTAATTACACTTCTAACAAAGAAGGCCAAAGCATTTTTAGACATAGGTCTCTTGGGGTCTTTCACCGAGCACCATAGACCATGTTGTGAGCCTCCCAACCGCTTCTTTCTGTCCAGATAGAATTTCAGTGCTCTAACTGGACAAAGTGATCTTTCTATTTCTCTGCCTACTAGGCTAGTAAGTCCTTTTACCTCGAAACTCCTAGGACCAGGATTCGAGGGTTCTCATTTTTGGCAAGAAAAAGAGTCTGGAATGAACAAAATCGCAGAATCTTCTTTGAAGCCAACTCGTGACTCAAGGGTGTGCAACTCACTGACCCTTTTGAGCCGTAGCCAGAGATAGCAGGAATATACACTTTCTAGTGATATCCCGGAATGAAGCCGTATGAGGTGGTTCGAACTTTTCCAAGGACAGAAATTTCAGAACCACATCCAAGTTCCAGCTCGGAACCCTAGGTTCTACTGACTTCGACGTTTCAAAGGAGCGGATGAGATCGTGCAAATCTTTATCATTCGTCAAATCTAAACCCGTTTCTAAAGACTGACGAAAGCATACTTCTGTATCCTTTAATTGTTGGTACAGAGAGATGATGACTTTTTCCCTCAGGAAAAGAAGGTAATCCGCAATTTTGGTTACAGAGGTATTGGAAGAGGACAGGTTCTTCGACCTGCACCAGTTTCTGAAAACTTCCACTTCGATTGGTACACTCGCCTAGTAGATGATCTGCGGGATCTAGCAATTGCGCTTGCCGCCTTGCGAGAAAACCCTCTCGCTCTGACAAGTCTTTCGATAGTCGAAAGGCAGTCAGAGCAAGAGCGGGTAGATTTTGATGGTACCTCTCGAAGTGGGGTTGTTTGAGCAGATCTATCCTGTTTGGAAGAGATCTGGGGAAGTCCACTGTCCACTCCATCACCTCCGTGAACCAAATTCGGGATGGCCAATATGGGCTATCAGAGTCATTCTGGTTCCCTTCGAGGCCACAAACTTTCTGACTACTTCCCCCAGTATCTTGAATGGGGGAAAAGCGTACACGTCTAGCCCTGACCAGTCCAGGAGAAAGGCGTTCTATGCATAAGCCCTGGATCTTTCTACTAGGGCGCAAAATGTATCTATCCTTTTGGAGAGAAACGTGGCGAATAGATCTATTTGCGGTTTCCCCCAAAGATACCAAAGGGTCTGACGACTTTCCGAGTGGAGGGTCCATTCTGTAGGAAGGACCTGGAATCTCCTGCTCAGTCTGTCCGCTCTCACGTTCCTCTCTCCTTGAACAATCTCGTTTAGAAGAAACCACGTTCCTTTGATTTGTCCAAATCAGCAGATCTCTGCTAGTTCGTATAGGGACGAGAGAGAGTGAGTTCCTCTTGTTTCTTGACATAAGCCAGAGCGGTTCTATTGTCAGAGTTTATCTGTATTACTTTGTCTCTGACTATCTGCTCGAAGCTCCTTAGCGCGAGGTGAATCGCAAAGAGCTCCTAGCAATTTATGTGCCATGACAACCTGCTCTTCCGACCAGGTGCCTGACACTTCTTTGGACCCTAAAGTCGCACCCCAACCTGTCTCCGACGCGTCTGAGAACAATGTCAGGTTTGGGTTCCGTACTTCCAAGGATACTCCTTTGTTTTCTTCTAAGGGGGTCAACCACCACCTTAATTGTTGTTTTATTTCTAATGAGATTGGAAACGTGTCCGAGAGCTGTCCTGTCTTCCAACTCCAACTGCTTCTCAGGAAGAACTGAAGCGGACGGAGATGTAGCCTTCCTAGAGGAAAGAACTGTTCGAGCGAGGAAAGGGTCCCCAGAAGGCTCAACCATTCCCTCGCTGAAGTACGCTCTTTCTCTAAGAAGTTCAATACTGTGGCACAGCCTTTCCTTATTCTCTCTTGAGAAGGAAAAACTCGAAAACCCGAGAATCCATCTGAATCCCCAGATAGACTACGTTCTGGTGGGGACCATCTGAGATTTCTCGAGGTTTACGATTAATCCTAATACCTTTGTCAATTCCAGGATTGTTGACAGGTCCTCCAGACACTGCTTTCGAGACCTGGCCCTGATGAGCCAGTCGTCCAGGTATAGGGAGACGTTTATCCCTTTCATGTGAAGGTGTTTTGACACATTTTTCATCAAGTCTGTAAAGACTTGGGGAGCCGTAGATAGGCCGAAACACAGGGCCCTGAACTGATAGATCCTTCCCTCGAACATGAAACGAAGGTACTTCCTCGACGAATGGTGAATCAGGACGTGGAAATATGCGTCTTGAAGATCTAGGGACGCCATCCAATCTCCTTGACGGAGAGCTGCAAGTACTGAGGCAGACGTTTCCATGCTGAACTTCTGTTGTTGTACGAATTTGTTCAGCAAACTTACATCCAGTACGGTCATCCCCCCACCCCCCGAGGCTTTCGCTACGAGAAACAAGCGATTGTAAAACCCCGGGGAGCTTTGATCCAGTACCAGCTCTATTGCTCTTTTGTCCCGCATCTGTTCCAACATTTGACGAAGAGTATCCATCAGAACAGGGTCCCTGTATCTGGCTGACAGTTCCCTCGGTGATGTTGTCAAGGGGGGCCTGTCCTTGAATGGGATATAATAACCCTTCTTGATTATTGACATTGACCAAGGATCGGATCCTATGTCTTCCCATGCTCCCGCAAAGAACTGTAACCTGGCTCCTACAGGTGTCTGGAGGAAAGATTTCTCATTTTCCC
>NC_061088.1:40592580-40630981 GCF_015104395.2 Macrobrachium nipponense | reverse complement strand
TAGGTACACAATTCAAAGAAATAAAGAAAACATGTATGCTTATACATACATAATGTTTGCAGGGGGTGAAGGGTAAAATTCAATCATTAAAATGATTGTAACTAGTTGTGAGGCCTATCTGAGAAAGAGAGAGAATTACGTACAATCATGTGAGGTAAAACTCTGAAAGGTGGTATCAATCTTTAAAAAATGTACGAACGGATGATCACATCGAAGCACAGTAGTGCATCAGGATATGAAATAATCCGTTCCGAAGCAGCTTGTACCTGATTTTTTCGATCTCGAATACGTTTATAAGTAAAATGCCTAATTCATTACAAGCCCTACAAAAACACCAAGTAAATTTTATAATAAAGCTAATTGACCAATAAACAATGAAATACAACATTGGACCACTCAATACCTATCCTAACATTTATTGTACCTGTAAATAAAGTGTATTAAGTGTACAGGGTACAAGAAATACTGTACGTACATATACGTACATACGTAGTAAAATGTGGAACCTTACGTTTCGAGTGAGGCAATGTCCAAAAGTGGCAACAGAGGAGGAGGACAAATGGCAGAAAACATGAACGCTTAACTTTACAAAACACATTAAAAAATAGCAGAAAATATTAACACTAAACAATATGAAACACATTAACAAAAGGCAGAAAACATTAACACTTAACTTTACAAAAAACTTAAAAATTAAAATGATATTGTTATGATACAATAAAGTTTTATACATACTTACCTGGCAGATATATACTTAGCTATTTGACTCTGTCGCCCGACAGAAATTCGAATTTCGCGCACACGCTACAGGTAGGTCAGGTGATCTACCGCCCTGCCGCTGGGTGGCAGGAATAGGAACCATTCCCGTTTTCTATCAGATTTTCTCTACCCTCTGTCTCCTGAGGGGAGGTTGGGTGGGCAATAAATTGTATATATCTGCCAGGTAAGTATGTGTAAAACTTTATTGTATCATAACAATATCATTTTTATACATTCAACTTACCTGTCAGATATATACTTAGCTGATTCACACCATTGGAGGAGGGTAAAAGACAGCTAATTACTGAATTAGACAGGAATCACAACATACGTTGTAGGTAATAAACAATTAAAACCTTGGTTCCTACCTGATTAGACTGAAGACTTCATGGTTACTGTCCAGGAGTCTGCTTAGTCTCAAGAGCCTCAGCGAGATATTGATCTATGGCTAAGAGTTCTTGTGGGTCTGCCAAAGGGGTCTTATCCGCTTACTCGGCAGAGCCTGGAAGGACTATGTCAATGGGTGCTGATCCACTTACTTGACAAGAACCTTATTCAAGGAGCACAACACCGATCCCGATCACCTTAACCTAACACCCGAGTTAGTTCTAAGATTGCAAGGAGTTATCCCCGAACTCCTCACAAACAACCAATAACTCAAACCACAAACATACGTATAAGTAATAGTACAAAAAAAGTTTAAAAAAAATTTTTGTACAACCTAGCTTGTAAGATACATTCCCAGTTCCTTACTGACAAAAGCAACGGCCGCCTGTGCGACATCAAGCAACCCTGTCAGTAGAAAACCAAGAACCCATCTCAAACGGGAAGTCTATGTACAAATATAAAAAATATATAAAATTTTAAGGATCGGTATGTGTTCCAAGCCCCAGCAGTGTATCCGCTGATACGAAAGGACCTAGAGAGAAGCACTTCTCATAGGTAACTTTGACATCTTTAAGATAATGGGATGCGAATACTGAGTTACACCTCCAGTAAGTCGCATCTAAAATGTCTTTCATAGACATGTTTTTATGAAATGCTAAAGATGTGGCCACAGCTCTTACCTCATGAGCCTTCACTCGAAGCGTTTTTAAGGAGTCATCAGTGCATTTGTCATGAGCTTCAGTAATTACGCTCCTGACAAAAAATGCTAAGGCATTTTTGGACATGGGTCTCTTTGGATCCCTTACAGCGCACCATAGACTTTGTTGACATCCTCTGAGTTCTTTCTTCTTCTTGAGATAAGAACTTAAGAGCCCTTACCGGCATAAAGATCTTTCTATCTCCTCTCCCACCAAGTTCGAAAGACCCTTCACTTCAAAACTCCTGGGCCAGGGTTTTGAAGGGTTTTCATTCTTGGCCAGAAACAGAGTCTTGAAAGAACAAATAGCTGAATCTTTCTTAAATCCCACTCGAGAATCATGGGCGTGGATTTCACTCGTTCTTTTAGCAGTTGCTAAGGATAACAGGAAAATACATTTCCTCGTTAAATCCCTAAACGAGGCAAGGTGAGGAGGTTCAAATTTCTCCGATGAAAGGAATTTTAGCACCACATCCAAATTCCAGCTAGGAGTACAAGAAGATAAGGATTTTGAGGTCTCAAATGATCTTATTAGGTCGTGAAGGTCCTTGTCTTCCGCCAAATTTAGGCCTCTGTTTCTAAAAACAGCAGAAAGCTTCTTCTTTCTACACCATCTTCTGAACACATCCCACTTCGAATGGTAGACCCGAATAGTTGAAGATCTTCGGGCTCTAGCAATAGCTTTTGCAGCTTTGCTTGAAAAGCCTCTCGCTCTGACAAGTCAGAGCGAGAGCGGGGAGGTTTTGATGATACCTCTCGAAGTGGGGTTGTTTGAGAAGATCTGTCCTGTTTGGAAGAGATCTTGGGAAGTCCACTGTCCATTCCTGTACCTCTGTGAACCAATCTTGAGAGGGCCAAAACAGGGCGATGAGTGTTAGTCTCGTCCCTTTTGACGCCACAAACTTTTTCATCACTACTCCTAGTAGTTTGAATGGGGGAAAGGCGTAGCCGTCTAGGCCTAACCAATTTAACAGCAGGGCATCCACCGCTATCACTCTTGGATCTTCCACCGAGGAGCAGAAGTTCTCTATCCTCTTGGATAGGAAAGTTGCGAACAGGTCTATCTGTGGCCTGCCCCACAGGGACCACAAGCTCTGACACACTTGTTCGTGGAGAGTCCACTCTGTGGGGAGGACTTGGTTCGTCCTGCTGAGTCTGTCCGCCCTCACATTTTTCTCTCCTTTTACGAATCTCGTTAGGAGGGTAATGTTCTTCTCTTTTGCCCATGTTAAAAGATCCCTCGTTATCTCGTAAAGGGAAAATGAGTGAGTCCCCCCTGTTTTCTGATATAGGCCAACGCCGTGGTATTGTCTGCGTTGACCTGTACCACCTGGTTTCTGACCTCCGGTTCGAAGAACTTCAGTGCTAGGAAAACTGCGTACAGTTCCTTGGCGTTTATATGCCAGGCATCCTGTTCCTTCTTTCATCAGCCTGACACTTCTCTTGCTCCTAGAGTCGCCCCCCATCCCTTCTCTGATGCGTCTGAGAATAAGGTTTGGTCGGGGTTCCGAACCTCCAGAGACATGCCCTCTTTCTTTTCTAGAGGGATCAGCCACCACTTTAGGTGATTCTTCACCTCTAAGGGAATCGAGAAAGTGTCTGTTAATTGCCCTTCTTTCTAGTTCCACGTTCTTCTTAAGAAGAATTGAAGAGGGCGTAGGTGGAGTCTTCCTAGGGAAATGAACTGTTCTAGAGAGGAAAGAGTCCCCAGAAGGCTTAACCATTCCCTCGCTGAACTTCGTTCTTTCCCTAGGAAGTTCGAGACTTTCTGTAAGCCCCGAACGAGGTCTTTCCTGGGAAGGAAAAGCCTGAAACCCCGAGAATCCATCCGAATCCCCAGATAAACTAAGTTCTGGCTGGGGATCATCTGCGATTTACTTGAGGTTCACAAGTAATCCTAGAGACTTCGTTAGATCCAATGTTACTCGCAAGTCCTCCAAACATTGCTTCTCCGACTTGGCTCGGATGAGCCAATCGTCCAGATAAAGAGAGATGTTTATCCCTTTCAGATGAAGCCATCTGGCCACATTCCTCATCAGGTACGTAAATACCTGAGGGGCCGTAGAGAGGCCGAAGCACAAGGCCCTGAACTGGAAGATCTTTCCTTGTGTCATAAATCTGAGATACTTCCTCGACGATGGGTGAATTGGAACATGGAAGTAAGCATCCTGAAGGTCCAGGGAGACCATCCAATCTCCCGGACGCAGAGCTGAAAGAACCGAGGGCGAAGTCTCCATGGAGAATTTTTTCTTCTCCACGTATCTGTTCAGGATGCTTACGTCTAGGACAGGTCTCCATCCCCCTGAAGCCTTCGGGACTAAGAAAAGGCGGTTGTAAAATCCCGGGGAGTGAGGATCCTGTACTACTTCTATCGCTTCCTTGTTCCTCATCGTTACCACCGTCTGAAGAAGAGTCTCCCTCAGAACAAGGTCCTTGTACTTCGCCGAAAGTTCCCTCGGAGATGTAGACAAGGAGGTCTGTTTAGGAAGGGTATGATGTACCCCTTCTCCAACAGAACAACACAAGTCCGTCGGCTTCCCTCATGGCCCAGGCTTTCGACATTCCTCCTCCCCTGGTCCTGGGAGTTTGGAAGCGGTCTAGGCCTAGGAGCAATGAGGAACCGGTCAGACGCCCCCTCCACTGCACTGGGGACACTGCACAAGTCACTATCACCACTCTTACCTTCGTTTAGAGCTCGTAGCTGAGCTTGAAGTTTCTTGATTGAAGCTTTTACATTTTCCCTCTCTGAAGAAGAATCTTTGGATTCAGAACAGGGAGAAGCAGCTGAGGCTAAGGGAAAATCGTTAGTAGGAGAGTTAACTTCTTGTTCTAAAGAGCAAGATCTACTAGATGACCTAGCTGAAGCCTTTCTTACTCTATCTCTCTCAAGCTTCCTAACATATGACGATAACTCCTTCCATTCAAGCTCCGTAAGGTTCTCGCATTCAACACAGGTGTTATTAAAAGAACATTCATTCTCTCTGCATTTAGCGCAAATACTATGAGGATCTACTGCCGATTTAGGCAGCCTAACCTTGCAACCTTCCCTACTGCAAACTCTAAACATAGGTGAAGCCTTAGCGTCAGACATCGTGAAAGAGTAGTCAAAACCAAAGTCGAAAAACAGTCCACAATAAGCGTATGCCAAGCCAGAGAAAAAACAGAATACGTCACCAAAAAACCAATCCAAATTCTCGGCAAACGAGTAGAAATCCAAGATGGAGGAACGAACAATAGGTGTTGTCCGTTCAACCGACAGAGAAATTATGGCTTAGAAAAGGGATTTTGACGAAGGAAAAATCTATTTCTGGGTGATTGGCTCGTGTCGCCCTATGAAAGTATCCTTAATATCATTCTTTCTAGGTAAAATTAGCCTAAAATTACCAGAGAAAAACAAAATTAAGAAAATGTCAGTAAAACTGACTCGCTCACTCTTAAAAAGAAGTGTCGGTATGATATAGGGGCGAGTGTGGAACACTACCACGAGACAAACACCAATTAGAACTTCCCTATCAGAATCCCCCCAAGAGAGAGCTGAAACCAACGGGCGATGCAGCCTCTACTACTACTACTAGAGGACGCCACGGACAGCAGCGCCCCTAGCGGTCATCCTTAATTAAAACAGTTAAATACATCTTGTCCTGCAAGGGGGGGGAGGGGGGGAAAAACAAACCATAAAAGGGGGGGTTTCATAGGGCGACACGAGCCCAATCACCCAGAAATAGATTTTTCCTTCGTCAAAATCCCTTTTCTGGGCTCAGCTCGTGTCGGCCTATGAAAGAGTACCAGAGAAACAGACAAGATGGGAAAAAAGGGAACAATGAAAAACAGTTTAAAATGATGGATATAATATAAGTAAATCAATTACAGCATACAAATTAAGCACTTAAACTAACTTATATTAAACAGTAAAATAATAGAACGTTAGTAATCTTAAAGTACTTAAATGGTAATTACAGTAAATTACAGAGATGCATGTAAAATAAGGAAAAAAGGAGATTTACTTAACAAAATTACAAAATATACAAACTCATGTGTCCTACCCTAGCATAAAAATAAGGGTAGGTACACTGAAATCCATCATCAATACAAATATTCCAAAATATATACAAACACATTGTGACTGAAGTTTATCATAAATACAAAATAGTGAATATATACAAACATATTGTGTCCTACCCTAGCATAAAAATAAGGGTAGGTACACTGAAGTACATTATCAGTACAAGTGTGGATGTCCCTAGCAAAAAAAATAAGGGACAATCCACTATATGATACAACGCTAAGGCTATGATGTTTGAGTAGCCTGACGATAGGGTGAGGCATGTTGGCTGATGTATGTAGAAAGGAGACCTGGATCTATACTACAACTACTAAACAGTATCAGGGAAACTATGTTTCCCGCTGCTACTGCTGAAAACTTTAAAGATTCCAAGGACTTTAAATAATGCCGTTTAAAGACTGTCGGATTTCCATCCAGTATACTTTCTAAGATCCTCAAAGTTCATATGTTGGAAAATAATTAATTGAGGTGGCTACTCCCCTGATCATCAGTGCTTTTGGGAATGACTCAGGGTTGGCTTGTTTAATGAAGTAAAGGATTTGCTGTCTAATGCCTTTAACTGATAAAGTACCACCTTTTTCTCTCATGAAGAGAGCACCTGAGGATCTAGAAGAAGTACGAGATAGAAAGGCTCTAAGAGTTGATACTGGGCAGAGAGAAGGATCCTGTGGAAGTGGGATAACCTTCCAAGGAGCCCACCTTGCAAGAGGATCTTCATTTTTGGCTAAAAAGCTACGATCCGGAGCAAGTAGAACTTCTCCTGATGGGAGGAATTCCACATGACCCGCATCCCTGGATAGAGCCGACAGTTCTGAAATTCTAGCTCCTGAGGCTAGGCTTAATAAGAATAATGTCTTCCTCAGGAGCATTATGAATGTACAAGATGAGTTGTCAGTATCTGAAGCTAGTTTGAGGACATCATTAAGAACCATGAAACTGTAGTAGGCCTCTGAGAAGGTCTAAGTCTAGCACAGGCTTTAGGGATAGATGTGAAATAAGATTCAGTCAAATCTATCTGAAAACCTACTTGAAAGATTTTCTTCAAAGCCGATTTATGAGTGGTAATCGTGCTAGCTGCTAACCTTTTTCAAACAAGGATCTGAAAAAGGATATAGCCAAATTAACTGTCATGGTTGTAGTGTTCGATTCTCTCAAGAAAGATGAATTTTTTAACAGCTGAGTCATATTGTCTAATGGTTGACTCTCTCTTATCTGATTCTAGGAAGGAGAATATTCTGTGGAATCAATGTCAGCATCTTTATTAGCCGCAAACTTCATGAAGTCCATAAAGTTAGGGTCTGGAGAGTTCCTGAGGAAGCGAACACAGTCCTCATTTGTACTGATTGTGACAGTTTGGGATTGGGGATCCGTTGAGGTCGGAGACCCAATTCCAAAAGAAGAGGATACCAGTTGCTCTTGGGCCAGTCCGGTGCAATCAGAGCTACTATCCCTTTGAAAGACCTTAGTTGTCTAGGACTTTCAAGAGAAGATTCACTGGAGGAAAAACATAATTCTCCTCCACTGATTCCAATCCAACGACAGGGCGTCCGTGGCATAAGCCAGAGGGTCCAGGTTGGGGGCCACATAGCAAGGGAGCTTGTGGTTCGCTTGTGAGGCGAAGGAGATCCACTTGGAGACCTGGGACTCTCCGGCTTACCCACTGGAATGACCCGACGTCCAGAGACCACTCTGATTCCAGAGGAACTGACCGGGACAGGGCGTCTGCTATCACATTTCTTACTCCTGCCAGGTGAGTGGCAGACAGATGCCATTTGTGTTTGTTTGCTAATGCAAAGATGGCTATCATGACATGGTTCACATGCTTGGATTTGGACCCTCCTCTGTTGATGCAATGAACTACCACTGCACTGTCCAAAACTAGCCTTAGATGAGACTTCTTCGGGGGAAGCAGTCTCTTCAGAGTAAGAAATACTGCCATTGCTTCCAACACGTTTATGTGGAGCTGGCGAAATTGAACTGACCAAGTCCCCTGAACCTGTTTGAACTGAGAGTATCCCACCCCACCCGGACAGGGATGCATCCGTGTGAATGGTTAACACTGGGAGGGGATATTGAAGGGGTACTTTCTTGGCTAAGTTCTTTACTTTTGACCAAGGCCGTAGTTGGTTGCGGAGGATCTGTGAATTACTGACAACTTGTCTCGATATTTGGAGTTGCTTTTGACCGCCAAAATTCGATTTGATATCTTTCAGCCTTGCTTTCAGAAGGATATCTGTTACCGAAGCAAACTGAAGAGAACCCTAGGATTCTCTCCTGTTTCTTCTTGACGTTTGTTTGCATTTGAGAAAATTGCCTGACAGATTTTGCTATTTCCTTCCGTTTGACCACTGGAATTGATAGATTGTGGGAAGACAAATCCCATTGGATTCCTAGCCACTGAAAACGAGATTCCGGAGTAAGTCTGGATTTCGTTTTGTTTATCTGGAACCCCAGATGTTCCAGAAAGTGAACTACTTTTGGTAGCTTTGAGACATTCCTCGACTGTTGGTGCCCAGATCAACCAATCGTCGAGGTATGCCGCTACCATGATTCCCTGAGCTCTCAATTGTTGTACAACCACTTCTGCTATCTTTGTGAATACCCTGGGGGCTACATTCAGACCGAAGGGCATCACTTTGAATGAGAATGTCTGATTTCCTAGCCTGAATCCTAGGAATGGGCGGAAGTGCCTGGCTATAGGGATATGATAGTATGCGTCTGTAAGATCGATGGAGCATGTGACGGCTCCACGCGGAAGTAAGGTCCTTACTTGCGAGAGGGTAAGCATCTTGAACTTGTCGCAGCGAATGAAAGAGTTTAGCTTTGACAAGTCTAAGAGATTACCCTTCTTTTTGTTGAGCCTTTCTTTGGCACGCTGAATAAGCGACCTTGAAATTTTAGATGTTTGACTCTCGCAATAGCTCCTTTCTGAAGGAGTTCTTCCGCGTAATCTATCAATTCCTTTGACGGTATCTGATGAAATGATTTGATTGGAGGAGGATCTTTGATCCAACTCCAGCCTAATCCTTTGGACACTATGCTCTGTGCCCAATTGCTGAACCCCCACCTGTGGCGGAAGAGGAACAGCCTCCCTCCTACCTGGGGAGCCTCATTGCTGATGGGCTCGGGTTGGCCACCACGCCCTCCTCTGAACTGTCTACTCCTCGTACCCCTTTCCTGCGCCACGCTGACGAAAGTAACCTCTCGCCCTAACCTCTCGGTTGAGAGTAGCCTTGAGCCTCATATGCAGGGTTGAAGGCCGGCGAGATAGCGTAGGAAGTGGAGGGTTGAGATTGCTGGGGCACCAGGAGGATAGGTTGGTTCTGCTTAGAGGTGGAAGGTTGTCCCTGTTGGGTAACTGGGACTGCCTGCACAAATTGCTGCTGTTGCTGGAGTTTTTTATATGGCTGGAACCTCTTACCAGCCTTCTTTGGTTTCTTGCCAGCAGTGGGAACGGATTCCTGTTTCCTCTTTGAGGAAATACCCCACCTAGCTCTAAGGCTCTGGTTGAGTCTAGCAGCTTCGTGGTGTACCTCGTTCACCGCGGACTCTGGGAAGAGATCCGCTCCCCACATGCTTGCAGCCAAGAGTCTATTAGGCTCATGCCTGATGGTGCACTCTTGTAAGACATGCTTCCGGCAGTTCCTCCTAGCCTGGAAGAAGTCAAAAGCGTCCGTTAGAACCGTCTGAAACTGAGATTTCGCCAAAATCTTGAACAGCGGTTCCGTAGCGTAAGAAAGGGCAGTCATTTCTGTGATGATGAGGGAATTGAGGGACCTGCCAAACCTAGTTCGCGCATCGAACTCTGCCTGGATTAGGGAATCCGGCAGCCTAGGTAGTTTCTCACCGAACTGGTCCATGGCGCAGTCCGGTTTGAGTTACCCAGCGTGAACGTAGCTGGCAAGTTCTCCCACAATTCTCCGAAGGCCGGGAAGAGCGGAGAAGTAGACTCCGCCTCCCTCAACTGTGGAATGGGCTCATCCTTGAGGACTGCCTGAAGGGACTTCTCCACTAATTTCGTGGCGAACGGAAGAGAAACCTCCTCTTCCGTCGCGAAAATAGTGAAGGGGCTCTTGTAGGCCTGGAGTTTGGTGTTAGTACACTCCCAGTCCTCAAGGCAGTGAACCCATTCCCGCTGGGCGTGATCTCTACTATAAAGGACCGACTCCTTAGAGATTTTGTCTTCTCTCGTCAGAGCCGTTGGCGTCAGCCTAGCATACCCGATGAAAGGCTGCGTCAGACCCGGAGGGTAGAACTCGAAGTCCTCAATCCTTCGAGTTCCACACTCCGAGATAGAGATCATTCCGTCTTTGAATGGAGCGTAGGCAGCTACTCTCCATGGGTTCTCCATAGAGAAAGCTGGCAAGGAGTCATATGGCGGGAGTTGAAGAATCCCCGTGCTAGATGCTGGGGAGACTGGGGGAGGAGCCTGAGCTAGCCCAGCTACTCGGTCCTCATTTTCTCTCATTCTGTTAGAGAGATCCTGAATTGATTGTCCAGATTGAGACAGACTGTTTGATAACTGCGCAAACATCTGCTCGAACCGCGTTCCCAGTGCGGAGATTTGTGAGCCTACTAGCATGTTCCCACCTGTTCCATCACCCTGCTGAGAAAGTAGAGGGATCAAAGGTGCTGGTGCTTGCTACCCTACCGGCATAGCCGAGTGGAAGCAGTGGGAGGCGGGAGAAGGCAGTGACTCGGCGGGAGCGCGAGCCTTCTCCTTCGAAGCCTTGCTTCTGGAGCTCTTTGATTGAGAAGAGCTCGGCTTTGCCTTCACCGCATCGGCATAGGAAGTCGACGACTTCCTAGCCGAAGAAGACGAAGACGACTTCCTAGAAGTCGACTTAGCTAGAGTCTTCGGTTCTCTCTTTCCCTTCTCCTTAGGAGGTACAGAGAGAGCGGGAGAGCGAATAGGGATCTCAGATCCCGCAAAGCCTTGGAATGAAGCGGAAGAAGAGGGGACAGGAGAAGATCCAGGAGCGCCCAAGGAAAGACCTGGGCGCCCGACATACCTACCTCAACCAACAAATCCTCCCCACCTACCGCCATAGGCTCAAGGTTAAGGTCCAGGGCAGCGACGTCCGGGACCGACTCCTGGGAGGCTACGACCCCAAATGATTGCTGGAGGTCTTGCTGGATGGAGGCTATCAGCGGGGCAGCGGACAAGGGTCAACGTAACCCGTCGACTTGCCCGCGGGGAAGATCTGGACGGCCAGCTTCCTGTCTAAAAATGTAGGGCTGGCCCTTGGCGGCGTTCTTCCGAAGCGCCCACCCCCACCCACGCTTTCAGGGTGGCGAGGGCGACTTCCCTCACACCGGTAGCCTGAAAGAAAGGTGAGATTAGCTGCCAATTGTGGAACGGGGTTAACAAACTTACGACTAGAAGTTGTTAGTAAAATAATAAGTAAGCCTATAATGGACTTACCCCATCTCCAGCTGACCGCGACCAGGTCGTAGCAGATGGCGCAGGCTTCAGGGTGCCAGACGATCGTCTCGTTGAACGACGTGGCACAGGGGGCGTGAGACCTGCATTCATCGTGTCCACAGGGGTCGAACAGCGTCGCGTTACAGGCTGGGACCTGGCAGTTGGTAGCCTGTAAGTGAAAAAGTACATGAGTACCAAGTAAACACTTACAGCCTAACATATGCTCCGCTGGTGCCGGAGCGATAAAGTTAGATTAAACCAGAGCCCCGCCAAAATACGTGTGGTAACCAGGTTGGCATATAGGCTATGGCTCCGCTGATGGCGGAAGCACAAAAAGCAACCAACTAGGAGTGGTGGTAATGGAAAACACGACGGAAAATGGCGGGGATGGTTGATAAAAATAATAATAATAACACACAATTCATTGTAAAATATTGTATAATTAGGGTATATCCTTAAAATAACAATAAAAAACAACCTCTCTCCGCCCGTCTACTAGAAGAGTGCGTAGGTAAGGGGTAAGCTCCCTTCCGGTAGCGGGGGAGAGATATAAGGATATAGTAGGCAAGCAACCGACCACTCGTAGTACCCACCCCGCCCGCTAGCGGAGCCAGTAACCTATAACCAAAGGTGCCCCGGCTGCGACGGAAGGCTCCTTTCGTATCGTAAGGGAGGTGGCTGAGCAACTGGGGAGGGGGGGAGGAAGGTCTCGGCGAAACACGGCGGGAGCGAGAAAGGAGGGAGGGATGGCCTACTCCTCCCCGCCTCACCAACTACCCGCATGGAGACCCGGTACCTCATAGTGGTCGCCCTATACCCCCCGCTGGGAGGAACCCCTGGTCACCTCCGAAAGGATGAGAGAAGGCGATAGAGGTTGTCATAACAACCAAGGGGTCCCCCAGCTCCTCCCTATATCAGAAAGGGAGGGAAGGGGCAGGGTAAGGTGCTATGGAACACGTGACCGCAAGTGGCCTAGGCCGCGAGCAACACAACCGTGGTAGGGCCACGTGAACCAAGCTGTACCAATACACGGAACAAGCACCTAGGCTAGCCTAACACCCTAAATAAAAATATATACATCGAAAGGTGGAAGAGACACTTTTAGTAAAAGAGAAAGAAGCCCAGGAGGAGGCAGACTGTTCCAAGAAACAGAAGCCTACTCGGAGCCAGCGATAGCCGATGTAGAGCAAGAGCCGGGATGCTGGGCCGGAAAAATAATAATAGCCCTAAATACCAAGCTAAGAGAATGGTAGGAGGGCTGAACTAGCTAAAACTCGATGTAAAACAATGAACGTGATAAAGTAAGCCCATAAGTATAAGAAGTCCCAGTATGGAGGACCGGGAATTCTTACGAGGCGGCATGGCCGCCACGAGACAACCGGGGAACCGTATATGACCTATTAAGAGGAAAATACTGGTACCCGGAAGATAAAACTGTGGTAAAATATTACTTATGAGTTACTTAACTTAGCCGTGGCAATTGCAGAGCGTTCCATCGTAGATAGTACGGATAAAATCCAATAAAGCACGAGCACAAGAAAATGGCGACTTGTCGCTAGCGCTAAAAATTAAGGATGACCGCTAGGGGCGCTGCTGTCCGTGGCGGGTCCTCTAGTATATAGTAGAGAGGCTGCATCGCCGTTGGTTTCAGCTCTCTCTTGGGGGGATTCTGATAGGGAAGTTCTAATTGGTGTTTGCCTCGTGGTAGTGTTCCACACTCGCCCCTATATCATACCGACACTTCTTTTTAAGAGTGAGCGAGTCAGTTTTACTGACATTTTCTTAATTTTGTTTTTCTCTGGTAATTTTAGGCTAATTTTACCTAGAAAGAATGATATTAAGGATACTTTCATAGGCCGACACGAGCTGAGCCCAGAAAACGGGAATAGTTCCAGACCCCGCCACCCAGCGGCGGGAATGGTGGATCACCTGACCTACCTGTCGCGTGTGCCGCGAGTTTTGAAATTCTGTCGGGACAACCGAGTCTATAGCTAAGTATATATCTGCTGGGTAAGTTTCATGTACAAAAATATCATTTTCATACATTCAACTTACCTGTCAGATATATACATAGCTGATTGACACCCTTTGGTGGAGGGCAAGAGACAGCTAACTTACTGACTAGACAGGTAAACAACATATGTTGTAGGTATAAATAGACCTTGGTTCCTACCTTATTAGATGGAAGACTTCGTGGCTACTGCCAGGAGTCTGCTTCACCTCAAGATCCTTAGCGAGATAGTGATCTGTGGCCAAGAGTTCTTGCTGGTCTGTCCGATGGGGTCTTATCCACTTACTCGGCAGAGCCTAACTGGCATTTGTCAAGGGGTTGCTAATCCGCTATGACAACACGCCTTTCTTTAAGGAGCACACAACCGATCCCGATCACCTGATCCTAAACCCGTGTTAGTTCTAAGATTGTTAAGAGTCATCCCCAAACTCTTAGCAAACAACCACAAAAAACTCGATAATCCTAACATACTATAAAAATAAAATAAAAAATTTTGTACCCCTCTAATAGTCAGCTGTCACTCGATTTCCTAATGAAGAGAAGTGAAGGCCGCCAGTGCGACATCTGACACTCCCATGCACAGGAAACAAACAAAACACATTCCGACAAGAGGGTTACCGTACACATATTTAAGGATCGGTGCTCTCTCCTTTACCCAGAACCGTCTGTGCTGACACAAACGGACCTAGAGAAAAACATTTCTCATACGTCACTCGCACATCTTTTAAGTAATGAGATGCAAATACTGAGTTGCATCTCCAATAGGTTGCATCCAAAATATTTTTAAGTGACATATTTCTTTGGAACGCAATAGATGTCGTGATTGCCCTTACCTCATGAGCTCTTACTCTTAATAGATTAAAAGAGTCATCTGGGCAGTTCTTATGAGCCTCGGTAATTACACTTCTAACAAAGAAGGCCAAAGCATTTTTAGACATAGGTCTCTTGGGGTCTTTCACCGAGCACCATAGACCATGTTGTGAGCCTCCCAACCGCTTCTTTCTGTCCAGATAGAATTTCAGTGCTCTAACTGGACAAAGTGATCTTTCTATTTCTCTGCCTACTAGGCTAGTAAGTCCTTTTACCTCGAAACTCTTGGGCCAAGGATTCGAAGGGTTCTCATTTTTGGCAAGAAAAAGAGTCTGGAATGAACAAATCGCAGAATCTTCTTTGAAGCCAACTCGTGACTCAAGGGTGTGCAACTCACTGACCCTTTTAGCCGTAGCCAGAGATAGCAGGAATATACACTTTCTAGTGATATCCCGGAATGAAGCCGTATGAGGTGGTTCGAACTTTTCCGAGGACAGAAATTTCAGAACCACATCCAAGTTCCAGCTCGGACCTAGGTTCTACTGACTTCGACGTTTCAAAGGACGGATGAGATCGTGCAAATCTTTATCATTCGTCAAATCTAAACCCGTTTCTAAAGACTGACGAAAGCATACTTCTGTATCCTTTAAATTGTTGGTACAGAGAGATGTGACTTTTCCCTCAGGAAAAGAAGGTAATCCGCAATTTTGGTTACAGAGGTATTGGAAGAGGACAGCTTCTTCGACCTGCACCAGTTTCTGAAAACTTCCCACTTCGATTGGTACACTCGCCTAGTAGATGATCTGCGGGATCTAGCAATTGCGCTTGCCGCCTTGCGAGAAAACCCTCTCGCTCTGACAAGTCTTTCGATAGTCGAAAGGCAGTCAGAGCAAGAGCGGGTAGATTTTGATGGTACCTCTCGAAGTGGGGTTGTTTGAGCAGATCTATCCTGTTTGGAAGAGATCTGGGGAAGTCCACTGTCCACTCCATCACCTCCGTGAACCAAATTCAGGATGGCCAATATGGGGCTATCAGAGTCATTCTGGTTCCCTTCGAGGCCACAAACTTTCTGACTACTTCCCCCAGTATCTTGAATGGGGGGAAAAGCGTACACGTCTAGCCCTGACCAGTCCAGGAGAAAGGCGTCTATTGCATAAGCCCTGGGATCTTCTACTAGGGCGCAAAATGTATCTATCCTTTTGGAGAGAAACGTGGCGAATAGATCTATTTGCGGTTTCCCCCAAAGATACCAAAGGGTCTGACAGACTTCCGAGTGGAGGGTCCATTCTGTAGGAAGGACCTGGAATCTCCTGCTCAGTCTGTCCGCTCTCACGTTCCTCTCTCCTTGAACAAATCTCGTTAGAAGAACCACGTTCCTTTGATTTGCCCAAATCAGCAGATCTCTTGCTAGTTCGTATAGGGCGAGAGAGTGAGTTCCTCCTTGTTTCTTGACATAAGCCAGAGCGGTTCTATTGTCAGAGTTTATCTGTATTACTTTGTCTCTGACTATCTGCTCGAAGCTCCTTAGCGCGAGGTGAATCGCAAAGAGCTCCTAGCAATTTATGTGCCATGACACCTGCTCTTCCGACCAGGTGCCTGACACTTCTTTGGACCCTAAAGTCGCACCCCAACCTGTCTCCGACGCGTCTGGAGAAACAATGTCAGGTTTGGGTTCCGTACTTCCAAGGATACTCCGTTTGTTTTCTTCTAAGGGGTCAACCACCACCTTAATTGTTGTTTTATTTCTAATGAGATTGGAAACGTGTCCGAGAGCTGTCCTGTCTTCCAACTCCAACTGCTTCTCAGGAAGAACTGAAGCGGACGGAGATGTAGCCTTCCTAGAGGAAAGAACTGTTCGAGCGAGGAAAGGGTCCCCAGAAGGCTCAACCATTCCCTCACTGAAGTACGCTCTTTCTCTAAGAAGTTCAATACTGTGGCACAGCCTTTCCTTATTCTCTCTTGAGAAGGAAAAACTCGAAAACCCCGAGAATCCATCTGAATCCCCAGATAGACTACGTTCTGGCTGGGGACCATCTGAGATTTCTCGAGGTTTACGATTAATCCTAATACCTTTGTCAATTCCAGGATTGTTGACAGGTCCTCCAGACACTGCTTTCGAGACCTGGCCCTGATGAGCCAGTCGTCCAGGTATAGGGAGTACGTTTATCCCTTTCATGTGAAGGTGTTTTGACACATTTTTCATCAAGTCTGTAAAGACTTGGGGAGCCGTAGATAGGCCGAAACACAGGGCCCTGAACTGATAGATCCTTCCCTCGAACATGAAACGAAGGTACTTCCTCGACGAATGGTGAATCAGGACGTGGAAATATGCGTCTTGAAGATCTAGGGACGCCATCCAATCTCCTTGACGGAGAGCTGCAAGTACTGAGGCAGACGTTTCCATGCTGAACTTCGTTGTTGTACGAATTTGTTCAGCGAACTTACATCCAGTATCCGGTCATCCGATCCCCCCGAGGCTTTCGCTACGAGAAACAAGCGATTGTAAAACCCCGGGGAGCTTTGATCCAGTACCAGCTCTATTGCTCTTTTGTCCCACATCTGTTCCAACATTTGACGAAGAGTATCCATCAGAACAGGGTCCCTGTATCTGGCTGACAGTTCCCTCGGTGATGTTGTCAAGGGGGGCCTGTCCTTGAATGGGATATAATAACCCTTCTTGATTATTGACATTGACCAAGGATCGGATCCTATGTCTTCCCATGCTCCCGCAAAGAACTGTAACCTGGCTCCTACAGGTGTCTGGAGGAAAGATTTCTCATTTTCCCTTCTTAAAGGGACGGAAGGCAGATCTTCCCCTTTTATCTGTTGACTTTCTTCTGGCGATGGATCTAGCCTGAGGGCCTCCTCGAAAGGGCTGCTGTTGTTGAGCTGGCCTAGAGGCTTTCTTTTCCTCACTGGCCACAGGTCTATTTTTTCCTTGAGGATTGCCTTAAAAAGATCTTGAGTGGCTTTCTCAGTTTAGAGAATGGGCAATGTCTCTCACCAACTGAGAAGGAAATAAATGTTCAGAGAGAGGCGCATACAATAAAGCGGATCTCTGCGAAGGCGAGACGGCCTTAGTGAGAAAGGCACTATGAACCGCTCTCTTCTTTAGTATTCCTGCCCCGAAGAGGGAGCATACTTCCGCCGATCCATCTTGAACCGCCTTATCGATGCATGTAAGGATGCTATGTAAGGTTTCAGGGTTTAGTTGTTCTTTTTCATGGAACTTCTTAGCAATAACCCCAAGGGACCAATCTAGGAAGTTAAATACTTCTAAAGTATGGAAATGTCCCTTGAGGAGATGGTCCATTTCCGAAAGACCCCATGTTGCTTTTGCTGAATTTAAGGCATGTCTCCTCGACGAGTCTACGAGACTGGAGAAGTCCGATTCAGCTGAAACGGGCAGAGACAATCCCATATTTTCTCCCGTTTCGTACCATATGCCTCTCCTACCCCTTAGTTTAGCGGGAGGCATGCAAAAGATTGTCCTTCCTAACTCCTTTGTCTTGATCCAGGAGTCAAGAGATTGTAAGGCCCTTTTCATGGATATGGCCGGCTTCATTTTCAGGAAAGATGAAGACTTGTGCGCTTTCGTACTTGAAAATAGAGAGCGCGGAGAAGGAGGAGCGGCTGGAGTCAAGGCATCTCCATATTCTTCTAAGAGGAGAGAAGAAAGAACTTTGTAATTCGAAAGTCCTTCTCTGTTAGTAACTTCGTCCTCCGAGACGTCATCTAAATTAATAGGCTCGGAAGGAGAATGCTCCCTTCCCTCCTCTGTCTCCTCTCTTGATTTCTTCCTTTCCGAAGAAGAAGCACTTCTATTAGGAGAGGGACTAGGAGTAACTCTCTCTTTACGTTTATCATTAGGCGAGTCATGTATAACTGTTTTACGCCTGTTAGACTCCTGTCGGATATCAAGCTCTTCATGAGGAGAATGCGCCTGGCGTTTAGCAGGAGTATCTCGCTGAGATACTCCTGGAGCCTGGTAGGAGTATCCTGTTTTGGAATACTCCCTGGCACCTGACAGTCGTAACACTCTTCGAATACTCCTGGCGTCTGGTAGGCGCATCTCGCTCCAAATACTCCTGGCGCCTGTTAAGAGTATTAAGCTCAGAATACTCCTGGCGCTTGGTAGGCACATCGCGCTTCGAATACTCCTGGCGCCTGGTAGGAGTAATAAGTCTAGAATACTCCTGGCGCCTGGTAGGAGTATTACTTCCAGAATACTCCTGGCGCCTGGGAGGAGTATTATTTCCAGAATACTCCTGGCGCCTGGGAGGAGTATTATTTCCAGAATACTCCTGGCGCCTGGGAGGAGTATCGAGGTCAGAGTACTCCAGGCGCCTGGCAGGAGTATCTCTTCCCGAATACTCCTGACCTTTGGAAGGCGCATCTAGTTCCAAATACTCCTGTGGTTTGGTAGGAGTATCGCTCATGGAATGCGCATTTTGAATGGCAAGTATATTGCGCTTAGCAGGCGCTTTACTCCTATCAGGAGTTCTCTCTTCTCCAGTTGGCTCTTATTGCTTGGATGAAGATCTGGGCCTAGAACGATCTACAGTAAAGTTAGGCTCTTTGTGCCTACTTGGCGCCTGGCTCCTAGTTGGCGCCAGACGCTTGGCAGGAGTTACTTCCTTTCCCACTTCTCCCCTGCCTAACGCACCGCTCCCCCCAGAGATGGCCACCTGTGTGACAACTCCCCTGGAGGGTTCGTTGTGCCCGACAGGAGATCGGTATTTGGATCTCTTAATCGGAAGCCTATCATCCTTTTTACGAGTAGGCTCTTTAGAAAGCACTCCTACCAAAGACGCTAATTGCTCCTGCATATTCATCAAAATTTTCCTGGTCGAAGGCTCATTCGAATCAGGAGAAGGAGATCTGGAAGGCGCTCGAGAGTCTTTTACATTCCAAGGATCTAACTCCTTTCTAGCCTTCTTCATTACCGAAGGCGCATCCTCTTCAGAGAAGCGCTCGGGGCTAGAATTGAGCTCAGGTTCTTTCCAATTCCTCTTCAGCGGACGTGAAAGCTTCGATTCCTTCCATCCTCTTCTCGGAGAAGGCGAACTAGATGATGAAAAGCACTCACGAAGGACGCTTTTCCTATAGCTGTCCCTGGCAGTCTGAGATGTATAAGATTCTGCCGAAGGGACGCCTGATCGTTGGGGATTCTCCACGACCCCCGTAAGGCTTTAGACTTTCCTTCTCCTCTGGGCCAGGGAGCCTGGAAGAGGTCTAGACCTGGGAGCGTCGCAAAGACGAGCAGACGCCCCCTCCACTACACTGGGGACACTAAAATCACTCGAGAAACCACATTCACTTCTCTTACCTTCTAATGCTTCCATTTTTTCTTGCATTTTTTGAAGGGAAGCTCTGAGTTCCACCATTTCTGAGGCAGAATCAGAGGGATTAACTTGTGAACGGGCTGAAATAGAATGGGCATAATTATGAGAAGAAGAAGAAGCTACAGAACTAGACAAAAGTTCACGAGATCTAGACATTTTTCGGCTTTCGTAAGCCGCCTTCCTCTCTCTATCTTTCTCTAACTTCTTCAAGTAAGAAGTTAGATTCTTCCATTCTTGCGCACTCAATTTCTCACACTCGTTACACGTATTCTCAATTGAGCATTCAACCATTCTACAACCACTGCATGTAGTGTGAGGATCTACCGAAGCTTTCGGAATCCTCACCTTACAGCCCTCATTCACACACACTCTGAAGCTAACACTAGAATCAGACATATTCACGAAAATCCAAAGCGAAGTCCAAAAAACAGTCCACGATAGCGAATGCCAAACAACGATCCAAGTACGTCACCAAAAATCAGTCGAAAGATGATCAAAAGCGTTGTGAAAAAAGAATTCCAGTCAGGAGGAAGTAACAACAATGTTGATACTACCGGTGACAGAGAGAATCTGATTAGAAAACGGGAATGGTTCCTAGTCCTGCCACCCAGAGCGGGGCGGTGGATCGCCTGACCTACCTGTAGCGAGTGCCGCGAAATTTGAATTTGTCGGGGACGACGGAGTCGATAGCTATGTATATATCTGACAGGTAAGTTGAATGTATGAAATGAAACTGTAAGTACACTGTTTTCATTTTCATTATGAATTATGAACCAACATGGAGCTATCACCGTGGATGCGGCGATTTCCTCTCTTTTCATGAATTAAACCCTTGAATTGTGTCTCGGTGCCGAGGGCGGGCGCGCTCGCGCCGAGTCATGTATTTTGGGCGAAAGTGTGTAATTGAAAATGTAAGTACTCTTTTCATTATATTTTTGACTGTGCGTTCGTTGCCGAGAGCCTGATTGCGCTCGGCACGAGCCTCTTATTTTGTATGATAGAATGCAATGAAAGTGGATTCACAATTGCAGTATTCTTTTCATTTTCATTTATTTATTTGCATCAATTTTAAATTGGATCAATTTCCGCTCTAACCCGGGAATTGATCCTTACGAATTATTTTCTGTGAAAGTGAAATCGCAAGTGCAGTATTCTGTTTCATTTTCATATATATTTTATGATAGCATCATATTATTATGGATCAAGTTTCCTCTCTTACCCAGGAATTGATCTTTTCCCCTTTAAGTTCTATGAAGTGAATCGCAAGTGCAGTATTCTGTTTCATTTTCATATTACTTTTCACTGCTGTGCGGGGGTAGGGGAAGCGAAGGTCTGCCAGGAAGTCGTCGGAAAGCTCTCCCACGACTCCCTTGGTATCCGATTCTTCGTCTTCTTTCCTGCCCCCCGCTCAGCTTCCTCGTTGTATTTTGTATTTGGGGTCTTCCTTGCGTTCGGGGTGGGGCATGTCTTCCCCCCGTGCGTGAGGGAACCCCTCTTACTAATCTTTCTGTGCTACCGCAGGTGCTACATTCGTGAGAGACGACCTTGGACAGGTATGGACCACTGCGGCGGCAGGGCGTGCCTAGCATCCACGGGCTGCTGCAGCGTCTAGCGAGGTCTGGGACGGTCTCCACTACTACCTCCACGGCCGCTTATGCTGCTCCCCCCCGCCTGGTCTACACTCCCCATGCTGTGTCGGTGACGCCGTCTGCCGCTACTAGGGCCGGTCGCAGCCATACCGAGGGGGTATGCCGCCGCCGCCGCCTGTTTTCTTCGTGTTGCCTGCCCCAGACTTCCGCTGTTCCAGCAGCTCGCCCCTGGACCAGCCGCCAGTACCCAGGTTCCCACTGGCTGCCGATGATTCTACGAGGCGATGGCTGGGCCTGCCGTACCTGCCGCTGAGTGTTCCGTCCCGCTGCTGGCTTGCTGTCCCTCTCTGTCTACGCTGCCGCTGTTCCTGCCGCTCCTGAGCTGGTTGCTGTTCCTGTCGCTCCTGGTTCCTGCGCCTGTCCACGGTGTGTCTTCCCCAGTCCCAGGTCCTTCCGGACAGGTGCAGTCGGGCCGTGTTGCTTCGGCAATAGCCCCGGCTCCGGCCTGGATGGAGGACCTGACGACTGTCCTGCGTGAGCTGACGAGGAAGAGGAAGAAGAAGGAAGGTGTGCATCTTCGTCTTCATCGTCTGCTGCTGCCTCTTCCCCTTCGACTTCTAAGGCCCATAAGCCGAAGAAGAAGAAGGCTGCCTCCCCCCTAAGAAGTCTCCTTCGGGAACTTCTAAGGGCCCGTCCCACCCCGGTGGGACGGGGGGTCCTTCTGCTGGTCCTCCTGCTCCTTCGGGAGCGGGGCCCGTCTCCCCTTCCGTAAGGAAGAGATAGACGGGGACCAGAGGAGTACCGGTTAGCGCTGGTACTTCCTCGCCTGGTGCTAGCGGCGATGCCGCTACGCCAGGTTCCGGCTCGGTCTCTCGCTCGCGAGAGATCCCGAGTGTACGCTCTCTCTCGCCCCCGGCGGGAGACCGTGCAGCCAAGTTTCGGCGCCAGAGTTCGCGTCGGCTCCAAGACGCGGCACGGAGCAGAGGCTGGTGAGAGCCGCTCAGGTGACTCTCGCCAGGCCAGCGGCCGCTCTTGCAGCGACCAGCTGGTAACCCGGGTTTTCCCCCCTAAGAAGGCTCCTTCGGGAACTTCTAAGGGCTCGTTCCACTCCCGTGGGACGGGGGGGTTCTTCTGCCGGTCCTCCTGCTCTTTCGGGAACAGGGCCCGTCTCCCCTTCCGCAAGGAAGAAGAAGACGGGGACCAGAGGCGTACCGACTACCACCGGTACTTCCTCGCCTGGTGTTTGTGGCGCTGCCGCTACGCCAGGTTCTGGCTCGGTCTCTCATTCGAGAGAACTTCCGAGTATACGATCTCCCGCGGGAGAGCGTATAGCCAAATTTTGGCGCCAGAGTTCGCTCGGCGCCAAGTACGTGGCACGGAGCAGAAGCTGGTGAGAGCCGCTCATGTGCCTCTCCCCAGACCAGCGGCCGCTCTCGCAGCGACCAGCTGGTAACCCTGGTAGACGTGACTGTCTGACCAGCCACGAGCTGAGGCTGGGAAGAGGTTCCCCCCTCCCGATCGTTGGTGCCAGCCTCGGCTGGTACCAGCGGTATGACGCGCCGCGAGGACACGCACCGGTCTCACCGCGACAGTGGTCTCTGCAGGTCTCCTGACCGCCGCTCCCACAGGGACCGGGCAGATAGGGGGACCAGCAGCACTCCTCTGCACACGAGATCGGGGCCGCTGTTCTCGGTCCAGCCGTTTCCCTGGGAAACGGCTCGACTAGGCCTGCAAGTTGGCGATCGCCTGCAGCCCTCCAAGCCGCTGGTTCTGCCAGCGAGCGAAAGAGGAGCGTCATGTCTTCCTCTCCCGTGCCTGCAACTTCCTCGGTTTGCACCAGGAAGAGCGAGGTACAGCGGGGTGATCGTGAGGGGCATACCCCGCACGATCCCGTCACGACGCCGCAAGTACCAGGTACGATCTTCGGACCGACCAGGACGTACGCGCAAGTGGCAGGAGGAATCCGAGAGGGGTCTATCGCAGTTCCTCCTCCTTAAGGGGGAGGTTCTCGAAATGCTCTTGTTCGAGGGGCTTGACGGTCCTACTCTGCAAGATGCTATGACTTCCGAGATCCAGAGGAACTTTGTCGAGGTTATGGCGCTGATTCGTCAGCGCAACGACCTCGGGGAAGGATTGCCGCTTCCACCAGCAGAGCCCACGTCTCGGCTCGAGTCGTTTTGGGGCCCGAGAGGGAACCCAAACCGACGGTGGGTCTGCCGCGATCGGAGCTTGCCGATTCTGTCTTGAACCAGAGTCTCTCGTCTCCGGACAGGAAGGCTCTCTCAAGTTCTGGCCGGTCGAAGAAGCTACTTCCACCTCCTCTACTGCGACAGCGGCGTTTCTACGTGTCTTCGGACACCGTATTTAAATACTCCTTCGGTCCTCCTGAGAGGTTTCGACCTCGACGAGGACTGCAATGAGTCGGAGGACGGTATCGGCTCTCTCCTGTCAGGTGTCAATCAGCCCCACCCAGACGACATTCACAGTGGCGGCAGACCCTTACCTACAGTGAGAGTTCGTAACCCTCCTCGGGAAAACGTTTTCTCCTGACGATACGTTTTCCCAGACTCTGAGAGGCCATCGCCGCAAGGCGATGGCTGCTCCTACTCTTCTCCAACTGCTAGTTCCACTGGGAAGGCGAGCGAGTATCCATTCCTCCCCCATTCCCTCTTTCCTTACGGCTACGAGGGAAATGGGAGGGATCCTACAGATTTCTCTGTAGGATCCCACATTGGGGACTGCGCTACCGGGGGACCTTCGGGTCCTACCTGACGTAAGTCCCAGTCGTTGAGGAGGGATCCTGCCCCATCCTCGATTTCTACGGGAATCGAGAGGACCACCAGCCGATATCGTTTGACGAATTCGGTGGGGGTTTCGCAGAGTGCTTAGAATTCTACGGAATTTCTAGCGCATTTAGTGTTCGAGTTTTTTACGATCTCCAAACACTTAGGCGAGACCACGGTCCAAAGTGAGCCAGACGAGAATCCCCAATAATTGTTACACGATAATCGGGAACCTCGCCTATGCTCGAATTCCTGGAATGTCTAGCATTGGGAAGAAGAATGCTGCTGAAGAAGAGTATCTCACAGTAGGCGACCAACCTGGAATAGAGAAGAACGGACGGGAACATCCAGTTTGGCTTGAACTATCGTCTTTGGTATTCTGTTCACCATTGAAGCTTTCCTTCGAGGAAGACTTCTCCTTCACTCTCTTTGATAGAGATCGAAGGTGGTCTGGTCGATCTCCAATCCTTATTTTGTTTTCTTGAAGGAAAAGAATTTAGGATGGAGATCGTTGTTCAGAATCCTACAAATATACTACGTATATTAATCTCGCGACATGATTCTGCTAAGCAGTTGAATTGTCCGAGGGGTAGGCGCATATCCTAGTTACTCTACAGTTTGCGACTTAGACGAGGAGTATTCTAATTGAACTGCAACTCGGGGTTGCCTGCAACCTCCCAGGAGTTTCCAGTTTCAATTTTATATATTTATGGTTTTGTCACGACAACACCATTTCAACTTTTATATTTACCAAAATTCGTTTCGCCTAAATATAATTGCTCGAGCATATCTTTTATGCTGGGTGGTTCTAGCCGAACGCATTCCTTCGTGGAATAATAGATTACCTGGCAACTCAGGATGACGAGTCAGCGAGAGCTCAGGCTCAGCTACTGCGTATTGAACTGCCTGATAGCAGCTCAGTATCAGCTGGGCCTCCGAGATGCACGGTCAGTTATGTCTCTCTCTGCCCTGCTTTGATTGACTACCGAACTGTATCTCTGCCCAACAATCAGGGACTTAGGTCTCTGATTAACGGGGATTCTCGCAATAATGAAGGACCATCTACTGCTGTGACGCTCGATTCCATCGCCTTCGACATTGCGAGAATTTTCAACAGAGATATCTCTTGGACTCTTTCATCTTTCTGTTTACCGCACGGTAACAGAAGTCTGTACTAGTCTCCCGCTGCATCGCACTGCGATAATGCGAATGATTTTTCAGACATCTGAGTTTGTCTTCAAAATATCTCGTATTCGTAGGTGTACAATTGTTCATTGTTCACCCTGAATTAACAGATGTGTCAGAAGACATCGCCTACTCTCCGACCTGACAGCTCTACTTCCAAATGTTCAGCCCATGAGAAGCAGTTCTTCAGGCGGCTTTCCCCTGTGTTTTCGTTACTGAAGAACGCCCCGCTTTCATTGCAACTACGACTTCTCACTGGACAGCAATGAAATAGCGGTTAGCGTTTTCAGTCATTTGTAAGCACAGGTTATGAATCTTGAGAATCCTTCTCTTGATTCGTCTGTGAAGACGTAGGTTGCATTCAATGTCTACCTTCGTCTTCAACGGCACATAGTGTTGTTTCTCCTTAGCTGAGATTCAACAACTATGAGAATGTCTTGCCTTCAGGGACCTCGGTCTCTAGAAGGCAATTGACTTTCGCCTGTTGGGCACATGCCTGAAGAGAATCATCACCTCGCCGTCCGGCATTGGTGACAAAAAAATACATTATTTGTTTGGTCTCTCGGCATAACCCTTTTAAAGGCGAAGGTCACGTGACTTACTCGGAAGCTTGGACAACTTGCCTCCTACCGAACGCAGTCAGTCGGCAGCTGTCAGAGCGCCCGAGTCAGTTACGAACTACGCTGTTGACTTAGTTCGGTTGTTACAGAGCAATCGTTACTTCGTCTTAATAGCTTGTCACAGTACCCATACCATCGACACCCACCATGGAGTGTCGGTGTCCTATCCACTACCGAGAACTTCGCTGCATTGGGATAGGAGGATGCGAGAGACTTCGTGGCAAACGGACAGACCAGTATGGGTACTGGACATCACCGAAGTAGAGAAGAGGGATAGGTCATGCGACTATTCCCTTCTTTTCCTCTGAGGAAACTGCATGACTTCTCCTGCGAAGTCAAGCATCCAGGGGATGGGGATCTGTGACGCTCGATTTCGTACCGAACTTCGTAGCGAAGACTCAGAACCCTTCGGTAACTGACGATTGGTTCGAGTCGTTCACAATCCCCTCCCTAATGGACTTCACCGCCTTCGATGCAAAGGAGATGCTGCTTTGTCCACAAGAACTTCTCCGTGGCGCAGGTACTGAAGGCAGGGGTCTGGTCCAACCAGACCACATGCACCTCCTTCTACCTTCGGGATACTGCCCACAGGTCCTTGGATCTTTTTCCTTGGGACCCGTGGTGGCTGCTCAACACGTTGTGTAGCGAACCCAGACCCTCGCAGGCTGAACAGCATCGAGTCCTGGTGTGACCGTAAGAATGGATGAGTGAATGAGAGTGTGACTGGCTCCTCTTCCCATCTTTTTCTTCCCCTCTATCTGTGGGTAGAGGGACACGGTCGTCACCCTGCTGGATAAGGACGAGATGCAGGTAAGCTACTCAACAGAGCCCCATCCTATCCCTTTCACTAGGGATAGGAGCGTATATCCACCACTTCCTCCAACAAGGGGGAGGAAGTGGATGCCAGCTTGAGACAAACTCATACTTTATGTTGCCTCTTGCAAACAGGAACAAGTTCTTGCTTGCTGGTACGAAGAGATACGCTTGCCTCTCTCTTAGTACTCGGCCCAGAGGTCTGACCATTGATCCTGCGGTGCACACCCCGATCAATCGGACAGAGGCTTGGATCCCTCCCTCGCTCTTACGACCAGGGAGGCATTCCAGGGATGGACGAACACCAGTCTGTTCATCAAAAGACTCAGATTCCTCCCACCAAGAAGTGAGTCTTCCTATTGTTAAAGGACCGATGGTTTGTATTACGTATCGGAACAAATGAATTTGTCGAAAATTGCATTTTTCCTAACTATACAAACTGAGGTCCTTTACATATGACCCTCCCTCTCATGCCACCCCTCACTCTGCGTATTTTGCATGGGCCAAAAGCAAAAGTGATTTGTTTACCTCCCAGTCGCGCGCCCAAGCAGTTAACTACCGTTCTCCCCTTGTTCGAAGCTTACGACCGTTCCAGCTGCCGCTAGCTACTTCCTATTGTTAAAGGACCTCAGGTTTGTATAGTTAGGAAAAATGCAATTTTCGACAAATTGTCATGTCTGGCTCCGACTGGTGTCTGAGGGACATAATCTTCATTTCGATGTCTTGGGCTTGAAGGAAGCTCTTCCTCTTGAAAGCCCTCTCCCTCGAGGAGCTGCTCTCGTGGGAGGAGCTCCACGAAAGGGTTTAACCTTCTTAGGAGGTCGTACAAATGAGGACGTGGAAGGAACTGCTGGACGTCTCGAGGACTGTGCTAAGAGGTCCTGCGTAGCTTTTTCCTGCAAGCTACTTGCCAGGTCCTTGACCAAAGTCTGGGGGAAGAGATGGTTCGAAAGAGGTGAAAAGAGCAGTTCCGCTTTCTGAGCGGGTGTAACCGATCTAGCGGTGAAGTTACACAGAAGAGCTCTCTTCTTAAGGAATGCCGTTCCGAAGTGAGAAACTAGCTCTTCCAAACCATCCCTGACGGCCTTGTCCATGCACGATAGCACGCTGGACAGCTCCCCCAAACTGAGCGAGTCCGGGCTTCTAGATTGCAGATCTAGAACTCCCAAGCACCAGTCCAAAAAGTTGAAGACTTCGAGAGTCCGTAGCAGTCCTTTTAAGTGATGGTCCGTTTCCGTAGGCGTCCAAGACACCTTGGCTGTGGATAAAAGGGACCTCCTCTGGGAATCTACTAAACTAGAGAAGTCCCCTTGAGCTGACGAAGGGATCTTCACACCCACGTCTCCCTTGGTCTCATACCAAACGCCCCCTTACCACCGAGTCTTGGAAGACGAAAACTGCGAGGGAGGAGACCTGGGAGCTGCAGGCTGAAACTTGTCCCCGAAAGACGAACGTAACAGCCGCACAAGAACCTTGTAGTCCGAGACGGACGAAACAGAAGAAGGTTCCTCTTCAATCGAGTCCGCCGGACTACTCAACTCTCCTTCTTCCCTAAGAGGAATAGGAGACCGCCCATCCGGAGAGGGCGTACGTCCAGCGGGTCTGGCCTTGATCAAAGACCCCTGCTGCTTAAAAGCAGAAGCCTCATCCAAGCTAACGTCCTTACGACGATCCTTACTCCTCGAAGGAGGCAGAGCGTCTTGACAGCGCTGAGCGTCCTTAGAGACTACCGAGACTGCCTTACTTCCATCCGAAGCGTTCTTACACGAGCGAACAGATTTAGAAGTTAATGCGTCTTTCTGAATGCTAACAAACTCCTTATAAGGAGACACGTCACTCCAAGCGTCCATACGAGCGTCCTGCTGCACGTCCTCTTCCTGCTCGGCGTCCTCCGAAGCGTCCTGGAAAGCGTCCTGCTGAGCGTCCTCAAAAGCATCCTGAGCGTCCTCTCGAGCGTCTCATCGAGCAGCCTGCCCATGACGTCGAGAGGGAACGAAAGTGTCCTGACGACCAGCTTTCCTACCAGGAGAACGAGATCGGCGATGAACCGAAGGAGACGCATTCGGAGAAAGAGACGAACGCGGAGAGGGAGAAGGAGACTGCTTCGTCCTCTTGACAGGCAGCCTGACGTCCTTCCTCCGCTTAGGCTCGACTGCTGCTGGGCGAGTCCTCTGAGCCATCAAAGAAGATAACTGGTCCTGAAGGGACAAAAGGATGTTCTTCGTAGGCGAAGAACCAACAGAAGGAGCAGGACTGAGCCTGCGAGAAGACGAGGAGTGAGGGGACGCCTCCTTCCTTCTTACAGGTACAGCTACCTGCTTCTCCAAAGAGCGACTGTAGCGCATCTCAGCGTCATCACCTGATGACATCCTACCTCTCTTCTGAGGCGGAAAGGCGTCATACGCATCCGGAGAAGAGCGCAACGAAACTGGAGAGACAGGACGTGAAGCGTCCTCACTACGAAAAGTCCTTTTCAGAGGACGCGAGTCTCTCCGAGCGCTCCACCCCTTGCGCGGGGAGGACGCCTCGGAGGACGAAAAACAGTCCTTAAGGATACGCGCCCGTGCGCGCTCCTTGGCAGCCTGGGAACTTGCAACATGGCCTGCCGAAGGGACGCCAGATCGGTGGGGAGCCCCCGTAACCCTCTTGCGGCTTTCAACATATCCACTCCCTGAGTCCTGGGAGTCCGATAGCGGTCTAGGCCTAGAGGCATTATGGGGCCGATCTGACGCCCCCTCCACAACACTAGGGGCACGATCACACACTTTCACCGAGCCAGTTTCTAAGGCCAACACTTTTGATTCAAGAGTACGTAACGACTCCAAAATCAGAGAAAGGGCATTACCTTCTCCAGACACAGAATCAGAGCCCGAAGGCAACATCACAGGTTTAGGAGAGACAAATTCTACAGGTGTTAAAGCAGGTGAAATGACAATTTGTCCAAAATTGCATTTTTCCTAACTATACAAACCTGAGGTCCTTTTACAATAGGAAGGTACTAGCGGCAGCTGGATAGGTCGTAAGCTTTCGAACAAGGGGTTCGGTAGTTAACTGCTTGTCCGACAGGTGCGCGCAGCGCGACTGGGAGGTAAACAAATCACTTTTGTTTTGCTTTTGGGCCCAAGCAAAAACTGCAGAGTGAGGGGTGTCATGAGGTGGGACTATGTGTAAAAGGACCTCAGGTTTGTATAGTTAGGAAAAATGCAATTTTGGACAAATTGTCCATTTGTTTCCGACACAGGCATACAAACCTTCGGTCCTTTTACAATAGGAAGACTCACTTCTTGGTGGAGGAATCTGAGTCTTTTGTGACAGACTGGTGTTCGCCCAACCTTGGGAATGCCTCCCTGGTCGTAAGAGCAAGGGAGGGATCCAAGCCTCTGTCCGATTGATCGGGGTGTGCACCGCAGGATCAATGGTCAGACCTCTGGACCAAGTACTAAGAGAGAGGCAAGCGTATCTCTTCGTACCAGCAAACAAGAACAAGTTCCTATTTGCAAGAGGCAACATAAAGTTATGGTTTGTCTCTTGTTGGCATCCACTTCCCCCCCCCTTGTAGGAGGAAGTGGTGGATATTCGCTCCCATCCCTAGTGAAAGGGATAGGATGGGGCTCTGTCGAGTAGCTCACCTGCATCTCGTCCTTATCCAGCAAGGTGATGACCGTATCCCTCTACCCACAGGTAGAGAAAAAGGGGGAGAAAAGATAGGAAGAGAAGCCAGTCACTCTCTCATTCACTTATCTATTCTTACAGTCACACCCAGGACTCGATGCTGTTCAGCCTGCTAGGGTCTGGGTTAGCTACACAACGTGTTGAGCAGCCACCACGGGTCCCAAGGAAAACGATCCAAGGACCTGTGGGCAATATCCAAAAGGTAGAAGGAGGTGCCAGTGGTCTGGTTGTACCAGACCCCTGCCTTCAGTACCTGCGCCACGGAGAAGTTCTTGTGTAACTCGAGGGATTGTGACAGAATTCTAGGTCATCTTGGTCCTGACGAAGAGTCTCAACACTCAGCCTGGGATGTCGATTTCTTCAGAAAGCGTGGTCACGCTTTCACAGGACAAAGCAGCATCTCCTTCGCATCGAAGGAAGGCGTGAAGTCCATTAGGGAGGGGATTGTGAAGGACTCTAACCGATCGTCAGGAACCGAAGGGTTCTGAGTCTTCGCTACGAAGTCGGTACGACATCGAGCGTCACGAATCCCCATCCCCTGGATGCTTGACTTCGCAGGAAAAGTCATGCAATTACCTCAGAGGAAAAGAAGGGAATGGTCGTATGACCTATCCCTCTTCTCGACTTCGGTGATGTCCTGTACCCATACTGGTCTATCCGTCTGCAGCGAAGTGTCTCACATTCTCCTATCCCCATGCAGTGAATTCTTTCTTCTCGGTAGTGGATAGGACACTGCACCTCAATGGTGGGTGTCGATGGTATGGGTACTGTGACAAGCCGTTTAGGACGAAGAAAAGACTGTTATGGAACAACCGAACTAAGTCCACACGAAGTTCGTAACTGACTTGGGCGCTCTGACAGCTGCCGACTGACTGCGTTCGGTAGGAGGCAAGTTGTCCAAGCACCCGAGCAAGTCACGTGACCTTCGCCTTAAAAATGGGTTATGCCAAGAGACCAAACAAATAATTTGTTCGTCACGATGCCAGAAGGCGAGGTGATGATTCTCTTAAGGCATGTGCCCAACAGGCGAAAGTCAATTGCCTTCTAGAGACCGAGGTCCCTGATGGCAAGATATCTCATAGTATAGTTGATTCTCAGCTAAGGAGAAACAACACTATGTGTCGTTGAAGACGAAGGTGTACATAAAATGCAACCTACGTCTTCACAGCTGAACCGAGAGAAGGATTCTCAAGATTCTGAACCTGTGCTACAAAGACTGAGAACGCTAACCGCTATTCATTGCTGTCCGGTGAGGATCGTAGTTTGCAATAAAAGCGGAGCGCTTTTCAGTAATGAAGACACAGGGAAATACTGCCTGAAGAACTGCTTCTCATGGGCTGAACATTTGGAAGTAGAGCTGTCAGGTCGGAGAGTAGGCGATGTCTTCTGACACATCTGTTAATTCGGGTCGGGGCGAACAATGAATAATTGCACACCTACGAATACGAGATATTTTGAAGACAAACTCAGATGTCTGCAAAAAATCATTCGCATTATCGCGGTGCGATGCAGCGGGAGACTAGTACAGACTTCTGTACCGTGCGGTAAACAGAAAGATGAAAGAGTCCGAAGATATCTCTGTTGAAAACATTCTTGCAATGTCGAAGGCGATGAAATCGAGCGTCACAGCAGTAGATGGTCCTTCATTATTGCGAGAATCCCGTTATCAGAGACCTACGTCCATGATTGTTGGGTAGAGATACGGTTCGGTATCAATCAAACCAGGGGAGAGAGAGACGTAACCGACCGTGCATCTCCGAGACCTAGCTGATACTGAGCTGCTATCAGGCAGTTCAATACGCAGTAGCTCTCGGTGACTCGTCATCCTGAGTTGCCAGTTAATCCCTTCCACGAAGGAATGCGTTCGGCTAGAACCATCGAGCATAAAGAATATGCTCGAGCAATATATTTAACGAAACGGATTCGGTAAATACAAAAGCTGATTTGGTGTTGTTCGTGACAATACCAAGTATCTAAAATCGAACTGATAACTGCTGGGAGGTTGCAGGCAACCCCGAGTTGCAGTTCAATTAAGATACAATTCGTCTCGGTCACAACCGTAGAGTTAACTACGGTATGCGCCTACCCCCCGGACAATTCAACTGTTAAAAGAATCATGTCGCGGGTAATATACGTAGTATATTTGTAGGTTCTGTACCACGACCTCCATCCTAAATTCTTTTCCCCTCGAGGAATGAGAATAAGGATTGGAGATCGACCGCCTTCGTTCTCTAGTCAAGAGAGTGAAGGAGAAGTCTTTCCCAAAGGAAAGCTTCAATGGTGAACAGAATACCGAAGACGATAGTTCAAGCCAAACTGGAAGTTCCCGTCCGTTCTTCTCTATTCCAGGTTAATCGCCTACTGTGAGATACTCTTCTTTCAGCAGCAGTCTTCTTCCAAATGCTAGAAATTACAGGAATTCGAGCATAAGCGAGGTTCCCGATTATCGTGTAACAATTATCGGGGATTCTCGCTCAGTTTGGACCGTGGTCTCGCTTAAGTGTTTGGAGATCGTAAAAAACTCGAACACTCTGAGTGCGCTAGAAATTCCGTAGAATTCTAAGCACTCTGCGAAACCCCCACCGAATTCGTCAAACGATATCGGCTGGTGGTCCTCTCGATTCCCGTAGAAATCGAGAAAGGGCAGGATCCCTCCTCAACGACCGGGGCTTACGTCAGGTAGGACCTGAAGGTCCCCCCGGTAGCGCAGCCCCTAACGTGGGATCTTACAGAGAAATCTCAGTAGGATCCCTCCCCTTTCCCTCGTAGCCGTAAGGAGAGAGGGAATGGGGGAGGAATTGGATACTGGCTCGCCTTCCCAGCGGAACTAGCAGTTGGAGAAGAAAAGGAGCGGCCATCGCCGAGCCTGGGAAAACGTATCGTCAGGAGAAAACGTTTTCCCGAGGAGGGTTACGAACTCATACTGTAGGTAAGGGTCTGCCGCCACTGTGAACGTCGTCTGGGTGGGGCTGATCGACACCTGACAGGAGAGAGCCGATACCGTCCTCCGACTCATTCCAGTCCTCGTCGAGGTCGAAACCTCTCAGGAGGACCGAAGGGGTATTCAAATACGGTGTCCGAAGACACGTAAAAACGCCTCTGTCGCAGTAGAGGAGGTGGAAGTAGCTTGTTCAACCGGTCAGAACTGAGAGAGCCTTCTTGTCCGGAGACGAGAGACTACCTGGTTCAACACAGTCGGCAAGCTCCGATCGCGGCAGACCCACCATCGATTTGGGTTCCCTCTCGGGCCCCAAAACGACTCGAGCCGAGACGTGGCTCTGCTGGTGGGAGCGGCGATCCTTCCCCGAGGTCGTTGTGCTGACGAATCAGCACCATAACCTCGGCAAAGTTCCTCTGGATCTCGGAAGTCACAGCATCTTGCAGAGTAGGACCGTTAAGCCCTTCGAACAAGAAGCATATTCCGAGAACCTTCCTCCTAAGAAGGGGAACAGCGACAGCCCTCTCGGTCTTCTCCATCCACTTGCGCATACGTCCTGGCCGGTCCAAGAACGTGCCTGGGCACGTACAGGGCGTCGTGGTGGATCATGAGGGGCGCACCCCTCACGATCACTCCTCAATACCTCGCTCCTCCCGGTGTAACCCGAGGAGGTTGAAAGTACGGGAGAGGAGGCAGACCTGACGCTCCCTCCTCGCTCGCTGGCAGAACCAGCAGGCTTGGAGGGCTGCAGGCGATCGAGCTGCAGGCCTGGTCGAACCGTCTCGCTGTGGAGAACGGCTGGACTGAGCACAGCGGCCCCGATCTCGAGTGTCAGAAGAGCTGGTGCTGGTTGCCGCACCCGATCGCTCTCTGTGAGAGCGACGGTCAGGCGACCTGCAGGCTCCACTGGTCAGGTGAGACCGGTGCTTGTCCTCACGGCACGTCACGTCGCTGGTTCCAGCCGTGGCTGGCACCGGCGAACGGGGGGACCTCTTCCCAGCCTCAGCCCGTGGCCGGTCGTGGACCGTCACGTCCCCGGGTAGCCAGCTGGTCGCCGCGAGAGCGAGAGCTGGTCTGGTGAGAGCGCGTGAGCGGGCTGTCCACCAGTCTTCCGCTCCGTGCTGTGAACCTGACGCTGAGCGGGCTCAGAGGTCTGGTTCCTGGCTGCACGGTCGCTGGTAGGCGACCGTACACTCGTACTCCATCCCCGCGAACAGAGGCCGAGACGGACCCTGATGCAAGTGGCAGAAACCACTGACACCAGGCGAGGAAGTACCGGTGTTAGCCGGTACCCCTCTGGTCCCCGTAGTCTCCTTCCTTGCGGAAGAAGAGACGGGCCCCGCTCCCGAAGGAGCAGGAGGACCAGCGGAAGGAACCCTCCCGTTTCCCAACCCCCGAGGTGAGACGGGTCCCGAGAAGCTCCCGAGGGAGACTTCTTAGGAGGGAGGAGGCAACCTTCTTCTTCCTCGGCTGTGAAGCCTTAGAAGTCGAAGGGGAAGAGGCGGCAGCCGACGACGATGAAGAAGATGAAGACGACGACGACGACACCTTCCTCCTCTTCTTCGTCAGCCTTCTCAGGACAAGACGTAAGATCTGCTATCCAGGGCGGAGCCGGGCTGCTGTAGCCGAAGCCACAGGGCCCGGACGCACCTGTACAGACAGACCAAAGTCTGGGGTAGTACCACCACGAACAGGGACGACGTCAGCAGGTATTGGCATCTCAGGAACAGCAGGCACAGCCAGCACAGCATCGGTAGGGACAGCCAGCGCAGCAACGGCAGGGACAGCCAGCGCAGCAACGGCAGGGACAGCCAGCACAGCAACTGCATGGACAGTCAGTACAGAATCGGCAGGTACGGCAGGCAGCACCGGAAACACAGGAGGTGGAGCAGCAGCCAGCAACATCCTGGTACCGGCGGCAGGTCCAGGGGCGAGCTCTAGGGCAGAGGAAGTGTGGTCGCGGCAGCGCAGCAACCACGAGCAGCGGCGGCACGCCCCCCTCTCGGTACGGCGAACGGCACTTCACAGCGGCTGTAGGCAAGACTGTTACCACGTGAGGCGAGTACACCAGGGAGGAGGGACGTCGTCACCTGGAGTCGATATCGTTGTCGTGGTCACCACTCCATGGGTGACCGCAGCAGGCCCAGACATAGAACCGCCGCCCCTGGACACTAGGCACGCCCTGCAAATCGACGGACGCCCATACCTCACCAAAGTCCACCCTCGTGGCAATAGCACCTGCGGAAATAATAGAAAAAGAAAAACACAACCATGCGAAAGCAACGACGATGAAGCGGGCAGAGAGCGATGATACACGTCTACACGCCAGCAGGCCGAAAGCAAAAGTGATTTGTTTACCTCCCAGTCGCGCACGCGCCTGTCGGACAAGCAGTTAACTACCGAACCCCTTGTTCGAAAGCTTACGACCTATCCAGCTGCCGCTAGTACCTTCCTATTGTAAAAGGACCGAAGGTTTGTATGCCGTGTCGGAACAAATGTTAGTTCCCTTACCTTTAGTAGAACTGCTCCTGGAGGAAGACCTCCTGATCCTATCGCGTTCCAATTTACGCCGATAGGAATCATACACCTTCCATCCATCATCGGTCAATCCTTCACATTCATTGCACTGATCATCCAACAAACATACATGCCCCCTACACCCCATACATACTATGTGGGGATCTACCGATGATTTAGGTAGCCTCACCTTACAATCACTCTTCACACACACTCTGAAACTCACTGCACTTGATCCAGACATCACGTTTACAGAAAAGCCAATCCAAAATAAAAAAAAAAGAGTCCACTATTGCGCATGCCAATCCAACAATCCAGAATCAATAACCAAAAGACAATCCAGTTACTTAAAGACGAGTAAATGCAAAAATCCTAGGCGGAGGAGCTGCAAACAGTTGTTTACAGCACCGGCGACAGAAAAAATATGAATAGAAAATGGGAATGGTTCCTGATATCCGCCTCCCAGCAGCGGGAATGGGTACTACCACCTGGCCGCCCACTGCATGTGCCGCGAGTTTTGAAATTCTGTCGGACTTCAGAAAATACAGCTATATATATATCTGTCAGGTAAGTTTCATGAACAAACGAACAAATAATAATAACAAAGTACTTACAATCACTTCCACAACTATTCTAAGAGAAAAGCGCGGCGAGCACACATCTTCACCCGACGGCGGTCAAAAGCAAAGTGATATGTTTACCTCCAGTTGGGCCGGCTTCCCAACCATCGGACAAGCAGTTACTGCCAAACTACCTTGTTAGTAAATCTTACGACCGGTCCAGCTGGCGCTGAATAGTAATTCCTTATGTAAAGGACCAAGGGTTTGTATAACGTGTCAGAACAAATGTTTACTTAATTCATGCCTATTGTCCCTTTTTTGTAACCAAATTAACCCTGAAAAATTACAGATACGTATTTCTAAAGTAGATACAAGCAGACCACGGCAAAATGTCATCATTGCCAATTTAGTGGAGCTTCACACATATGCCAATGCATTTACAAACTGTTTCCATTAATTCTAGTTGTCATAGTAATGCAATAATGATAAAATTGCTCTAATATGTATGTATATTACAAATAGATACCCTAATTTCACTTATTTCCCCGGTTTTGTGTAAGTCTTATACCCAGTTTGGGGGGAGATAAAAACATACCTATTGGCAACACTGATAAACAATAGGGTAAAACATCACAGCAGGCCAAACAGGCCACCTACAATCAACGTTTGCCACCCTCCGAAAAAGTACATTATAACGCGTCCTGACACCGGAGATGGGCATCAGTCGCGACTTGTTGTTGGTGAGAAACGGAGCTAAAGACCTCTACTCTCCTTTCGAAGTAAGTATTTTCTCCAAAGTTAGAAAATAAGGCCAAATTTTAAGATTTAAACAGAGGGTACTGAAAATGGCGCCCACGGCAGTTGGAAATCTCACAAAACGCGTTTAGAAATTTTTACTTACAACTAAAAATGTTTCGAAGATTGACGCCATCTCGATGTTTACGGAGTCGCTTGTGTCAACAAACTTTCCATTTCCTGTGATAAATCCGCACACCACTTGTACCCACAGACGCTGGAGCACTTTTATCACAACAATCGAAACACGATTTCTCACCAACAACAAGCCAGGAGTAAACAGCTGTTTTGGTAGAAGATGACGAGAAGCGTGCTCTTAGCTAATTTTTAAATAAGTAGTAAAACATGACAATTTGTCCAAAATTGCATTTTTCCTAACTATACAAACCTGAGGTCCTTTTACAATAGGAAGGTACTAGCGGCAGCTGGATAGGTCGTAAGCTTTCGAACAAGGGGTTCGGTAGTTAACTGCTTGTCCGACAGGTGCGCGCAGCGCGCGACTGGTAGGTAAACAAATCACTTTTGCTTTTGGCCCAAGCAAAAACTGCAGAGTGAGGGGTGGCATGAGGTGGGGCTATGTGTAAAAGGACCTCAGGTTTGTATAGTTAGGAAAAATGCAATTTTGGACAAATTGTCATTTGTTCCGACACGGCATACAAACCTTCGGTCCTTTTACAATAGGAAGACTCACTTCTTGGTGGGTGGAATCTGAGTCTTTTGTGAACAGACTGGTGTTCGCCCAACTTGGAAGCCTCCCTGGTCGTAAGAGCGAGGGAGGGATCAAGCCTCTGTCCGATTGATCGGGGTGTGCACCGCAGGATCAATGGTCAGACCTCTGGACCAAGTACTAAGAGAGAGGCAAGCGTATCTCTTCGTACCAGCAAACAAGAACAAGTTCCTATTTGCAAGAGGCAACAACGTTATGGTTTGTCTCTTGTTGGCATCCACTTCCCCCCCCTTGTGTAGGAGGAAGTGGTGGATATTCGCTCCCATCCCTAGTGAAATGGGATAGGATGGGGCTCTGTCGAGTAGCTCACCGGCATCTCGTCCTTATCCAGCAAGGTGATGACCGTATCCCTCTACCCCACAGGTAGAGGGGTAGAAAAAGATAGGAAGAGAAGCCAGTCACTCTCTCATTCACTTATCTATTCTTACAGTCACACCAGGACTCGATGCTGTTCAGCCTGCTAGGGTCTGGGTTAGCTAGACAACGTGTTGAGCAGCCACCACGGGTCCTAAGGAAAACGATCCAAGGACCTGTGGGCAATATCCAAAAGGTAGAAGGAGGTGCCAGTGGTCTGGTTGTACCAGACCCCTGCCTTCAGTACCTGCGCCAAGGAGAAAGTTCTTGTGTAACTCGAGGGAGTGTACTTCTAGGTCATCTTGGTGCTGACGAAGAGTCTTCAACACTCAGCCTGGGATGTCGAGTTTC